>NC_092039.1:57185387-57551077 GCF_003086295.3 Arachis hypogaea
AACTTTTATTTCAAGGTCCGGGCTGTTGGAGACGTCCGACCTTTCTTTCTAGATGAGAGTGGGGAGCCTTCTTTTCCTCTTTGTTGGCAGGAGAATATAGTGTCTGTTAAGTATACCCTTGAGAGTCTAGATGAGGTGGAGCAGGCTTTTGTGGGTGTGGTGAGCAGTTTATGGGGTCGGGCACCTCACTTGGATACGAAGAAAATGTTGGGAGATCCAAGCCTTCTCCGTTCCGAGTTAGGTAGTTCCCGACCTCTTCTGAGATTCATTTTTTTCTCGTATTTTGGTTTTGCTTATTTTTTGTTTGGAATTTCTGTTGTGGTAATCCTTTTCTTTATTTCTTGCAGAGATGGCTTCTCAGGCGGATTCCATGAAGTTCCTTCGTCGGACGAAGAAGTCCGTGGCTGCCCGGAATATCGAGGCCGGGGAGGCTTCTGCCCGATCTTCTCCGCAGAAGACTACTGTGGGTGTTCAGACTCGGTCGAAGACTATTCCGACTCCCCAGTTCCGAGCTATAAGTCAGGATCCTCCGACCTCTGGGCCTGCTACTTCTTCTCCTCCCCCGTTTTCGGGTCCTCCTCCTAAGAAGCAGAAGACCTCTCAAGAGCTTGCCGGTTTCAATGATAAGGACTTTGACGCTCTTGGTTGGATTGAGCAGCATATTCTCCCTCAGACCTTTATTTCCACTGATGATGTTTCTATGGAGCATCATTTTCAGTATATGGCGCGGAGTTGTGTCCGGATGGCTAGTCTTCATGCCGCTATTGCCCGGGAGTTCAAGAAATCCCCCCTTGGGGCGACCAGCTCCCGACTTGAGAAGACTCAGTCCGAGCTTGATAGGATTAGTCAAATGAAGGCTGCCAGGATTACTGAGTTGGAGGCCTCTTTGGAGAAAGAGAAAACTAAAGCTACCGCGGCTGTGGCGGCAGCGAAGACATCTGAGGAGATGGCGAAGGCGGCTACAGAGAATTATACTCGGCTATATACCGAGCTTGTGGAGACAAAGGAGGAGTTGCAATCTGCGCAGGACAAGTTTTACGAGCTGGAAGGTCATGTGGCCAAGGGTATGGATGCCATGTTTGAGAATTTGAAGGCTCAGGTCCGGGTTCTTGCTCCCGACCTGGATCTGAGCTTATTCAGTACGGACAACGTTGTTGTGGAGGGGAAGATTGTTCCTGCTCCTTCCGAGGATGAGGTTCCGATGTCCGACCCCAAAGCTCCGGTTGAGAACCCGACTTCACCTTTGGTCGGGGATAGATCTGGTCGGGATGATGTTGCCGTTGATGCAGTCCCGATATCTATGTTTCCTCCGCAGCCTGCTGTTGATGTGGAGTCTGGAAAGGACCTTGATCCTCTGTAATCTTTTTAGTGGTTTGCCCGGCCTGTGGGCTTTTTGTTGGATGGTTTCTGTGAACGCTTTTGGACACCTTTTGCTTTATTTAGCTACTTGTGGTAACTTTATTATGCGGTGTTTTTGTTCGCGTTTTGAACTTTTGTTTCCGCTTTTGTGCTTTTTAGTTGTTTTCGGATAACAACTTTTTAGCTAGCGTTTTGACCTTTTGTTTCCGCTTTTGTGCTTTTTAGTTGTTTTCAGATAACAACTTTTTAGCTAGCGTTTTGAAACTTCCTGTTCTTTTCGCTTGTACTTTTTAGTTGCTTTTGTAAGGCAACTTTTTAGTAAGCGTTGTCGAAACTTCCTTTGATTTCGTTCTTTCGCTTGTACTTTTTAGTTGCTTTTGTAAAGCAACTTTTTAGTAAGCGTTTTTCGAAATCTTGGTTCTCGCCGTTTTAAGGCTTCTTTCTTGGGTCCGAGCTTTTCTCGGACCTCGGGTGCTTGAGTACCTCGTTTTCGTTGGGTCCGACTTTGTCGTTGGTCGGCCCTTTTAAGTTATTTTTGTAATCTCTTTTTATTTGGCTTTTTGAGCCTTTTCAGAGTTACTTTTATAACTTCTCACATTAATTTGAACCTCGTCGCTTTATCTTTGCCGACCTTTGTGTGGCCTTTTGGCAAATGATTTTTTGCGTTTTGCCGAGCATAAATTAATGCGCCTTGGCGGGGTACTTTTCAGGATTTGTTTCATCATGAGGAAGAAGAAAAGAAAATAGAGAAATTTGATTAGTATTAAAAAAAAAGAATATTTACAGAGTGTTTACCCTTTGGCTAGGTCGGGTGTCTTACTTTAACCGGGTGTCTCATTAAAAAACCCTTGTAGGGAAAAAGAGTACACCTCGGGTTAAGTTTTTCTAGCTGTAGTACCGCCTTAGGTTACAGGCGTGCCAGGCCCTGGGCAGCTCATTGCCTTCTAGGTCGGATACTTTGTAGTAGCCTGTCCCTAAGACTTCTGTTACCTTGTAGGGTCCTTTCCAATTTGCGGCTAGCTTTCCTTCTCCCGACTTTTGTGTTCCGATGTCATTTCGGATTAGAATCAGGTCGTGAATGGAGAAGTTTCGCTTTATTACTTTCCGATTGTACCTGAGGGCTGTTCGCCGTTTTAAGGCTTCTTCTCGGATTCGGGCTCTTTCTCGGACCTCGGGGAGGAGGTCGAGTTCTTCCCTTTGTGCCTGTGGGTTGCCTTTTCCGTTGTAGAAGATGACTCTGGGTGACCCTTCATCTATTTCGATAGGAATCATTGCCTCCATTCTGTAAGCTAGTCGGAATGGGGATTCTCCCGTTGTAGAGTGTGGGGTTGTCCGATATGCCCATAGTACCTGGGGGAGTTCCTCGGCCCATGCCCCTTTGGCCTCTTGGAGTCTTCGTTTTAACCCGGCCAAGATGACTTTGTTTGCAGCCTCCGCTTGTCCATTGGCTTGTGGGTGCTCGACTGATGTGAATTGCTGTTTGATTTTTAGTTCGGCCACCAAGTTCTGAAAACTTGTGTCTGTGAACTGTGTTCCATTGTCCGTTGTGATGGAGTAGGGGACTCCGAATCTTGTGACAATGTTTTTGTATAGGAATTTGCGGCTTTTCTGAGCCGTAATGGTGGCTAAGGGTTCAGCTTCGATCCACTTTGTGAAGTAGTCGACCCCTACTATGAGGTATTTGACTTGTCCCGGTCCTTGGGGAAACGGGCCGAGTAGGTCAAGTCCCCATTTTGCGAAGGGCCATGGTGCGGTGATGCTGATAAGGTCTTCTGGTGGTGCCTTGTGGAAATTGGCGTGTTTTTGGCAGGGGGGGCATATTTTCACGAATTCCGTCGCGTCTTTCTGCAAGGTCGGCCAGTAGAAGCCGGCTCGGACTACCTTTTTAGACAATGCCCGAGCTCCGAGATGGTTCCCACACATGCCTCCGTGGATTTCTTCGAGGACGTTCTTTGTTTCTGAGGTCGGGACGCACCGAAGGAGGGGATTTGTGAATCCTCTTCTGTATAATACGCCGTGAATTAGTGTATAATTCTGGGCATCTTTCGTGAGTCTTTTAGCTTCCTTTCTTTCGGCGGGAAGAGTTCCCGACTTCAGGTAGCTGAGTATGGGGGTCATCCATCCTTGCTGTTGGTTGGATATATTCAGCGTTTCTTCCTCTCTTAGCACGGAGGGGGATTGTAAAGTTTCCTGGAGGAGACTTCTGTTGTTGCCTCCGGGCTTGGTGCTGGCGAGCTTTGAGAGGGCGTCTGCCCGGGCGTTTTGTTCCCGAGGTATGTGCTGGATTTGTATTTCTGAAAAGTGGCGTAATTGTGCCTGTGTTTGATCCAGGTATTTTTTCATAGTTGGGTCTTTGGCCTGGTAGCTTCCATTTACTTGAGATGTGACGACCTGGGAGTCGCTGAAGATCGTGATTCTCTGGGCTCCGACCTCTTCGGCTAGCTTTAGACCTGCTAGTAGGGCCTCGTATTCGGCTTGGTTGTTCGAAGCCTGGAACTCGAATTTTAGGGATAGTTCTATCCGTGTTCCTTGGTCGCTTTCGAGTATGACCCCGGCTCCGCTTCCTGTTTTGTTTGAGGACCCGTCGACATACAGATTCCATGAGAGTGGGGTTCCAGGGGTCTCAGTATATTCTGCGATGAAGTCGGCTAGGTACTGAGATTTTATGGCAGTCCGGGCTTCATAGTGGAGGTCGAACTCGGACAGTTCCACCGCCCATTGTAGTATTCGTCCTGCCAGGTCTGTTTTTTGTAGGATGTGTCTCATGGGTTAGTTTGTCCGGACTTTGATGGTGTGGGCTTGAAAGTAGGGACGGAGCCTCCGAGCTGTGAATACTAGGGCGTAGGCGAATTTTTCTATTTTCTGATAGTTTAATTCGGCCCCTTGTAGTGCCTTGCTCACAAAGTATACGGGGTGTTGTCCTTGGTCATTTTCCTGTATTAATGCTGAAGCGACTGCCCGATGTCCGACCGAGAGGTATAATACGAGCTCTTCCCCTTTTAAAGGTCGGGTTAGGATTGGTGGCTGCCCGAGGAATTCCTTGAATTCTTGAAAGGCTTTTTCGCACTCCGGGGTCCATGAAAAGGGTTTCCCTTTCTTTAGGAGTGAGTAGAGAGGCAGTGATTTTATTGCTGATCCTGCCAAGAATCTTGATAGGGCAGCTAGCCTTCCATTCAGTTGTTGTACTTCTTTGACACACGTCGGGCTCTTCATATTGAGTATTGCCTGGCATTTGTCCGGGTTCGCTTCGATGCCTCTTTGAATCAGCATGAAGCCTAGGAACTTTCCGGCTTCTGCAGCGAAGGTGCACTTTGTCGGATTAAGTCTCATGTTGTGTTTTCTGAGGGTGCCGAAGACGCTGGTGAGGTCGGTCAGCAAGTTTCTGTCTTCTTGTGTCTTTACTAGCATGTCGTCGACGTACACCTCCAGCTGTAGTCCGATGTGCTCCGAGAATACTTTGTTCATTAGCCTCTGGTAGGTTGCCCCTGCGTTCTTTAGTCCGAAGGGCATTACTACGTAGCAGTAGTTTGCCTTTGGGGTTATGAACGAGGTCTTTTCTTGGTCGGGTCCGTACATCGGGATTTGATTGTATCCTGAGTATGCGTTCGTGAAGGAGAGATATCTATAGCCTGAGGCTGCGTCTACTAAGGCGTCGATGTTTGGTAGTGGATATGGGTCTTTGGGGCAGGCTTTGTTGAGATCCGTGTAATCGACGCACATCCTCCATTTTCCATTGGGCTTTCTTACCAGGACTACGTTTGCGAGCCATAGGGGGTATTTTACTTCCCTAATGAACCCTGCATCTAGTAGTGCTTGTACTTGTTCTTCTATTGCTTGCATGCGTTCGGGTCCGAGCTTCCTGCGTCTTTGTTGGACAGGTCGGGATCCCGGGTACACTGATAGCTTATGGCACATTAGGTCGGGGCTTATGCCTGGCATGTCGGAGGCTTTCCATGCGAAGAGGTCGGAATTTTCTTTTAAGAGGGTTATGAGTTCTTCTTTTAGGCCCGCTTCAAGGTTTGCTCCTATGTTTGTTATTTTTTCAGACGTGCTCCCGATCTGGACTCTTTCGGTTTCTCCCTCTGGTTGTGGCCGAAGATCTTCTCGGGCTTGATCTCTTTTCCTTTTAAGTTCAGGCTTTCGTTGTAGCATCGCCGTGCCAGTTTTTGGTCGCCTTTCAGGGTAGCGATTCCTTTTGCGGTAGGGAACTTCATACAGAGGTGTGGGGTCGAGACTATAGCTGCCAGTCTGTTTAGGGTTGGTCGCCCAATGAGGGCATTGTATGCTGAGGTGACGTCAACTATAATGTAGTCGATGCTTAATGTTTTAGATTGCTCGCCTTTTCCGAAAGTAGTGTGTAGCGAGATGTATCCTAAGGGATGGATCGGGGTATCTCCTAGCCCAAACAAGTCGGTGGGATAGGCCTTTAGTTCTTTTTCTTCAAGTCCGAGTTTGTCGAAGGCCGTTTTGAACAGGATATCTGCAGAGCTTCCCTGGTCAATCAGGGTTCGATGTAAGTTGGCGTTTGCCAGGATAATGGTGATTACCATTGGATCATCGTGCCCGGGTATTATCCCTTGAGCATCTTCTCGGGTAAACGAGATGGTGGGTAGTTCGGGCAGGGGATTATCTTCTCGGACGTGGTAGACTTCTTTGAGGTGTCTTTTTCGCGAGGATCTGGATGTTCCTCCGCCTGCAAAACCTCCATTTATCATGTGAACGTGCCTTTCAGGGGTTCGCGGGGTTTGTTCGGCCCGATCTTCGTTATCTCCCCTTCTTCTCTTCTTGGTCTCTTCTCCTTTCTCTGCTATGTATCTGTCGAGTTTTCCTTCTCTGGCTAGCTTTTCTATAACATTCTTTAGGTCGTGGCAGTCGTTAGTAGAATGACCGTAGAGCTTGTGATATTCACAGTATTCGGACCGATCTCTCCCCGCTCTCTTGTGTTTTAGTGGTCGAGGTGGTGGGATCTTTTCGGTGTGGCATACTTCTCTGTAGATGTCTACCAAGGAGACTCGGAGGGGGGTGTAACTGTGGTACTTCCGTGGCTTGTCCGAGTTGGTTTCTTCCTTCTTCCTTTGTTCCCGATCTCGATCTCGGAATGGGTAGGTTGGTTCCTTCCTAGAAGAATCTCTTAACTGGGAGGTCTCCTCCATGTTGATATATTTTTCTGCTCGCTCCTGCACCTCGTATAGGGAGGTCGGGTATCGTTTGGATAGGGATTGGCTAAACGGTCCCTCTTTTAGGCCGTTTGCTAGTCCCATGATGGCTGCTTCAGTGGGCAAGTGTTGTATGTCCAGGCAGACTTTGTTGAATCGCTCCATGTACTCTCGGAGAGTTTCTTGGTTTCCTTGTTTGATCCCGAGTAGACTGGGGGCATGTTTTGCCTTGTCCTTTTGAATAGAGAATCTTGTTAGGAATTTTTTGGTTAGGTCTTCGAAGCTGGTGATTGATCTTGGTGGTAGGTTGTCGAACCACTTCATGGCTGATTTGGTGAGAGTGGTGGGGAAGGCTTTGCACCGAATCGCGTCGGAGGCGTCGACTAGGTACATTCTGCTTCTGAAGTTGCTGAGGTGGTGAGTTGGATCGGTGGTGCCGTCGTAGAGATCCATATCAGGTGGTTTAAAGTTTCGCGGTACCTTCTCCTTCATGATCTCTTGCGTGAAGGGATCATGGTTGCCTTCGGGGGCGGGGCCGCGGTCTGTCCGATCTTTTAGGTTGGCCTCTATTTTCCGCAGTTTTTCTTCTAATTCTCTGCGCTTGCGAGCCTCCCTTCTCAGATCTTGTTCAGTTTCTTTTTGCTTCTTTATGTCCTCTTCGAGTTGTTTTAGTCGGTTTTGTTGTGCCCGGACTGCTTCTAGAATTTCTGAGCTCTTTTCTTTTTCGGGATTTTGTGGATCTTTGTTTGGGAGTGATGTCTTTGGGCGATTCTGTTTGTTTCCTCCTGGAGTGCGTGGTGATAGAGGGCTGTCCGGTCGTTCTCCGGTGTCGACTTCCTCCTCTTGTTCTGATGCAGCGTGGTCATTGTTGTCATGGTCGTCCGCCATGGTGATGGGATGACTTCCAGGGTCCCCGGCAACGGCGCCAATGTTCCGAGGGTTACCTGAAACGTGTAGCTCGGTCGTCTCTGGAGAGGCCCGAGGTGGGGGTCAGGGACCCGAGCTTGATGTACGGAGAGGTTGGTGGTTGTACCTGCAATGACACTCCGATGCTTAAGTTAGCATGGGTTCAAGCAGATATTGAGTAGAATTAGAATGTGAGTTATACCTGGGTGTTCCAGTGTATTTATAGTAGCTGGCCGTGATCTTCCCTGGATAAGATATTCTTATCTTATCTTATCTTTTGGGAGTTTTATCTCTATCTTTGCGGAACCGCCTTCCCTAGGCCTTTTCGGCCTTTAGGTTTTGGGCTTCGTTCCTTTTGATGGGCCTTCTTAGCTTTGTTGTCCGAGGTCCAACCTCAGGCGTGGGCTTTGGGACGAGGTCGGACCTTTCATGGATTTTGCCGAGTTAGAGGAGCCCGGTCAGGGTATGAACAGTGACCAAAGGGGGTTCATCCTCCCAAGTCTCATTTCCAAATAACTTGTCATTTAGCTTCATGATTGCTCCAAGGTATTTAGCAACTTGCTCTTCAGTGACATACTCATCCTCTTCAGAGGAAGAATACTCATCAGAGCTCATGAATGGCAGAAGTAAGTCCAATGGAATCTCTATGGTCTCATTTTGAGCCTCAGATTCCCATGGTTCCTCATTGGGGAACTCATTGGAAGTCAGTGGACGTCCATTGAGGTCTTCCTCAGTGGCGTTCACTGCCTCTTCCTCCTCTCCAAATTCGGCCATGTTGATGGCCTTGCACTCTCCTTTTGGATTTTCTTCTGTATTGCTTGGGAGAGTACTAGGAGGGAGTTCAGTAATTTTCTTGCTCAGCTGACCCACTTGTGCCTCCAAGTTTCTGATGGAGGACCTTGTTTCAGTCATGAAACTTTGAGTGGTTTTGATTAGATCAGAGACCATGGTTGCTAAATCAGAGGTATTCTGCTTAGAACTCTCTGTCTGTTGCTAAGAAGATGATGGAAAAGGCTTGCCATTGCTAAACCTGTTTCTTCCACCATTATTATTGTTGAAACCTTGTTGAGGTCTCTGTTGATCCTTCCATGAGAGATTTGGATGATTTCTCCATGAAGGATTATAGGTGTTTCCATAGGGTTCTCCCATGTAATTCACCTCTTCCATTGAAGGGTTCTCAAGATCATAAGCTTCTTCTTCAGATGAAGCTTCCTTAGTACTGCTTGGTGCATTTTGCATTCCAGACAGACTTTGAGAAATCATATTGACTTGTTGAGTCAATATTTTGTTCTGAGCCAATATAGCATTCAGAGTGTCAATCTCAAGAACTCCTTTCTTCTGACTAGTCCCATTGTGCACAGGATTCCTTTCAGAAGTGTACATGAATTGGTTATTTGCAACCATTTCAATCAGCTCTTGAGCTTCTGTAGGCGTCTTCTTCAGATGAAGAGATCCTCCAGCAGAGCTATCCAAAGACATCTTGGACAGTTCAGAAAGACCATCATAGAAAATACCTATGATGCTCCATTCAGAAAGCATGTCAGAGGGACATTTTCTGATTAATTGTTAGTATCTTTCCCAAGCTTCATAGAGGGATTCTCCTTCCTTCTGTCTGAAGGTTTGGACTTCCACTCTAAGCTTACTCAATTTTTGAGGTGGAAAGAACTTTGCCAAGAAGGCATTGACTAGCTTTTCCCAAGAGTCCAGGCTTTCTTTAGGTTGAGAGTCCAACCATGTCCTAGCTCTGTCTCTTACAGCAAAAGGGAATAGCATAAGTCTGTAGACCTCAGGGTCAACCCCATTAGTCTTAACAGTGTCACAGATTTGCAAGAATTCAGCTAAGAACTGATGAGGATCTTCCGATGGAAGTCCATGGAACTTGCAATTCTGTTGCATTAGAGAAACTAATTGAGGCCTAAGCACAAAGTTGTTTGCTCCAATGGCAGGGATAGAGATGCTTCTCCCATAGAAATCGGGAGTAGGTGCAGTAAAGTCACCCAGCACCTTCCTTGCATTGTTGGCATTGTTGTTGTTTTCGGCTGCCATGGGTTCTTCTTCTTTGAAGATTTCTGTTAGGTCCTCTACAGAGAGTTGTGCCTTGGTTTCTCTTAGCCTTCTCTTCAAGGTCCTTTCAGGTTCAGGATCAGCCTCAACAAGAATGCTTTTATCCTTGCTCCTGCTCATAAAAAAGAGAAGAGAACAAGATAATGTGGAATCCTCTATGTCACAGTATAGAGATTCCTTGAGGTGTCAGAGGAAAAGAAAAATAGAAGGCAGAAGTAGAAGAATTCGAACTTATCAAAGAAGATGGAGTTCGAATTGTGCATTAAGGAATAGTGTTAGTCCAATAATAGAAGGATGTGAGAAGAAGGGAAGTAATTTTCGAAAATTAAGTAAAAGATTTTGAAAACATTTTGAAAAACACTAATTGATTTTCGAAAATAAGAGTGGGAAAGAAATCAAGTGATTTTTGACAAAGGTTTTGAAATTAGAAATCAAAAAGATTTGATTGAAAACTATTTTGAAAAAGATGTGGTTAAGAAGATATGATTAGTTTTAAAAAATGTGATTGAGAAGATATGATTTGAAAAGGATTTGATTTTGAAAATTAATGACTTGGCTATCAAGAAAAGATATGATTCAAACATTAAACCTTTCTCAACAGAAAAGGCAACATACTTGGAATGTTGAATCAAATTATTAATTGATAGCAAGTATCTTTAAAAATGGAAAGAAATTAATTTTGAAAAAGATTTGATTGAAAAGATTGATTTGAAAAAGATTTGATTTTGAAAAATTTTGAAAACTTGAAAAAAATTTGATTTGAAAACAAAATCTTCCCTCTTGTGCCATCCTGGCGTTAAACGCCCGGAATGGTGCACATTCTGGCGTTTAACGCCCAAAATGCTACCCTTTTGGGCGTTAAACGCCCAACCAGGTACCCTGGCTGGCGTTTAAACGCCAGTCTGTCCTTCTTCACTGGGTGTTTTGAACGCCCAGCTTTTTCTGTGCATTTCCTCTGCTGTATGTTCTGAATCTTCAATTCTCTGTTTTATTGACTTGAAAAGACACAAATTAAAAATATTTTTGGATTTTTAATAGTAAGGAATAATCAAAATGCAACTAAAATCAAATAACAATGCATGCAAGACCCAAACTTAGCAGTTTGTATACTACTGACACTAATGAGAATGCATATGGGACACATAAACACTCAAGTCAAGAGAATTTAAAGATCAAAGTAAGAAATCATCAAGAATTACTTGAAGATCCTTAAGACACATGAATGAATGCATGCAATTGACACCAAACTTAACATGAGACACTAGACTCAAACAAGAAATATTTTTGGATTTTATGATTTTGTAAAATTTTTTATGTGTTTTTTTTTCGAAAATTAAGTGGAAAAGAAAACAAAAATATCAAAGTTCTTAATGAGAATTCCAGGAATCAGTGCAATGCTAGTCTAAGACTCCGGTCCAGGAATTAGACATGGCTTTACAGCCAGCCAAACTTTCAAAGAAAGCTTCGGTCCAAAACACTAGACATGGCCAAAGGCCAGCCAAGCCTTAGCAGATCACTGCTCCAAAAGCAAGATTGATAGAAATCAACAAGCTCTTGTGATGATAAGTTGAAACCACGGTCCAATGAAATTAGACATGGCTTCACAGCCAGCCAGATTTCAACAGATCATCATGAAACTCTAGAATTCACTCTTAAGAATTCTGAAAAAAAAATACCTAATCTAAGCAACAAGATGAACCTTCAGTTGTCCAAACTCAACAATCCCCCGGCAACGGCGCCAAAAACTTGGTGCGTGAAATTGTGATCAATACTTTTCACAACTCAAATAATCCCCGGTAATGAATCCATAAACTTGGTGTTCAATACCATGGCATAAACACAACTTCGCACAACTAATCAGCAAGTGTACTGGGTCGTCCAAGTAATAAACCTTACGCGAGTAAGGGTCGATCCCACAGAGATTGTTGGTATGAAGCAAGCTATGGTCACCTTGTAAATCTTAGTCAGGCAAACTGATGTGGGTATGGTGAAATACGAATAAAACATAAAGATAAAGATAGAGATACTTATGTAATTCATTGGTAAGAATTTCAGATAAGAGTATGAAGATGCTGGTTCCTTCCGTCTCTCTGCTTTCCTACTGTCTTCATCCAATCCTTCTTACTCCTTTCCATGGCAAGCTCAAGCAAGGGTTTCACCGTTGTCAATGGCTACCTCCCATCCTCTCAGTGGAAATGTTCAACGCACCCTGTCATGGCACGGCTATCCATCTGTCGGTTCTCAATCAGGCCGGAATAGAATCCAGTGATTCTTTTGCGTCTGTCACTAACGCCCCGCCCTCAGGAGTTTGAAGCATATCACAGTCATTCAATCATTGAATCCTACTCAGAATACCACAGACAAGGTTAGACCTTCCGGATTCTCTTGAATGCCGCCATCAGTTCTAGCCTATACCACGAAGACTCTGATCTCACGGAATGGCTGGCTCGGTTGTCAGGCGAGCACTCGGTTGTCAGGCGATCAACCATGCATCGTGTATCAGGAATCCAAGAGATATTCACCCAATCGAAGGTAGAACGGAGGTGGTTGTCAGTCACACGTTCATAGGTGAAAATGATGATGAGTGTCACGGTTCATCACATTCATCAAGTTGAAGAACAAGTGATATCTTAGAACGAGAACAAGCGGAATTGAATAGAAGAATAATAGTAATTGCATTAATACTCGAGGTACAGCAGAGCTCCACACCTTAATCTATGGTGTGTAGAAACTCCACCGTTGAAAATACATAAGAACAAGGTCTAGGCATGGCCGAATGGCCAGCCTCCCAATGATCTAAGATCTAAAGAAAGAGATTCCAAAGATCCGAAGATTAGAAGCCTCAAATACAATAGCAAAAGGTCCTACTTATAGAGAACTAGTAACCTAAGGTTTACAGAGATGAGTAAATGACATAAAAATCCACTTCCGGGCCCACTTGGTGTGTGCTTGGGCTGAGCAATGAAGCATTTTCGTGTAGGGACTCCTCTTGGAGTTAAACGCCAGCTTTGGTGCCAGTTTGGGCGTTTAACTCCCATTCTTGTGCCAGTTCCGGCGTTTAACGCTGGGAATTCTGAGGGTGACTTTGAACGCCGGTTTGGGCCATCAAATCTTGGGCAAAGTATGGACTATCATATATTGCTGGAAAGCCCAGGATGTCTACTTTCCAACGCCGTTGAGAGCGCGCCAATTGGGCTTCTGTAGCTCCTGAAAATCCACTTCGAGTGCAGGGAGGTCAGAATCCAACAGCATCTGCAGTCCTTTTTAGTCTCTGAATCAGATTTTTGCTCAGGTCCCTCAATTTCAGCCAGAAAATACCTGAAATCACAAAAAAACACACAAACTCATAGTAAAGTCCAGAAAAGTGAATTTTAACTAAAAACTAATAAAAATATACTAAAAACTAACTAGATCATACTAAAAACATACTAAAAACAATGCCAAAAAGCGTACAAATTATCCGCTCATCAAAGGCCCCCTTCGAACTTCAAACACTTCCATTCTTCAAAATCAACAGGATTCCCTTGGCAGATCTTGGAGAAACGGCACAAGTCATCAAACTTACAGGCATATTCTGCAACAGTTGTGTTACCCTGCTTCAGTTGCATAAATTCCATCTCCTTAGCGTCACGAGCTGCCCTCGGAAAATACTTCTTATAAAATTCATCCTTAAAAGTATTCCAAGAAATATTGCCTTCATCTTGTTGCAACAGTCGCTGTATCCCCTGCCACCATTGCTCAGCTTCTCCTTCCAGCATATAAGTAGCAAACTCCACGTGTTGGCCTTCCGGAACATGCTGTGCTCGTAGTGATCGTTCGATAGCTCAAAACCAGTTGTCAGCATCAGTTGCAACGAGTGTACCTTTAAACTTAGGCGGTTTAACCTTCAGAAAATTCGCAAGGGTCATAGGTCTTTCGAGATGCCCCAAGTTATTTTCATCATTTCCACTATCTTCCCCATGCTCATTCTCATTCCCGTTTCTCACTCCAAGACGGTCAACAGCTCTAGCCACTACTACTGCAGCCTCCCGCACTGCCTCAGCCACAGCGTTCATGGTAGTCATAAACATTTCTTGTTCCCTCTCGTAGTTAACTTTAGGAATTCCTTCCCGTACGCCTGATCTCCGTGAACCCATCGTGGTTCTGTTCATACCAAACAATCATTATTAAGGTGATCAGTCTTAACACTTCAAGTCAAGTGTGAACATTCCCAGAATGAAAACACAGAGACAATCATGCAACACATATCACATAGATATCGTGTAAGCATGAAATAGACAACAAAGTATGCAATAAAGCACAGTCAGTCCACTCCCCAGGCTCTATTGGGAACGATCTGCTCTGATACCAAATTGTAACGACCCAACTCCCAGTATGCCATGGTCATACAAGAAGCTAAGTGTTACTAACTTATCCTTCCTAATTATTAACTATTATTTTACATATGAGCCTGTTCCTTGTTAGAGCGATGCTAATTTTATGAGTAACTTTTTTTCTGTTGCGGTTGTTTAGGTAAAATAAACAAGCATACATTGAAAGTAATAGAAAAGTGGCATAAAGAAAAATAGAAAATACAGCTGATAATATACATCATGTACACAATAACAAAACATGTAGCATTTACACAAGATCAAGTCAGTCTTCATCTTCGTCATCCTATGTAGCTAATATATACACGACACTCCCAGGGCCTGGCCCATGCAAAAAGCCGCTAAACTGGCGCCCAAGCGAGCCTAACCACTATATAGCTCCTAGCTCTCGGGTGTACTAACACAAGTGAGAGACTAACTAACGGATAATATCAGACTAGTGTGTCATAAAAAAATGCCCCTTCTATAGTCAAACTATATCTACACGTGGCCGTTCGGAGAATCGCCGTGAGGCTCGTCCATCTCCTCATCCTGCTTTATCTCTATCTTAGGATCCTCCTACTCCTCATCGTCCGCAGCTACAGCTATACCCTCAGATCCACCAGAAATACTGTTGTCACTATGTACAAAACCATTCGCGAGCACAGGTCCGTTCGCGTATATAGGGGCTACCCCAGCGTCCGGTAGTGTCGGCTCATCATGCTGTGGAAAATCAGGGATCGGCTCAGGGGGAAAGTCCCACTCTGGTGGTATCACAGGTACGTAATCACCAGCTAACTCGGGCTCATCAGGAATGATAGGCTCAAGTTCCACCTCATTCAAAGGTTGAGCCGGTATATGGTGCTCAGGATCACCAGGAAAAGGATGTACAAGTGCGTCAGGATATAACTAGGATAACGGAAAGTCGTAAGGAGCATCCGGATCAAAATGCGGGCTAGACAGAGGATGTTGAAAGGCTCGATTAGGTAACACATATCGTCTAATACGAGGCTCCAATCCCATGATGATGTAATTGTGATGTACCGGATCCTCCTAGACATAAGGGTCCTCGAACTCATAGAAGATCATGCCCGTCTCCATCAGAGGGGGAGGAAGGGAGAGAAGGGGTAAGAACTAAGGAGTTCTTAGTAGGGTCGGGGTTGTTAGTTACATTCATTTATTTGGTTTTTATTAACGGATGGATAATAGGATATAGTAAAGTAGTAAACAGAAGTAAAAATAGATAGGAAAATAGAAAACAAAACACAAACAGAAGAATACAAGAAAACAAAGCATAGACATAGCACTCAAGCAAAGAAATAGATCACACACAAGTAGGAATGCAACAGAGAATAATGCGCAGACAAGAATGATACATGTCTAGTCCTAGTGCAGGTAATGAGCTCATTTGTCAGTTTCTACTCGCTCCCGACGTAACCCAGCATTACTAGCCGGATATGGCTTTCCTGTTGGCTATATCCCTGTGTACAGGAAATAACCCCTCTGCCACCACAGGGTCCACTGCACGCAGGAAATAACACGTCTGCCACTGCATAGATGTATGCCGACACACCTTTATACAGGAAATAACCCCTCTGCCACTACAGAAATGGAACAGATGGTCACGATACTTCTGTAGCAGGAAATAACCCCTCTGCCTTACGAAAATAAAATATGGATCTGTACCGTAGGAAAGCATTTCTCAGTGGTCGTGCCATCATCCATCTGACTGCCACAATATAGCAGATGAACACATAGATGTCTCTAGGGTTCCCTTAATGCAACAAATGACCTCTTAATAGGTCCTCTGCTCTTTATCATATTACTCTCTTCTCTTTGTCTCTTTATTCTGCTCTGTTTATTCTTTTTTCTGAGCTTCTTTATTCTGCTTTCTCTGTTTAACTTATGTATTTAAATCTTATGTAAATTTCGGTATGATTAGTTAGCCTGCCTCAAGTATATGTTCATTAAGTCTATACTGAAATATTTTAACTTTTTATATAATACCTAACCCTATTCGCAATTCAAAGACTAACTATATTGCCCTAGTTCGTTCGCTAGTCTCTGTCTGTTTTTCTTTCATTAATACTTTACAGACTTTTACTTTGATTTTTATCTTTTCTTCAACTTTTTATCTTTTATTTATCTTTGCCTCACTAATATGTTCTTACCACTCCCTAAGTGTCTTATGAAGGTAATTATCAGATCCTGCGCTTAAAGCTGTCTTTCTAAAGCTTTTACAGAAAACTGCCTTTTCCGCATTATTTTATTATTTTTATTAAAATATTATTTTTAATTAAATATTATTATTTAATATTTTATTATTAATTTTCAAAAATTAACTTACCTTTTATTTAACCTTTAAAATTCACTTTTTACCACCTGTAACTTTAAATATTTCTACTTTAACCACCCTAACTTTCAGAAATTACTAAATAACCCCTTAAACACCAAAATTTTTACTACCTTGCCCTTTTAAGGATCGAAAGCCTGTTCTTCATTGTTCTTCATCACACTCAAAGTGTTCTTCATGTTCTTCATAAATTTTTCAGATTTTTTCTCTGTTTTTACCGTTTTTCAGTATTTTCAGCAACCAATTTTTACCATAATTCATAATAAATTAGTAGCCACTAAAACCCCATCTTTTCCACATGATATTAACACAAATTGAACCTCAATTTAGGCCTAGGGTTTCGTTTTCCCAGCTGCTCCAAGAACATGAACTTAAAGCTTGAATTTTATCAAATTTCATCAAAATTACACCAAATTTTCACCAAGAATCAATCATATATGCAACCAATTTTTAGCACAGCCAAATTATACTACACTCACACAACTCAGACACAAATAATCAAGATTAATTTCGTGACACCCTACCTGGTTTTGCTGCTCCTAATTCAGTTAAACTTTCAGGTGGTCCGTAAGCACTTTTTCCTCCTAAATCACATCAAGAACAACTTTAAATCCAAAAACCCTCAACTAACCAAATCTCCCTCAGCACGTTAGGAGATGATTTCTATCCTTATAATTTCTAGAAAGTCACGTTTCTTGGCCCTCAAGTCAAGTTAAGCATGATTCCTAAGGAAGAACATCAAGAAAACACATATTTAAGCATGTTTCCTTGAAACTGAATCAAAAGAGAGGTGGTGCAGCCAACTCACCTTGATACCAGCCTTGATAAGTCATATGATCATGTAGAGAAAGAAGAGAGGATCATTTTGGTTGGATTGGAATTTTGATTTGAGTTTTAGTTCAGCAGAAATCAAGCTTTGAAGATTTGGAACTAAGAACTTTTCTGTCTTTTTCTCTCTATCTATTTTCGGCCACAAAGTGAAAATGAGCCAGCCTTGGGGGTTTTGGGGGTATAGGGTGAGTTGTTATTGGTTTGCTTGGAGGTGGATTAAAATAATATTAAAATATCTCAGGTGTATAACTACTAAAACTAGATGTATCGGAACACTTGTAAAAACATCTCTAAAAATTATTTTCTGAGCTACTAGCATAAAGGAAACTAGTAACATATTTATTATGAGAATAAAACATGTATAATGAGGCCTTAGCATTGCTAAAGTCATCAGAAAGTGCTAGTGCTAAGCTGCACCAGTAAACTGTGAACCCGGTTAAACCAATTTTCTGTTTTTAACTAAAACTGACCAGGTAACCTTATAATATTATCCAAGAAGCTTATAATACTAATATAATGATAATATTACCCTATTATCTCTCTTCTCTCATAAATCGAATTCGGTTCTTCAAACTGAGACTATTTACGAAAAACTGGATCAAAACTCCTAACCGATATGGTTTAAAAACTATGTTCTTCATGACTGTGTTATCAAGCTTGTCTCGGAAAAGGTTCTAACTTAAAGATGGAATAATGACAATGATGATTGAGATACTTGATGATATATCAGAGCTTCTCCCCTTACTTATCCTCTGGAGTTCTCCGTACTTTCAGAAAAGATCACGCGTACTCGAAAACCGGGGTTGTTACATTGAACTTGGGGTGAGTTAGGAAAAAGGTTGAGCTATGAGTGCCAAGTTCAATTCCGAGAACAGTATTTGAGGGTGAAACAGTTTTATAAAAAATTGGGCAGCATTCCAGCTTAAAATTGAACGTTCCCGGATAGCAAAACGGACAAGAAATGATCTCAAAAGCACCATTCAATTACCAATCACATAATCAAGCAACCATAGCAGCAGGATAGGTACATCATGGTAAAGCATAATCAAACCACTCAGCAACCAGCAACATGTACAGAAATAGGTAAAAAAATATGGCGCACTTCTCAGGCCTAGAATCCTCTATCTAGAACCTAGCTACCTAACCGCAGTTATTTCTATCTAACCTAGTGATGAGCGGATAATTTATACGCTTTTTGGCATTGTTTTTAGGTAGTTTTTAGTAGGATCTAGCTACTTTTAGGGATGTTTTCATTAGTTTTTTTGCAAAATTCACATTTCTGGACTTTACTAGGAGTTTGTGTGTTTTTCTGTGATATCAGGTATTTTTTGGCTGAAATTGAGGGACCTGAGCAAAAATCTGATTCAGGCTGACAAAGGACTGCTGATGCTACTGGATTCTGACCTCCCTGCACTCAAAATAGATTTTTTGGAGCTACAGAACTCCAAATGGCGCGATCTTAACGGCATTGGAAAGCAAACATCCAGAGCTTTCTAGCAATATATAATAGTCCGTACTTTATTTGAAAACTCCATAACCATTTATCATCCGTCTAACTGAGATTTACAAGATGACCATAGCTTGCTTCATACCAACAATTTCCGTGGGATCGACCCTTACTCATGTAAGGTTTATTACTTGGACGACCCAGTGCACTTGCTGGTTAGTTGTGCAAGGTTGTGAAGAAAGTGCTGAGTTATAAACATGCATACCAAGTTGAATGCCATTATTAGAGATCACAATTTCGTGCACCAAGTTTTTGGCGCCGTTGTCGGGGATTGTTCGAGTTTGAACAACTGACGATTCATCTTGTTGCTCAGATTAGGTAATTTTCTTTTTGTTGTATTTTCAAAAAATTTTCAAAAATCTTTCAAAAAAGCTTTACTTCTGTTTTCGAAAAAAACCATGTCCAACCCTTGGATTGGAGCTTTAGGCTAACATTGAAAGATTACTGGAATTCTTCTTAAAAATTTCGAATTTCTTAGTTTCTTTTTCCTATATGTTTTTCGAAAAATATAAAATAAAATCCAAAAAAATAATAAAATCAAAAAAAAAATTTGTGTTTTTTGTTTGAGTCTAGTGTCATGTTTTAAGTTTGGTGTCAATTGCATATTCATCTTGTTCTTGTATTTTTCGAAAATTCATGCATTCATAATGTTCTTCATGATCTTCAAGTTGTTCTTGGTAAGTCTTCTTGTTTGATCTTTAAATTTTCTTGTTTTGTGTTGTATGATGTTTTTCATGTGCATTTTTGCATTCATAGTGTCTAAACATGAAAGATTTCTAAGTTTGGTGTATTGCATGTTTTCTTTGCATCAAAAAATTTTTCAAAAATATGTTCTTGATGTTCATCATGATCTTCAAAGTGTTCTTGGTGTTCATCTTGACATTCATAGTGTTCTTGCATGCATCATTGGTTTTGATCCAAAATTTTCATGTTTTGGGTCATATTTGTGTTTTTCTCTCTCATCATTAAAAATTCAAAAAAAAAATAAAAAAAATATCTTTTCCTTTTTTCTCTCAAAATTTCGAAAATTTTAGTTGACTTAGTCAAAAAATTTTAAAATTAGTTAGTTCTTATAACTCAAGTCAAATTTTCAATCTTAAAAATCTTATCTTTTCAAAATCTTTTTCAAAAATCAAATTTCTTTTACTTTTATCTTATGATTTTCGAAAATTTAAAACTATTTTTCAAAATCTTTTTCTTATTTTATTTCAAATTTTCGAAACAAAACTAAAAAGTAATGTGATTGAATCAAAAATTTGAAGTTTGTTACTTTATTGTTAAGAAAGGTTCAATCTTTAAATTCTAGAATCATATCTTTTAGTTTCTTGTTAGTCAAGTAATTAATTTTAATTTTAAAAATCAAATCTTTTTCAACCATATCTTTTTAGTCATATCTTTTTATCATATCTTTTTAAATCATATCTCTTTCAAAAAAAATTTGATTTCAAAATATCTTCTTATCTTCTTATCTTTTCAAAATTAATTTTCAAATCTTTTTCAACTAACTAATTGACTTTTTATTTGTTTCTTATCTTTTTCAAAACGACCTAACCAATTTTCCCTATCAATTTTTCAAAAATATCTCATCCTTTTTGAAATTTCTTGTTAATTAACTAATTGTTTTAAATTTTAATTTTAATTTTAATTCTTCTTTAATTTTTGAAAATCATTAACTCTTTTACAAAAATTATTTTCGAAAACTTCTCTCTTTCATCTTAGTCTATTTATTTATTCATTTACTAACACTTCTCTTCATCTGATATCTCTGCCCCTATCCTCACCCTTCTGTTTGGATTATTCATTCTTCTTCACTCTTATTCCCTTTCTTCTTCTACTAACATAAAGGAATCTCTATACTGTGACATAGAGGATTCTCCTTCCTTTTCTACTCTCTTCTTTCTCATATGAGCAGGAACAAGGAAAAAGGCATTCTTGTTGAAGCTGATCCTGAACCTGAAAGGACTCTGAAGAGAAAACTAAGAAAAGCTAAATTACAACAATCCAAAGACAACCTTACTGAAATTTTCGAACAAGAAAAGGATATGGCAGCCAAACCCAACAACAATAATGCAAGAAGGATGCTTGCTGATTATACTACACCTACTTCCGAGTTTGATGGAAGAATCATCTCAATTCCTACCATTGGAGCAAACAATTTTGAGCTGAAACCTCAACTAGTTGCTCTAATGCAACAAAACTACAAGTTTCATGGACTTCCATTTGTGAGACTGTTAAGACTAATGGAGTAGATCCTGAAGTCTACAGGCTCATGCTTTTCCCTTTTGCTGTAAGAGACAGAGCTAGAACATGGTTGGACTCACAACCTAAGGATAGCCTAGACTCTTGGGATAAGCTGGTCACGGCCTTCTTGGGTAAATTCTTTCCTCCTCAAAAGCTGAGCAAGCTTAGAGTGGATGTTCAGACCTTCAAGCAAAAAAATGGTGAATCCCTCTATGAAGCTTGGGAAAGATACAAGCAGATGACCAAAAAAGTGTCCTTCTGACATGTTTTCAGAGTGGACCATGATAGATATATTTTATTATGGTATGTCTGAGTTCTCTAAGATGTCACTGGATCATTCTACAGGTGGATCCATTCACCTAAAGAAAACGCTTGCAGAAGCTCAGGAACTAATTGAAATGGTTGCAAATAACCAATTTATGCACACTTCTGAGAGGAATTCCGTGAATAATGGGACGCCTCAGAGAAAGGGAGTTCTTAAAATTGATGCTCTGAATGCCATATTGGCTCAGAACAAAATGTTGACTCAGCAAGTCAACATGATTTCTCAAAGTCTGAATGGATGGCAAAATGCATCAAACAGTACTAAAGAGGCATCTTCTGAAGAAGAAGCTTATGACCCTGAAAACCCTGCAATGGCAGAGGTAAATTACATGGGGAAGCCTTTGGCAACACCTATAACCCCTCATGGAGAACTCATCCAAATTTCTCATGGAAGGATCAACAAAACCCTCAACAAGGCTTTAATAATGGTGGAAGAAACAGGTTTAGCAATAGCAAGCCTTTTCCATCATCTTCTCAGCAACAGACAGAGAATTCTGAGCAGAGCACCTCTAACTTAGCAAACATAGTCTCTGATCTGTCTAAGGCCACTTTAAGATTCACGAGTGAAACAAGGTCCTCTATCAGAAATTTGGAGGCACAAGTAAGCAGCTGAGTAAGAAAGTCACTGAAATTCCTCCTAGTACTCTCCCAAGAAATACTGAAGAGAATCCAAAAAGAGAGTGCAAGGCCATTGACATAATCAACATGGCCGAACCTAGAGAGGAAGGAGAGGACGTGAATCCCAATGAGGAAGACCTCAGGGGACGTCTCTCAAGCAAGAAGGAGTTCTCTATTGAGGACCTAAAGGAATCTGAAGGTCATATAGAGACCATAGAGATCCCATTAAATCTCCTTTTGCCATTCATGAGCTCTGAAGACTATTCTTCCTCTGAAGAGGATGAAGATGTAACTGGAGAGCAAGTTGCTCAATATCTAGGAGCTATCATGAAGTTAAATGCCAAGTTGTTTGGTAATGAGACTTGGGAAGGCGAACCTCCCTTGCTCATTAGTGAACTAGATACATGGGTTCAGCAAACTTTACCTCAAAAGAGATAAGATCCTGGTAAATTCTCAATACCCTGCACCATAGGCACCATGACCTTTGAGAAGGCTCTGTGTGACCTAAGGTCAGGGATAAATCTTATGCCACTCTCTGTAATGGAGAAGCTGGGGATCATTGAGGTACAGCCTACTACATTCTCATTAGAGATGGTAGACGGATCACAAAGACAAGCTTATGGATTAGTAGAGGACGTGTTAGTGAAGGTTAAAGGCCTCTACATCCCTGGTTATTTCATAATCTTAGACACTAGGAAGGAAGAGGATGAATGCATCATCCTTGGAAGACCCTTCCTAGGCACAGCAGGAGCTGTGATTGATGTTGACAGAGGAAAGCTAGTGATGAGCGGATATTTTATACGCTTTTTGGGGGTAATTTCATGTATATTTTAGTATGTTTTAGTTAGTCTTTAATAGATTTTTATTAGTTTTTAGGCAAAAATAGTATTTCTGGACTTTACTATGAGTTTGTGTGTTTTTCTGTAATTTCAGGTATTTTCTGGCTGAAATTAAGGGAGTTGAGCAAAAATCTGATTTAGGCTGAAAAAAAGGACTGCTGATGCTGTTGGATTCTGACCTCCCTGCACTCGAAATTAATTTTTTGGAGCTGCAGAAGTCCAATTGGCGCACTCTCAATTGAGTTGGAAAATAGACATCTAGGGATTTTCAGCAATATATAATAGTCTATACTTTGCGCGAAGATAGATGACGTAAACAGGCGTTCAACGCCAGTTCCATGTTGCAGTCTGGCGTTCAGTGCCAGAAACAGGTTGCAAGTTGGAGTTCAACGCCAGAAATAGGTTACAACCTGGCGTTCAACTCCAGAAACAGCCCAGGCACGTGAGAAGCTTAAGTCTTAGCCCCAGCACACACCAAGTGGGCGCCAAAAGTGGATTTCTGCACTATCAATCTTAGTCTACTTATTTTTTGTAAACCTAGGTTACTAGTTTAGTATTTAAACAACTTTTAGGGACTTATTTTGTATCTCATGACAATTTTAGATCTGAATTATATACTCTTTGATGGCATGAGTCTCTAAACTCCATTGTTGGGGGTGAGGAGCTCTGCAGCGTCTCGATGAATTGATGCAATTATCTCTGTTTTCCATTCAAACACACTTGTTCCTATCGAAGATGTTCATTCGCGCTTCACCATGAAGAAGGTGATGATCCGTGACACTCAACCTTCCTCAATCCATGAACGTGTGCTTGACAGCCACCTCCGTTCTACATTAGATTGAAAAAGTATCTCTTAGATTCCTTAATCAGAATCTTCGTGGTATAAGCTAGAATTGATGGCGGCATTCATGAGAATCCGGAAAGTCTAAACCTTATTTGTGATATTCTGAGTAGGATTCCGGGATTGAATGACTGTGATGAGCTTCAAACTCATGATTGTTGGGCGTGATGACAAACGCAAAAGAATCAATGGATTCTATTCTGACATGATCGAGAACCAACAAATGATTAGTCATGCTGTGACAGAGCATTTGGACCATTTTCATTGAGAGGATGGGAAGTAGCCATTGACAATGGTGACACCCTACATATAGCTTGCCATGGAAGGAGCCTTGCGTGTGTGAAGAGGAGTACAAGAGAAAAGCTGAAATAAAGAGTACAAAGCATCTCCAAAACTCCAACATATTCTCCATTATTGCACAATAAGTACTTATTTTATGCCCTTTGACTTTTTACAATTAAAACGAAAGTACCCTATTGGCATCCTGACTAAGATCAACAAGATAACTATAGCTTGCTTTAAGCCAACAATCTCCGTGGGATTCGACCCTTACTCACGTAAGGTATTACTTGGACGACCCAGTGCACTTGCTGGTTAGTTGTGCAGATTGCAAAAGTGTGATTGCAATTTCGTACACCAAGTTTTTGGCACCGTTGCCGGGGATTGTTTGAGTTTGAACAACTAATGGTTTATTTTGTTGCTTAGATTAGGAATAGAGTATTGATGCTATAGAGTCATTAAATTTGAGTCCTTTAATTTCTCTTCAAAATTTTTTTTAAAAATATTACTTTTCCTTATTAATTTCTATTTTTTCATGAGTTAGTGTCTTGTTCTAAGTTTGGTGTCAATTTCATATTTTATATTTCCTTTTAAATTTTCGAATTTGTGATCTTTGATCTTCAAGTTGTTCTTGTTTATTTTTCTTGTTTGATTTTTAGTTTTTCTTGTTCTGTGTCTTTTCTTGTTTTTCTTGTTCTTTTCCAAAGCATTAGTCTTCCAAATATATATATATATATATATATATATATATATATATATATATATATACATATACCCATTTTTCAAGCTAATTTCACTTGTTTTACTAGTCTTTATACACTTTCTTGCAACCTAAGTAAGTAATTTGGAATGAAAATGCATGACTTCTTTAAATCAAACAACCACCATTTAATTGATGCTAAATCATAAGGTTTGAGCTAAAATTAATTGATTTTTAATAAATTATAAACCTTATGAGTTTGGAGATACTTTGATTGGTTGCTTTGATTTCTTGTAGGAGAAGAAAAGAAGAAAAGAAGAAAAACGTGGCTTAAGAAGTGTGGCCAAGGGAAGAAAATGGTGTGGTGAAAGAAGGAGAAGTGTGGCGCAACAATGAAGGAGGGAGCAACACTGCTCTCCACAGGAGCACACTGCCCTCCAAGAGAGCAGCATAATAAACCAAGCCTCCAAAACATCACTGCCCTGCCCTCCATAAGAGCAAAGCACAATTCTATGCCATGGACCAAAGGAAGCAAAAATTCTGCCCTGCCCTCCTCAAGAGCAATATCGGGCTTCATCCAAGAAAAATTCAAAGAAATTGCTCTCCTAGTGTCACCCATGGGTTTCGAACCCAAGGACAAGAGGGGGAGGAAGTAGCGCTCAAATACAAGGAAAACAAGCCAAAATTGGCTTGTTTTCAACCTCCAAGGATCGAACACAGCACCATGAAGAAGTAAAGGACTAGCGCCACTTTGGTGCCAAGAAAACCAAGGAAAAAGGGGCAGCATGTGCCTCCACCAAGTTTCGAACCAAGGACCACTTGGTTGCCATGCTGCGCTGCCCACAAGGAGAGCAGAGCAGCGTTCCTTAGCATGGCACGAGCAGCACACAAGCACGCATGTGCAGGAGCAATTGACACGGCTAGGACGCACCATGACGCGCACAGGCAGCACACTTGACATCACTGCCCTGCTCTCCGTAAGGGCAGGGCAGCATCCTGATGCTCCCACACTCAGCACGCGCGCACAAGGCCTCACACAAGATTTCACTGCTCTGCTATCCACAAGAGCAGAGCAGCCTCCAGGAGCCAATTTCCTCATAGGCTGAAAATTGGATTAAAAATCCAATTTAATTCATTTCTTCACCAAATCAAAAGCCCATCCAAATTCCAAAATTCAAGAATAGAAAGTGTATAAATAGGAGCTAGTTTGATGTAATTAGGACCTTCTTTTTGACTTTTGAACTTTTACATTTTGAAGACTTCATTTTGAATTTTTGAGAGTTTGGAAGTGAGATCTTAGAGAATTGGAAAGGAGAATTGATCTCTCTTCTTCCTTGTTCTTGCTTGAGCACTTTTTACTTTTCTTGCTTTGAATCTTGGGTAGAGAATTGAAGAAATTCTGTTTCAATCTCACCTTGAGATCTCTTGTTTACTTTTTCTGCATAATTGAAATTCACATATTGTTTCATCTTCTCTTTAATTCTGCAATTCACTTTTCTTCTTTATGCTGCAATTGTTCTTGTTGGATCAAGAAAGGGTTTGAGATCTAGACTTGTTATCTAGTCTCTTCTACTCCTGAGATCTTGAACCCAATTTTTAATTGCTGCAACTTAAGCACTTGTTTTGCTGCAAATTAAGCACCAGTATTTCTCTGTTTACTCTTCAAGGCATTTTTTACTTTTCTGTTAAGATCTAGTTCCATTGAATCAATCCTCTACTCTTCTACTTGTTGCAATTTATTTTTCCTTGATTAATTTCTGCAATCCCACATCCCTGACCCATTTAAGATTCAAGCAATTTAGATTTCTTGCATTTTAAGTTTCTACAATTTACATTACTTGCACCTTAAGATTCAGCTCTTTTACTTTATTGCTCTTTAATTTACTGCAATTTTCCCTTCCCCCTTTACATTTCAAGCAATTTAGCTTCTGTCAATCATAAATCACTCAACCAATACTTGATTCGCTTGACTAAATCAACCACTAAACTAAAATTGCTCAAACCTTCAATCCATGTGGGATCGACCTCACTTATGTGAGTTATTATTACTTGATGCGACCCGGTACACTTGCCGGTGAGTTTTGTGTTGCATCGTTTTCCACACATCAATATATATATATATACCTCTTCAAAACAAGTGTTACCTTTACTGCCCAATTGGCTAGAGCGTTGGTCTATGTTCTTGATAATTGGGTATCTTCTTTTTAAAATCTTTTTCAAAATTAATTTTTCTTTGATTGAATCTTGTGCCAAACTTTAAGTTTGGTGTTTTATTGTTAATCTTTTTATAATTTTCGAAAATTTTATTGAAGTTTTCTAAAAATTTTAAGTTTGGTGTTCATTCTTTTGTTCTTGTAGTTCATGTGAATCTTCAAAGTGTTCTTGAGTCTTCTTGGTGTTCCTTGGTGTTTTCCCTCCAAAATTTTCGAAAACAAGGAGGATTAGATCTAAAAATTTTAAGTCTTGTGTCTTTTGTGTGCTTTTCTCTTTCATCATTAAATTCAAAATTCAAAAAAAAAAATCTTCTCTAACTATTTTTAAGCCACAATTTCGAATTTTTTTATATAAAAATTCAGATTTCAATTTCAAAAATATCCTGACCACTTTCTCTATCCTCACTTTTTGATTCTTCATAAAATATTTTTAAATTTTTTTATTTTTACTTTTATTTTTATTTATTTTTATTTTTATTGTCGTCTTTATTTTATTTTATTTTATTATTATCATTTCGAACTTTTTATATAAAATAAAATAAATAGAATAAATTCACATCATATCTCTTTCTCCATCATGGACTTAAGTGGAAATGAACAGTCCAGAAGGACTCTGGGGTCATATGCTAACCCCACTACTGCTTTATATGGGAGTAGTATATGTATACCCTCCATTGGAGTTAGTAGTTTTGAGTTTAATCCTCAGCTCATTATCATGGTGCAGCAAAGTTGCTAGTATTCTGGCTTTCCACAAGAAGAACCTACAGAGTTTCTGGCACAGTTTTTACAAATTACTGACACAGTACATGATAAGGAGGTAGATCAGAATGTCTACAGGCTATTACTGTTCCCATTTGCTGTAAAAGACCATGCTAAGAGGTGGTTAAATAACCAACCTAAGGACATCATAAAGACTTGGAAACAGCTATCAGAAAAATTCTTGAATGACTATTTTCCTCTGAAATGGATGACACAGCTAAGGCTAAGCATCCAAGGCTTCAAACAAGGAGATAATGAATCTCTCTATGATGCCTAGGAGAGATACAGAGAGATACTAAGAAAATGCCCCTCTGAAATGTTTTCAGAGTGGGTGTAGTTAGACATCTTCTACTATGGGCTTACAGAAAGAGCTCAGATTTCTCTAGACCACTAAGCTGGTGGATCTATACACATGAGAAAGACAATAGAAGAAGCTCAAGAGCTCATTGATACAGTTACCAGAAATCAGCATCCGTACCTAAGCAGTGAACATTCTATGAAAGAAGAGGCTAAAACAGTAACTGCTGAATTGAGTCCTACAGAACAAGTTACTGAATTCAATCAGCAACTGGATTTTCTAACAAAGCAGCTGGCCGAATTAAACGAGATACTACAAGAAACAAGAATGGCTAATATGAATATGGAAGTCCAGTTGTAGCAAACAGAATAGCAATTATCAAAACAAATAACAGAAGATTGTCAAGCAGTTCAATTAAGAAGTGGGAAAACATTAAATACCTCACATCAAGATAGCAGAAAGTCAAGAAATGAGCAAACTACCCAAATCCATCTGAGAACAGTAAGATCCTAGAGATGAATAATTATGGCGCTCAAACGCTAGAAAATGGGTGGAAAAACTGGCGTTGAACACCCAAACCATGCTCAGTCCTGGCGTTCAACGCCAGAAACAAGCAAGGAATTGGCATTGAACGCCAAAAGGAAGCACAGTTTTGGCGTTCAGATGCCAGAAACAGATAAGGAGTTGGCATCTAACGCCACCCCAGCTTCCACCCCTGGCATTCAAGCGCCAGTGGGAGATCAGACACATACAAGTGCTGATAACAACCCCTCTAAAAAGGCTTCTCAACCCACATCTGTAGGTAATAAACCTGCAGCTACTAAGGTTGAGGAATACAAAGCCAAAATGCATTATCCTTAGAAACTCTGCCAAGCGGAACAGGATAAGCAATTTGCCCGCTTTGCAGACTATCTCAGGACTCTTGAAATAAAGATTCCGTTTGCAGAGGCAATTGAGCAAATACCCTCTTATGCTAAGTTCATGAAAGAGATCTTAAGTCATAAGAAGGATTTGAGGGAAACTAAGAAAGTTTACCTTACTGAAGAATGCAGTGCAGTCATTCCGAATAGCTTACATGAGAAGCTTAAAGATCCGGGAAGCTTTATAATACCATGCACATTAGAAGGTACTCGTACCAAGCAAGCTCTATATGATCTTGGGGAAAGTATCAACCTAATACCTGCATCTACTATCAAAAAGCTTGGGTTGACTGATGAGGTCAAACCAACCCGGATATGTCTCCAACTTGCTAATGGCTCCATTAAATACTCATCAGGCGTGATTGAAGATATGATTGTCAAGGTTGGGCCATTTGCCTTTCCTACTGACTTTGTGGTGCTGGAAATGGAGGAGCACAAGAGTGCAACTCTCATTCTAGGAAGACCTTTCCTAGAAACTGGCCGAACCCTCATTGACATCTGATAAACGAAATTTAGCATGTCGATTTAGAATTCAATAATGAATATGATCGTGAGTATAGTCTAATCGACACTTAAACTTCGCACTAAACAATCCTACAATCTATAACCGAGAGTACTAGTCTCCCGAGTCGCCCTCCCTTGGAATTGCTAGAGTGTGCATCTTATTGATTAGGAAGCCTTGTTATGATTCTTTGAAGGTTTTAGCAAAATAGAAAACAAACAATCAATCATTAAAAGACTTGGCTTAGGGTTGGTGATGAGCGGATAATTTGTACGCTTTTTGGCATTGTTTTTAGTATGTTTTTAGTAAGATCTAGTTAGTTTTTAGTATATTTTCATTAGTTTTTAGTTAAAATTCACTTTTCTAGACTTTACTATGAGTTTGTGTGTTTTTCTGTGATTTCAGGTATTTTCTGGCTGAAATTGAGGGACCTGAGCGAAAATCTGATTCAGAGACTAAAAAGGACTGCAGATGCTGTTGGATTCTGACCTCCCTGCACTCAAAGTGGATTTTCTGGAGCTACAGAAGCCCAATTGGCGCGCTCTCAACGGCGTTACAAAGTAGACATCCTGGGCTTTCCAGCAATATATGATAGTTCATACTTTGCCCAAGATTTGATGGCCCAAACCGGCGTTCAAAGTCACCTTCAAGATTTCCAGCGTTAAACGCCGGAACTGGCACCCAAATGGGAGTTAAACGCCCAAACTGGCACTAAAGCTGGCGTTTAACTCCAAGAAGAGTCTCTACACGAAAATGCTTCATTGATCAGCCCAAGCACACACCAAGTGGGCCCGGAAGTGGATTTTTATGTCATTTACTCATTTCTGTAAACCTTAGGCTACTAGTTTTCTATAAGTAGGACCTTTTACTATTGTATTTTAATCTTTTGATCACTTTAGATCTCTAGATCATCTTTGGACGTCTAGTTCTTAGATCATTGGGAGGCTGGCCTCACGGCCATGCCTAGACCTTGTTCTTATGTATTTTCAACGGTGGAGCTTCTACACACCATAGATTAAGGTGTGGAGCTCTGCTGTACCTCGAGTATTAATGCAATTACTATTGTTCTTCTATTCAATTCCGCTTGTTCTTGTTCTAAGATATCACTTGTTCTTCAACTTGATGAATGTGATGATCCGTGACACTCATCATCATTCTCACCCATGAACAAGGTGACTGACAACCACTTTTGTTCTACAAGCAACCAAGGCTCTAGTGAATATCTCTTGGATTCTTTAACCGGAATCTTCGTGGTATAGGCAAGAACTGATGGCGGCATTCAAGAGAATCCGGAAGGTCTAACCTTGTCTGTGGTATTCTGAGTAGGATTCAATGATTGAATGGCTGTGACGTGCTTCAAACTCCTAGCAGGCGGGGCGTTAGTGACAGACGCAAAAGAATCGATGGATTCTATTCCGGCCTGACCGAGAACCGACAGCTGAATTCCGCGTGCTGTGACAGAGCATATGCAATCGTTTTCACTGAGAGGATGGGAGGTAGCCATTGACAACGGTGAAACCCTACACAAGCTTGCCATGGAAAGGAATAAGAAGGATTGGATGAAGACAGTAGGAAAGCAGAGAGACGGAAGGGAAGGCATCTTCATGCGCTTATCTGAAGTTCCTACCAATGAATTACATAAGTATCTTTATCTTTACCTTTTTGTTATTTTCGTTCATCACCATTACCATTTGAGTTTGCCTGACTAAGATTTACAAGATGACCATAGCTTGCTTCAATACTAACAATCTCCGTGGGATCGACCCTTACTCGCGTAAGGTTTATTACTTGGACGACCCAGTGCACTTGCTGGTTAGTTGTGCGAAGTTGTGTAATGCCATGGTATTGAGCTACCAAGTTTTTGGGGTTCATGACCGGGGATTATGAGAGTTGTGAAAAGTATTGTTCACAATTTCGCGCACCAAGTTTTTGGCGCCGTTGCCGGGGATTGTTCAAGTTTTGAGCAAGCTTTTGGTAACATCAGTGCCAAGATCCGGCAACAACACCAAGTTTTTGGCGTTATTGCCAGGGATTGTTCTAGTTTGGACAACTGACGGTTCATCTTGTTGCTTAGATTAGGTATTTTTTTTTTCTCGAAATTCTTGAAGATGAATTCTAGAGTTTCATGATGATTTGTTGAAGTCTGGCTGGCTGAGAAGCCATGTCTAATCTCATTGGACCGAGGTTTCAACTTATCATCACAAGAGCTTGTTGATTTTTATCAATCTTGCTTTTGGAGCAGTGATCTACTAAGGCTTGGCTGGCCTTTGGCCATGTCTAGTGTTTTGGACCGAAGCTTTCTTTGAAAGCTTGGCTGGCTGTGAAGCCATGTCTAATTCCTGGACCGGAGTCTTAGACTAGCATTGCACTGATTCCTGGAATTCTCATTAAGAATTTTGATATCTTTTTCCACTTAATTTTCGAAAAAACACAAAAAAAATCAGAAAAATCATAAAATTCAAAAATTTCTTGTTTGAGTCTAGTGTCTCATCTTAAGTTTGGTGTCAATTACATGCATTCATTCATGTGTCTTAAGGATCTTCAAGTAATTCTTGATGATTTTCGTGCTCTGATCTTTGAATTCTCTTGACTTGAGTGTTTATGTGTCTCATGCATTCTCATTAGTGTCAGTAGTATACAAACTGCTAAGTTTGGTGTTTTGCATGCATTGTTATTTGATTCTTGTTGCATTTTGATTTTTCCTTATTATTAAAAATCCAAAAATATTTTTAATTTGTGTCTTCTCAAGTCAATAATACAGAGAATTGAAGATTCAGAACATACAGCAGAGGAATTACACAGAAAAAGCTGGGCGTTCAAAACACCCAGTGAAGAAGGACAGACTGGCGTTTAAACGCCAGCCAGGGTACCTGGTTGGGCGTTTAACGCCCAAAAGGGTAGCATTTTGGGCGTTAAACGCCAGAATGTGCACCATTCTGGGCGTTTAACGCCAGGATGGCTAGAAGGGAAGATTTTGTTTTCAAATCAAATTTTTTTCAGGTTTTCAAAATCTTTTCAAAATCAAATCTTTTTAAAATCAATTTTTCAATCAAATCTTTTTCAAAATCAATTTCTTTCCATTTTCAAAGATACTTGCTATCAATTAATGATTTGATTCAACATTTCAAGTATGTTGCCTTTTCTGTTAAGAAAGGTCTAATGTTTGAATCATATCTTTTCTTGTTAGCCAAGTTTTTAATTTTCAAAATCAAATCTTTTTAAAATGATTTTCAAATCATATCTTCTCAATCACATTTTTTTAAAAACCAATCATATCTTCCTAACCACATCTTTTTCAAAATAGTTTTCAATCAAATCTTTTTGATTTCTAATTTCAAAATCTTTTTCAAAAATCACTTGATTCCTTTTCCATTTTCATTTTCGAAAATTAAGTAATGTTTTTCAAAAATGTTTTCAAAATTTTTCACTTAATTTTCGAAAATCACTTCCCTCCTTCTCACATCCTTCTATTTCTAGACTAACACTATTCCTTAATGCAAAATTCGAACTCCATCTTCTCTGAGAAGTTCGAATTTTCTACTACTGTCTTCTACTCTTCTTTTCCTCTGACACTTCAAGGAATCTCTATACTGGGACATAGAGGATTCCACATTTTCTTGTTCCCTTCTCTTTCTTATGAGCAGGAGCAAAGACAAAAGCATTCTTGTTGAGGCAGACCCTGAACCTGAAAGGACCTTAAAGAGAAAGCTAAGAGAAGCAAAAGCACAACTCTCTTTAGAGGACCTGACCGAATTCTTCAAAGAAGAAGAACACATGGCAGCCGAAAACAACAATGCCAACAATGCAAGGAAGGTGCTGGGTGACTTTACTGCACCTACTCCCGATTTCTATGGGAGAAGCATCTCTATCCCTGCCATTGGAGCAAACAACTTTGAGCTTAAGCCTCAATTAGTTTCTCTAATGCAACAGAATTGCAAGTTCCATGGACTTCCATTGGAAGATCCTCATCAGTTTTTAGCTGAATTCTTGCAAATCTGTGACACTGTCAAGACTAATGGGGTTGACCCTGAGGTCTACAGACTAATGCTATTCCCTTTTGCTGTAAGAGACAGAGCTAGAACATGGTTGGACTCTCAACCTAAAGAAAGCCTGGACTCTTGGGAAAAGCTAGTCAATGCCTTCTTGGCAAAGTTCTTTCCACCTCAAAAATTGAGTAAGCTTAGAGTGGAAGTCCAAACCTTCAGACAGAAGGAAGGAGAATCCCTCTATGAAGCTTGGGAAAGATACAAACAATTAATCAGAAAATGTCCCTCTGACATGCTTTCTGAATGGAGCATCATAAGTATTCTCTATGATGGTCTCTCTGAACTGTCCAAGATGTCTTTGGATAGCTCTGCTGGAGGCTCTCTTCATTTGAAGAAGACGCCTGCAGAAGCTCAAGAACTGATTGAAATGGTTGCAAATAACCAATTCATGTACACTTCTGAAAGAAATCTTGTGAACAATGGGACTAGTCAGAAGAAAGGAGTTCTTGAGATTGACACTCTGAATGCCATACTGGCTCAGAACAAAATATTGACTCAACAAGTCAATATGATTTCTCAAAGTCTGTCTGGAATGCAAAATACACCAAGCAGTACTAAGGAAGCTTCATCTGAGGAAGAAGCTTATGATCCTGAGAACCCTTCAATGGAAGAGGTGAATTACATGGGAGAACCCTATGGAACCACCTACAATCTTTCATGGAAGGATCAACAGAGACCTCAACAAGGTTTCAATAACAATAATGGTGGAAGAAATAGGTTTAGCAATAGCAAGCCTTTTCCATCATCTTCTCAGCAACAGACAGAGAGCTCTAAGCAGAATACCTCTGACTTAGCAACCATGGTCTCTGATCTAATCAAAACCACTCAAAGTTTCATGACTGAAACAAGGTCCTCCATCAGAAATTTGGAAGGACAAGTGGGTCAGCTGAGCAAGAAAATTACTGAACTCCCTCCTAGTACTCTCCCGAGCAATACAGAAGAAAATCCAAAAGGAGAGTGCAAGGCCATCAACATGGCCGAATTTTGGGAGGAAGAAGAGGCGGTGAACGCCACTGAGGAAGGCCTCACTGGACGTCCACTGGCCTCCAATGAGTTCCCTAATGAGGAACCATGGGAATCTGAGGCTCAAAATGAGACCATAGAGATTCCATTGGACTTACTTCTGCCATTCATGAGCTCTGATGAGTATTCTTCCTCTGAAGAGGATGAGTATGTCACTGAAGAGCAAGTTGCTAAATATCTTGGAGCAATCATAAAGCTAAATGACAAGTTATTTGGAAATGAGACTTGGGAGGATGAACCCCCTTTGCTCACCAAAGAACTGGATAACTTGTCTAGGCAGAAACTGCCTCAAAAGAGGCAGGATCCTGGGAAGTTTTCAATACCTTGTACCATAGGCACCTTGACCTTCAAGAAGGCCTTGTGTGACTTAGGGTCAAGTGTAAACCTCATGCCTCTCTCTGTAATGGAGAAGTTAGGAATCTCTGAGGTACAAGCTGCAAAAATCTCACTAGAGATGGCAGACAATTCAAGAAAACAAGCCCATGGACTTATAGAGGATGTTTTGGTTAAAGTTGAAGACCATTACATCCCTACTGATTTCATAGTCCTAGAGACTGGGAAGTGCATGGATGAATCCATCATCCTTGGCAGACCCTTCCTAGCCACAGCAAAGGCTGTGATTGATGTTGATAGAGGAGAGTTGATCATTCAAGTGAATGAAGAATCCTTGGTGTTTAAGGCCCAAGGATACCCCTCTGTCATCATGGAGAGGAAGCATGAAGAGCTTCTCTCAAAACAGAGCCAAACAGAGCCCCCACATTCAAACTCTAAGTTTAGTGTTGGGAAGTCCCAACATGGCTCTGCATATCTGTGAGGCTCCATGAGAGTCCTCTATCAAGCTAATGACATTAAAGAAGCGCTTGTTGGGAGGCAACCCAATGTTTTATAATTAACTATTTTCTTTTGTTATTTTATGTCTTTTTTAGGTTGATGATAATGAGAAGTCACAAAATTAATAAAAAAAGAAAAAACAGAATGAAAAACAGGAAGAAAAACAGCACACCCTGGAGGACGCACCCACTGGCGTTTAAACGCCAGTGAGGTTAGCTGTTGGGCGTTTAACGCCCAGTCTGGCACCATTCTGGGCGTTTAACGCCAGAAAGGGGCACCAGACTGGCGTTAAACGCCAGAAAGGGGCAAGAAGCTGGCGTTAAACGCCAGAAATGGGCACCAGCCCGGCGTTTAACGCTAGAAATGGCACAAAACGTGATTTTGCATGCCATTTGGTGCAGGGATGACTTTTCCTTGACACCTCAGGATCTGTGGACCCCACAGGATCCACACCTACCCTACCACTCTCTCTCTTCTTCACCAATCACCTCAACATCTCTTCCCCAAAAACCCCACCTACCCCTCTCCCCCTCTCCTATATAAACCCTCCTTCACTCCTTCATTTTCACACACCTTAAACACCATCTCTCTCCCCTTTGGCCGAAAATTAAAGCCATTCCCTTTCCCCTCATTTCTTCTTCTTCTACTCTCTTCTTTCTTCTTTTGCTCGAAGACGAGCAAACATTTTAAGTTTGGTATGGTAAAAGCATTGCTTTTTGTTTTTCCATAACCATTTATGGCATCCAAGGCCGGAGAAACCTCTAGAAAGAGGAAAGGGAAGGCAAAAGCTTCCACCTCCGAGTCATGGGAGATGGAGAGATTCATCTCAAGGGTGCATCAAGACCATTTCTATGAAGTTGTGGCCTTGAAGAAGGTGATCCCCGAGGTCCCTTTTTCACTCAAAAAGGGTGAATATCCGGAGATCCGACATGAGATCCGAAGAAGAGGTTGGGAAGTTCTTACCAACCCCATTCAACAAATCGGAATCTTGATGGTTCAAGAGTTCTATGCCAATGCATGGATCACCAAGAACCATGACCAAAGTGTGAACCCGAATCCAAAGAATTATCTTACTATGGTTCGGGGGAAATACTTGGATTTTAGTCCGGAAAGTGTGAGGGTGGCGTTCAACTTGCCTATGATGCAAGAAGATGAACATCCTTACACTAGAAGGGTCAACTTTGATCAAAGGTTGGACCAAGTCCTCACAGTCATATGTGAAGAGGGCGCCCAATGAAAGAGAGATTCAAGAGGAAAGCCGGTTCAATTAAGAAGGCATGACCTCAAGCCCATGGCTAGAGGATGGTTGGAGTTTATTCAACGCTCAATCATTCCCACTAGCAACCGGTCCGAAGTTACCATAGACCGGGCTATCATGATCCATAGCATCATGATTGGAGAAGAAATAGAGGTTCATGAGGTTATAGCCCAAGAACTCTATAAGGTGGCGGACAAGTCCTCTACCTTGGCAAGGTTAGCCTTTCCTCATCTCATTTGTCACCTCTGTTATTCGGTTGGAGTTGACATAGAGGGAGACACCCCCATTGATGAGGACAAGCCCATCACTAAGAAAAGGATGGAGCACACAAGAGATCCCACTCATCATGAAATCCCTGAGATTCCTCAAGGGATGCACTTTCCTCCACAAAACTATTGGGAGCAACTAAACACCTCCCTAGGAGAATTGAGTTCCAACATGGGACAACTAAGGGTGGAGCATCAAGAACACTCCATCATCCTCCATGAAATTAGAGAAGATCAAAGAATCATGAGAGAGGAGCAACAAAGACAAGGAAGAGACATTGAGGAGCTCAAGCACTCCATAGGATCTTCAAGAGGAAGAAAGAGCCGCCATCACTAAGGTGGACCCGTTCCTTGATTTCCTTGTTCTTTATTCTTCTGTTTTTCGAATTTTATGCTTATGTTTATCTATGTTTGTGTCTTGTGATCATTAGTGTCTTAGTGTTTATGCCTTAAAGTTATGAATGTCCTATGAATCCATCACCTCTCTTAAATAAAAACGTGCTTAATTGAAAAAGAAAAAGAATTGCATGAATTTTGAATTTTATAACAGTTTAATTATTTTGATGTGGTGGCAATATTTTTGTTTTCTGAATGTATGCTTAAACAGTGCATATGTATCTTGAATTTGTGGTTCATGAATGTTGGCTCTTGAAAGAATGATGAAAAAGGAGACATGTTACTGAGGATCTGAAAAATCATTACAATGATTCTTGAAGCAAGAAAAAGCTATAAAAAAAATCGAAAAAAAAGGAGAAAAAGAAAAGAAAAAGAAAAAAAGAAAGAGAAAAGAAAGAAATAAAGTTGTGATCCAAGGCAATAAGAGTGTGCTTAAGAACCCTGGACACCTCTAATTGGGGACTTTAGCAAAGCTGAGTCACAATCTGAAAAGGTTCACCCAATTATGTGTCTGTGGCATGTATGTATCCGGTGGTAATACTGGAAGACAGAGTGTTTTGGGCCACGGCCAAGACTCAATAAGTAGCTATGTTCAAGAATCATCATACTTAACTAGGAGAATCAATAACACTATCTGGATTCTGAGTTCCTAAAGAAGCCAATCATTCTGAATTTCAAAGGATAGAGTGAGATGCCAAAACTATTCAGAGGCAAAAAGCTAAAAGCCCCGCTCATCTAATTAATACTGATCTTCATAGATGTTTTTGGAATTCATTGCATTCTCTCTTCTTTTTATCTTATTTGATTTTCAGTTGCTTGAGGACAAGCAACAATTTAAGTTTGGTGTTGTGATGAGCGGATAATTTGTACGCTTTTTGGCATTGTTTTTAGTATGTTTTTAGTAAGATCTAGTTAGTTTTTAGTATATTTTCATTAGTTTTTAGTTAAAATTCACTTTTCTGGACTTTACTATGAGTTTGTGTGTTTTTCTGTGATTTCAGGTATTTTCTGGCTGAAATTGAGGGACCTGAGCAAAAATCTGATTCAGAGACTAAAAAGGACTGCAGATGCTGTTGGATTCTGACCTCCCTTCACTCAAAGTGGATTTTCTGGAGCTATAGAAGCCCAATTGGCGCGCTCTCAACGGCGTTGGAAAGTAGACATCCTGGGCTTTCCAGCAATATATGATAGTTCATACTTTGCCCAAGATTTGATGGCCCAAACCGGCGTTCAAAGTCACCTTCAAGATTTCCAGCGTTAAACGCCGGAACTGGCACCCAAATGGGAGTTAAACGCCCAAACTGGCACTAAAGCTGGAGTTTAACTCCAAGAAGAGTCTCTACACGAAAATGCTTCATTGCTCAGCCCAAGCACACACCAAGTGGGCCCGGAAGTGGATTTTTATGTCATTTACTCATTTCTGTAAACCTTAGGCTACTAGTTTTCTATAAGTAGGACCTTTTACTATTGTATTTTAATCTTTTGATCACTTTAGATCTCTAGATCATCTTTGGACGTCTAGTTCTTAGATCATTGGGAGGCTGGCCTCACGGCCATGCCTAGACCTTGTTCTTATGTATTTTCAACGGTGGAGCTTCTACACACCATAGATTAAGGTGTGGAGCTCTGCTGTACCTCGAGTATTAATGCAATTACTATTGTTCTTCTATTCAATTCCGCTTGTTCTTGTTCTAAGATATCACTTGTTCTTCAACTTGATGAATGTGATGATCCGTGACACTCATCATCATTCTCACCCATGAACAAGGTGACTGACAACCACTTTTGTTCTACAAGCAACCAAGGCTCTAGTGAATATCTCTTGGATTCTTTAACCGGAATCTTCGTGGTATAGGCAAGAACTGATGGCGGCATTCAAGAGAATCCGGAAGGTCTAACCTTGTCTGTGGTATTCTGAGTAGGATTCAATGATTGAATGGCTATGACGTGCTTCAAACTCCTAGCAGGCGGGGCGTTAGTGACAGACGCAAAAGAATCGATGGATTCTATTCCGGCCTGACCGAGAACCGACAGCTGAATTCCGCGTGCTGTGACAGAGCATATGCAATCGTTTTCACTGAGAGGATGGGAGGTAGCCATTGACAACGGTGAAACCCTACACAAGCTTGCCATGGAAAGGAATAAGAAGGATTGGATGAAGACAGTAGGAAAGCAGAGAGACGGAAGGGAAGGCATCTTCATGCGCTTATCTGAAGTTCCTACCAATGAATTACATAAGTATCTCTATCTTTATTTTTTTGTTATTTTCGTTCATCACCATTACCATTTGAGTTTGCCTGACTAAGATTTACAAGATGACCATAGCTTGCTTCAATACTAACAATCTCCGTGGGATCGACCCTTACTCGCGTAAGGTTTATTACTTGGACGACCCAGTGCACTTGCTGGTTAGTTGTGCAAAGTTGTGTAATGCCATGGTATTGAGCTACCAAGTTTTTGGGGTTCATGACCGGGGATTATGAGAGTTGTGAAAAGTATTGTTCACAATTTCGCGCACCAGTTGGCATTAGAAATTCTATCCTTATAGTTCCTTCAATGATGACAACAATTAGGCCTTGCTTCATTTAGCTAACCCCTAGGCATAGAGGAAAGTCAAATGAGAGTAATCAACTTGAGTCACAAGTCCTAGCTTTACCTTATGGAAATCTAGCTTTAGTGTAGTCCAAGTCAATTAGCAATCCCTAATTCTAAATCAACAATTGACACAACTATTCAACTTCTTCTAATGGCCCAAACCCTATGCCAAGTAAGAAACTTTTACTGCATAACTAGTGTTGGCATTTCATCAAACATTTGGTGAGCAAGAGTAAAAGTCATAGTAAAATTGAGAAGAAAGTAGAATTAAAAGTATTCCAACATAAGAAACTAACAACAATTAACAAAGAACAACAATGGAAATGAGATTCTAAAGGAATTGATTAAATCCAAAATTACAAGATTGAATCTAAGATCTATGAGAATTGAGCAATTACAAACACTAATAGAGATTGGAGAAGAGGATCTATGACATGAACAAAATGAATTGAGAATTGCAAGGGATCTCACCAAAGAGTGAATGAAAATTCAGAAATTAGATGAAGATGAACCCTAGTGAGAGCTTGAAATCTCTCTCCTTCTCCAAGAGTGTAACTAACTATCTCCCTAAAATATCTAGAATCTAGAAAAATGAACTAAAAGTCCTTAACCCTTGTTCCCTTGGTCTTCTTAAGCTTTTCCCGCCAGGGCACTTCCCCAAAATGGGATTCCCAACTGCCTCCACGCCCAAGTCACGTGGCTCTTTAAAAAATCATATTTGAACATCGGCGAGCACGCGCAATGTATGCGTGCGCGCCACTGGGCATCTTGCAATGTGCGCAGAGGCGTAATGTACGCGTGCGCGCCCATGAAGATCATGGCCTAGCCGCTACGGAAGCCGACTCGTGGCTTGGCTCTTGGCTTCGACTTCTAACTGCTCAATCCACGCGGATGCGTCAAGTGCGCGCACGCGCCCATGCTGAGATTTCCAAAGTTCAATTCTCATGCTCCCTTCCTTTGCACCCGTCCTCCTTCTCTCTTCCGGTCCACCCCTGCCCTATATTCTAAAACCACTTAACACACAGGTCACGGCATCAAATGGCACCAAGAGAGGATTAGAAATGTATCTAATTTAGTGCAAAATAAGCATGTTTTCATCCATGAGGCAAAATTAGGAAAGGAACACAAAGTCTTGTATTTTCATATAGAAAGCGTGTGGAATTATTGATAAAACCCTTGAAATCAACACAAGATGAACCCTCAAAATGGGGTATATCAACATCCAAAAAGGGGAAGTAACCGTGAGAGTCAATGAAGATGAGTTCAAGTTGAATGTTGTCAAAGCTATGCAGCATCCAGACACCCCAAATAACTGCATGAGCATTGATATTATTGACTCTCTGGTAAAAGAGATCAACATGACTGAAAGTCTCGAATCAGAGCTGGAGGATATCTTTAAAGATGTTCAGCCTGATCTGGAGGAATCAGAGAGAATAATAGAACCTCTGAAAATCCCTCAGGAAGAGCAGAAACCTCCTAAACCCGAGCTCAAACCATTACCACCATCCCTGAAATATGCATTTCTGGGAGAAGGTGATACCTTTCCTGTAATCATAAGCTCTACCTTAGAGCCACAGGAAGAGGAAGCACTAATTCAAGTGCTAAAGACACACAAGACGGCTCTTGGGTGGTCCATCAGTGATCTTAAGGGCATTAGCCCAGCCAGATGCATGCACAAGATCTTATTGGAGGGTGACACTAAGCCAGTGGTTCAACCATAAAGGCGGCTGAATCTAGCCATGAAGGAGGTGGTGCCGAAGGTGGTCACTAAATTACTAGAGGCTGGGATTATTTATCCTATTTATGATAGCCCCTGGGTAAGCCCTGTCCAAGTCGTCCCTAAGAAAGGTGGCATGACAGTGGTTCATAATAAAAAAAATGAACTGGTTCCCACAAGAACAGTTACAGGGTGGCGTATGTGTATTGATTATAGAAGGCTCAATACAGCTACCAAAAAGGATCATTTTCCTTTACCATTCATAGACCAGATGCTATAAAGACTCACAGGTCATGAATACTACTGTTTCCTGGATGGATACTCAGTTTATAAGCAAATTGCAGTAGATCCCCAGGATCAAGAGAAAACAGCATTCACATGTCCATCCGGAGTATTTGCATACAGAAGGATGCCATTTGGCCTGTGCAATGCACCTGCAACCTTTCAAAGGTGCATGCTCTTTATTTTCTCTGATATGGTGGAAAAATTTCTGGAAGTCTTCATGGATGACTTTTCAATATTTGGAGACTCATTCAGCTCCTGTCTTTTATTGTCATTAGCTTGACATTGACTTCCCTTTAAGGTGGTTGATGTTGGTGATGTCTCAACTTGTCACCCCTCACTGTCAGCTTTCTCTGTGTGCCTTGATGTTCAATTTCCATATGCTCAAGAGAAAGTATTTGATTGACAGTGTAATAATCTTCTGCTCCCTGCTGTTGATATACTAATTGCACCTTATCACCCTTAGAGAATCCTTCAGTTGGGATTTTCTTGTTCTTCCAACCTTTGTGAGCCTTTTTCTTGCTCTTCATCTTTTTCTTTCTTGTTGATCTTTCTTTCTTGACAAGTACTTGAGTTGTGATACCTCCCTTCTTACTTATCACCCCTGCTTCTGTTGGTTCCTTTTGAATCCCTTTTTCTTCTTGCATCTGTTTGTTTTTCTGTTCTACTTCCTTGTCAGTTGATTGCTTTGGAAGGAGATCGCCATTCATTTTGCTTGTTTCTTCATCCCTTTGTACTTCTGGAAAGACTTTCAGGATGATGCTCTCCTTATGCATCCTGAGGGTTAACTCTCCCTGCTCTATGTCCACAATGGCTCTAGCAGTGGCCAAAAATGGTCGACCAAGTATTATGGGGTCATTTCCATGTTCTGATGAATCTAGGATCACAAAATCTGCTGGGTAGATAAACTTGTCAACCTTAACTAAAAGGTTCTCAATCAGTCATTTAGGATATACTATTGATTGGTCCACCAATTCCAAGGACATCTGTGTTGGTTTCACCTCCTCTATGCCAAGCTTTTTCACTAGAGAATATGGGATTAGATTTATGCTTGCTCCTAAATCGCACATCCCCTTGTTAATGAACAGGTTTCCAATAGTGCATGGTAATTGAATCTGATTTCTGTTCTTCTACTGCTTTCTCTTTAATTTTCTGTCAATTGCTTTGTGAACTTGGATCTAAGAAGGCAAATAGAGATCTAGGCTCTGCTACCTAGTCTCTTGAGACCTGAGACCCAGTTTTACTTTTGGTTCTTCTGTGAACCTTTGCTGCATTTTATTTTCTTTCTGTTTGAATGATATTTGCTTCTGATTTAATTTCTGCTCAATCAATTGCTGCAATTTACTTCTTCTTTGTTTAGATTCTGCAATCCCACACCTCAATTCCCTTTTACTTTCTAGCAATTTAACTTTCTTGCCATTTAAGTTACTGCAGTTTATGTTTCTTGCACTTTAAGTTTCAGTCATTTACTTTCTTGTTCTTTAAGTTTCTGCAAATTTACTTTCCTGTTCTTCAATTTACTGCACTTCTCCCTTCCCCCTTTACATTTACTGTCATTTACTTCCTGTTAAACACAAATCACTCAACCAATACTTGATTCGCTTGACTAAATCACCCACTAAACTAAAATTGCTCAATCCTTCAATCCCTGTGGGATCGACCTCACTCATGTGAGTTATTATTACTTGATGCGACCCGGTACACTTGCCGGTGAGTTTTGTGTTGGATCGTTTTCCACACATCAAGTTTTTGGCGCCGTTGCCGGGGATTGAAATAGATTGACAATGATTAAGTGAAGTGGAGGTCTAGATTAAGCATTTTTTCTTTTCTGTTATTCTAATTCTTACTAACATACTAACTGTTTGAATTTTTGCTTAAACTAACTAAATCTTCATTCTAGCTACAGATTGAAGTTCCATTGTATTTCTGGGTTTGTGTGTTTATTGTTGTGTGTTTGTATGTCAGGTATAGGAAGATCCTCCCCTATCATCTCTGAAATTGATCAAAGGACTCTTCGGAGAATAAGAAGAGCTGAAAGAGGGAAGAACATTGTTGGAGAAGAAGAATCTGAGGAGGAATTCCAAGACATGGAAGGAGATACCAATCAACCAGGAGAAGGAGCCAACAATAATCAACAACAGAGAAGAGTCTTGGCTTCATACACATTTGCAAATGCTAGGCATTGTGGGAGTAGCATTCTTCCTCCCAATGTCAATGCAAACAATTTTGAACTCAAGCCACAACTCATCACTCTGGTTCAAAACAATTGTTCTTTTGGAGGAGGGCCTTTGGAGGATCCAAATCAACATCTGTCTACTTTCTTGAGAATCTGTGACACAGTGAAAACCAATGGTGTACCTCCTGATAGTTACAAGTTGCTGCTCTTCCCATTCTCTCTCAGAGATAAAGCCACTCAATGGCTAGAGACCTTTCCAAAAGAAAGCATCAACACTTGGGATGACTTGGTGAGCAAGTTTCTTGCCAAATTCTATCCACCTCAAAGAATCCTAAGGTTGAAGACTGAGGTTCAAACATTCACTCAATTGGAGGCTGAGAACTTATATGAGGCATGGGAAAGGTATAAGGCTCTATTGAGGAAATGTCCACCAGAGATGTTCACTGAGTGGGACAAGTTACAAAACTTTTATGAGGGACTCACTCTTAAAGCTCAAGAAGCTCTTGATCACTCTGCCGGAGGCTCATTACAACTCATGAAAACCACAGAGGAAGCTCAAAACCTCATTGATATGGTGGCCAACAACCAATATTTCTTTGCTCATCAAAGACAACGCCAACCATCACAGAGAAGAGGAGTAATGGAGTTGGAAGGAGTGGATTCAATTTTAGCTCAAAACAAGATGATGCAGCAGCAGATTCAACAACAGTTTGAGCAAATGGCTAAGAGAATTGATGGCTTGCAAGTGGCAGCAGTGAGCATCACAAGCCAACCATCAACCACTTGGGTGCAAAATGAAGAAACTCAAGAGGAGCAACAACAAGAGCAAGTCCAATACATGCACAACCAAAATCCTGGAACAAATGAAGTCTATGGTGATACTTAAATCCATCTTGGAAGAACCATCCCAACCTCAGATGGGGAGACAACCATAATCAAAACCAACAACCATGGCAAAGAAACACAGGCCAGAACAATTGGAAAAACACAAACCATAACCCCCAGCCAAACACTAACCAAAATACATATAGAAAACCACAAAACAACTACCCAAATTCTAACCAATACCCACCCAATAACCAACCAACTAACCAAAACACTTATCATCATCCATCAACACCCCAAAATCAACCCAACTCACAAGACTCACAGAGAATCACCAATCTAGAGCTGCTCATGGAAAAACTGATGAAGAACCAAGAATTGACCACAAAGAACCAAGAAGCCTCCATGAAGAACCTAGAGAGGCAGATTGGACAAATCTCTAAGAAGATTTCTGTTGAAAAACCATCAAGTTCACTACCTAGTGATACTATTCCCAACCAAAAGGAAGAATGCAAGGTCGTGCAACTAAGAAGTGGAAAGATGTTAGTGGATGGCAACCAAGGAGCAACCAAGCAGAATGACACTGAGCCAACAAAGAATGATGAATCCATCAACAAGGACATAACAACCAAGAATGCTCCAGGAAAACTCACAGAGGAAGACAACAAACCACAAAATCTGAAGAAAGGAAAACAAATCATGGAAGAACCAAGTCCAAAACAACATCAAGTGGTGAAGAGCTCAACACCACCATTGCCTTATCCACAGAGATTTCACAAGGAAACAAAGGATCAGCACTTCCACAAATTTCTTGAGACTTTTAAGAAGTTGGAAATCAACATACCTTTGGCAGAGGCTTTGGAGCAAATGCCTTTATATGCCAAGTTCTTAAAGGAGCTCATCAACAAGAAAAGAGATTGGAATGAGAAGGAAACGGTGATGCTCAGTGAAGAATGCAGTGCACTCATTAAAAAGGGACTCCCTCCCAAGCTTGAAGACCCTGGAGGTTTCTTCTTACCATGCACTATTGGAAACCTGTTCATTAACAAGGGGATGTGCGATTTAGGAGCAAGCATAAATCTAATCCCATATTCTCTAGTGAAAAAGCTTGGCATAGAGGAGGTGAAACCAACACAGATGTCCTTGGAATTGGTGGACCAATCAATAGTATATCCTAAAGAACTGATTGAGAACCTTTTAGTTAAGGTTGACAAGTTTATCTACCCAGCAGATTTTGTGATCCTAGATTCTTCAGAACATGGAAATGACTCCATAATACTTGGTCGACCATTTTTGGCCACTGCTAGAGCCATTGTGGACATAGAGCAGGGAGAGTTAACCCTCAGGATGCATGAGGAGAGCATCATCCTGAAAGTCTTTCCAGAAGTACAAAGGGATGAAGAAACAAGCAAAATGAATGGCGATCTCCTTCCAAAGCAATCAACTGACAAGGAAGTAGAACAGAAAAACAAACAGATGCAAGAAGAAAAAGGGATTCAAAAGGAACCAACAGAAGCAGGGGTGATAAGTAAGAAGGGAGGTATCACAACTCAAGTACTTGTCAAGAAAGAAATATCAACAAGAAAGAAAAAGATGAAGAGCAAGAAAAAGGCTCACAAAGGTTGGAAGAACAAGAAAATCCCAACTGAAGGATTCTCTAAGGGTGATAAGGTGCAATTAGTATATCAACAGCAGGGAGCAGAAGATTATTACACTGTCAATCAAATACTTTCTCTTGAGCATATGGAAATTGAACATTAAGGCACACAGAGAAAGCTGACAGTGAGGGGTGACAAGTTGAGACATCACCAACATCAACCACCTTAATGGCAACCCATGGTTTAAGATTTTTGTCTTCTCTTTTATTCAATAAGCTATGATTCCTCTGAACATGATTTTGAATTTTCATGCCTGGTAAATGCATATATCATTTTGAAGCACATAGCAAACTTCTAAGTTTAGTGTACCTTAAGGCACACCCAAGTTCATTGTTCAAAGAAGGGGATTGTCTTTTAGAACATATGCATAATTCTGTTGATAAAGCATGTGACCAAACACTAAGTTTGGTGTCTGCATGTGCAACAATGTTCAGAAGATCATTTCCCAATCATGGACTCAAAACCATACAGACAAGGAATCATACATCAATTTTTTTAAAAAAAAATGCATCAATTGTGAGAACGGTTTGCACTGTTGAGCCGTCCCCTCAATAAAAGATAAGTTTGGTGTTCACCAACTTTTAGCATTTTATTTAGGGACACAATTGATCACAAAAAAAAAATTATTTTAACTATTAAGCAAACCAAAACAATTCATTTTATTATTGCAAATAAATTGCCACGGTTATATTAATATTCTAAGCTAGCTGTTTTGGTTCAGGTGGAAGAAAAAGGTTAAGACAAAACTCAAGGAGGGGCCACGGTTAGGAGGAGTTATGTGAGGAAGGTCACATGTGCCTAGGAGAACGCGTTTATGGAGGACAGAATTTGCATGCATGCAACATTGAACACCTAAATGCATGCAGCCAATGGGAGGAGGATCCTCGTCAAGCCTCAACCATGCATGCAAGCCGTCCATCTCATGCATTCCTTGAATGAGCAAACCAATCTCAACCCTTCATGAACACTAACGGTTCCTTCTTCATTCATTCATTGTGGTTTTGTTGAAAAGCTTGGAAACATGGCCTATTAATAGCCGTTGCACCAACACGGCATACACACTCCCATTCAAGCCACTTTCATATGAAACCACACTCTATTCCACTTCCAAAACCAACATAATTCCCTTACCTCACACATCAAAACCGAACCAAAATTCACCCCAAACACAACACATATTTCTTCTACTCTCACTTCCTCTTTCTTTTCACTTTAATTTCAATGGCTTCCTCAAGCTCAAAAAGAAGGCCGGGAAAAGAACCTATGGTAACCGAACCTCCATCATTTGACGCACGCAAGTTTAGATCCCAATTCCATGAAGGGAGATATCATAGGTTCATGGAGGCAAAGAATGTCATTTATGAGAAAGGCCTTGATTTGAGGGAAGGAAAATACCCCATTATGAGGCAAATTACTAGAGAAAGGAGGTGGGAACTCTTGTGTGCTCCTCTGACTGACATCAGTGCTGTAATGATCAGGGAGTTCTATGCAAATGCTGCAAAAGAAAACAAAAATAGTGCTCCTTACACAAGCTATGTCAGAGGGGTTGAAGTGAGTTTTAGCCCAGCTGCTATCACAAGAGCCCTCAAGTTGAGAACCATAACCTATCCAGAGCCTAGTTATGAGGCTAGAATGCAAATGAAAAATAATCCTGATGAGATCCTGCAGGGGTTATGCATGGAAAATACAGATTGGGAAAGAGATTCAAAGGGAGTTCCAAGTCACATAAGGAGGATAAATCTTACTCCTGTGGCTAAGGGATGGTATGAAATAGTGAGGAGATCTATCCTTCCTACTGGAAACGCTTCTTGGGTCACAATCAAACGAGCACTCTTGACATACTGCATCTTGCATGGAGGTGAGATCAATCTTGCACAACTCATAGCCGACAGTATTCAAGAAATGGCCGATAGCACAAGCAAAGCAAAAGGTCTTGGACATCCAAGCACCATCCAAAGGCTATGTGACAGAGCTAACGTACTCTTTGAAGATGAGGACACAACAAAAGTGAAGAAAGGGAAATGGATTACCAAGAAGAGCATGGAGGGAACAAATGAAGAAGAAGACCAAGAAGGGGTAGTAGCTCCTAGACAAAGGAGATCACAAAGAGAGGAAGGACGAAATCAAGCTTATGATGCCATTGATATGAGCCAATTGCAAAGATCAATTGAAGAATTATCTCAGCAACTCATGCAGGCTCAACAAGGTCAAAATCAACTCATGCAGGCCCAAGAAGGCCAAAATCAGGAGGGCCAAGTGAAATATCTAGAGCCCCATCCTGAATTCATGGAGCAATTCTTGAAAGAAAAAGAAGAACGAGAAGCTTGGCAGCATCAAATGGAGGAAAAACAAGAGAAATGGCAGCAACAAATGATGACTCAGCAGCAAGAATTTCAAGCACAGATCCTTGAAGGACAAAAAGAGCAATACAAAGAATTCAAGGAATCATATGACAAGTTGTATTTTAGTCAAGCTAAAGCAGAGGAATATAGTCACAACTTGTATCAATGGAAGAATGTTCATCATACCATGGGAGAAGTTAGACACGTACAAAGAATGGAGTATGATGAAAACATGCAAGCAAGGTTGGAGTACTTGACCCACAATCTGCCAACACTCAATCCTGAGATCAAGCCATTTGAACAATGCCCTGAATTTTTAGCCAAGCAACAAGCAAGATCTCATCATTACACTGAGTCAACCTTTAACAGATTGGAAGATTTTGGGCTCAAAGGACTCTTAGATTCTGTTTGGGGTAGAAGATGTCCTGGTGAAGAGATCCGAGATTACTCCAAGACAGGGAAGAGAAAGAAGAAGAAGGGAGAATCAAGCAGCAGCCATGACCATTAGAAGGTGGCAAAGTTCTTTCATACTTCCTCTTTCATGTCTCTAATAAGGAGATGCATGTCTGAAACATGATATGCCTCCATCATTTATTTCTTTTACTTTATGCATTTTTTGTTCTTTGCTTTTCATTTTAGTTAGTTAATAAATAGCTAGAAAAATGATAAGTCTGCACAATGCTTGTATCCATCACTTAGCTTGAAAATTGTTTTGTTTCCCATATGCTTAAATAAAAGAGTTTGGTTTGAATTGAAAAGTAAAAATATCCAATGTTGCATAAGTATGAATGGAAGTTGGTGGTGGTATATGTGTTTGATTAAATGCATAACTCATGAAATAATTGTTGCATAATATCATTCTCATTCAAGTGTGAGTTAGCTTGCTTTTACAAATACTCTTATTAATAATGAAAAAGCCCTTGGTAACAAAAACAGAAAGAAAAGGGAAAGAAAAAGCCAAAGTGGCAAGAAAAACAAAGAATAAAGGTTGGACACCAATAGCTTGAATCTTAGGACATATGCCTGTGGTGTTCTTGTACTAAGATCTGCTTGGATGAATAAATTCTAAGGGGTATTTTGAAACCCGGTGGTGCACGAAATTGCAATCACACTTTTGCAATCCTGCACAACTAACCAGCAAGTGTACTGGGTCGTCCAAGTAATACCTTGCGTGAGCAAGGGTCGATCCCACAGAGATTGTCGGCTTGAAGCAAGCTATGGTTATCTTGTAAATCTTAGTCAGGATATCAGAAGTTATCAGGATTGATTGTGAAAAGCAAAAGAACATGAAATGATTACTTATTTTGCAGTAATGGAGAATAGGTTGAGGTTTGGAGATGCTCCATCTTCTGAATCTCTGCTTTCCTACTGTCTTCTTCTTCAAACACGCAAGTCTCCTTCCATGGCTAGCTGTATGTAGGGTTTCACCGTTGTCAATGGCTACCTCCCATCCTCTCAGTGAAAGCGATTGCATATGCTCTGTCACAGCATAGCGGAATTCATCTGTCGGTTCTCAATCAGGCCGGAATAGAATCCAGTGATTCTTTTGCGTCTGTCACTAACGCCCCGCCTTCAGGAGATTGAAGCACGTCACAGTCATTCAATCATCGAATCCTACTCAGAATACCACAGACAAGGTTTAGACCTTCCGGATTCTCTTGAATGCCGCCATCAGTCCTAGCTTATACCATGAAGATTCCGATTAGAGAATCCAAGAGATAACTACTTAATCTAAGGTAGAACGGAGGTGGTTGTCAGTCACACGTTCATGGTTGAGAATGATGATGATTGTCACAGATCATCACATTCATCCGGATTAAGAACAAGTATTATCTTAGAATGGAAGCAAGCATGATTGAATGAGAAACAGTAGTAATTGCATTAATCCATCAAGACACAGCAGAGCTCCTCACCCCCAACCATGGGGTTTAGAGACTCATGCCGTGGAAAGTACACAAAGAAAGGTGTAAAAGTGTCATGAAGTCATCAGGTACAACGTCAAAAGATCCTATTAATAGTAAACTAGTAGCCTAGGGTGTACAGAAATGAGTAAATGACGTAAAAATCCACTTCTGGGTCCACTTGGTGTGTGCTTGGGCTGAGCAATGAAGCAATTTCGTGTAGAGACCTTTTCTGGAGTTAAACGCCAGCTTTCATGCCAGTTTGGGCGTTTAACTCCAAGTTTTATGCCAGTTCCGGCGTTTAACGCTGGAATTTCTGAGGCTGATTTGCCACACCGGTTTGGGCCATCAAATCTTGGGCAAAGTATGGACTATCATATATTGCTGGAAAGCCCAGGATGTCTACTTTCCAATGCCGTTGAGAGCGCGCCAATTGGGCTTCTGTAGCTCCAGAAAATCCGCTTCGAGTGCAGGGAGGTCAGAATCCAACAGCATCTGCAGTCCTTTTTGGTCTCGGAATCAGATTTTTGCTCAGGACCCTCAATTTCAGCCAGAAAATACCTGAAATCATAGAAAAACACACAAACTCATAGTAAAGTCCAGAAAAGTGAATTTTAGCTAAAAACTAATAAAAATATACTAAAAACTAACTAGATCATACTAAAAAAATACTAAAAACAATGCCAAAAAGCATACAAATTATCCGCTCATCACAACACCAAACTTAAATTGTTGCTTGTCCCCAAGCAACTGAAAATCAAAATAGGATAAAAAGAAGAGAATATACTATAGACTCCAAAATATCAAGGAAACTTAGCTCCAATTAGATGAGCGGGACTAGTAGCTTTTTGCCTCCGAACAGTTTTGGCATCTCACTCTATCCCTTGAAGTTCAGAATGATTGGCATCTATAAGAACTCAGAACTCAGATAGTGTTATTGATTCTCCTAGTTAAGCATAATGATTCTTGAACATAGCTAGTGTATGAGTCTTGGCTGTGGCCCAAAGCACTCTGTCTTCCAGTATTACCACCGGATACATACATGCCACAGACACATAATTGGGTGAACCTTTTCAGATTGTGACTCAGCTTTGCTAGAGTCCCCAATTAGAGGTGTCCAAGGTTCTTAAGCACACTCTTGTTGCCTTGGATCACAACTTTATTTCTTTCTCTCTTTTTTTTTTCTTTCTTTCTTTTTTCTTCTTGTTTTTTTCGAATTTTTTTTTTGTATCCACTGCTTTTTCTTGCTTCAAGAATCAGTCTAATGATTTTAGATCCTCAATAACAGTTCTCTTTTTCCTCATTCTTTCAAGAGCTAACAATTTTAACATTCTCAAAACAACAAATTCAAGAGACATATGCACTGTTCAAGCATTCATTCAGAAAACAAAAAGTATTGTCACCACATCAAACTAATTCAACTAGTTTCAAGGATGAATTTTGAAATCCTGTACTTCTTGTTCTTTTGTGATTAAAGCATTTTTCATTTAAGAGAGGTGATGGATTCATAGGACATTCATATCTTTAAGGCATAAAATTTCAATTTTTTTTAATTATGAATTAAAACAAGACTCAAAAATAGATATAAAATGAAACTAAAAAAAACGAAAAATAAAAACAAAACAAAGGAAAGAAAAAAACGCAAACATAGGCTCCTAATGATAGAGGTTTTCACAGAGTTAGGACTCAACAACCTTGATTTTGAGAAGTGGATGCTCCCTCAGCTTGAGAGGAGAACTTTTGGCGTTTCAATTGTTGGAGTTCACGCCCCTTGTCCTTCCATTGACTTCTTGGTGATTGGATGTTCAATAGGTATGAATTCATCTGCTTCCATCTTCACTCCAGCCTCTTTACAGAGCAAGGAGATCAGGCTTGGATAAGCCAATTTGGTTACAGTGGAATTCTTATTTGCAATTGTATAGATCTCACAAGCAATCACATGATGGACTTCCACTTCTTTTCCAAGCATAATGCAATGAATCATCACTGCTCTCTTGATGGTGACCTCAGAACGGTTGCTAGTGGGCAATATGGAACGCCCAATAAAGTCTAGCCACCCTCTTGCAATTGGCTTGAGGTCTCCCCTCTTGAGTTGGTTTGGGACACCCTTTGAATTGGTTATCCACTTAGTCCCAGGGAGGCATATGTCCTCTAGAACTTGATCCAACCCTTTATCTACTCTCACCATCCTCCTATTGAAGGAGTCAGGATCATCTTGAAGTTGAGGTAGTTTGAAGATTTCTCTTATTTTGTCCAGATGGAAGTACATAACTTTCCCTCTGACCATGGTTCTGTAGGTATGGTAAGCAGTTCCAGTCATTCTCTGCTTATCTGTTAGCCACAGATTAGAGTAGAATTCCTGAACCATGTTCCTTCCAACCTTTATTTCAGGATTGGTCAGAACTTCCCATCCTCTGTTTCGAATTTGCTCTTGGATCTCCGGATATTCATCTTCTTTCAGATCAAATTTAACTTCCGGGATCACTGACCTCAGACCCATTATTTTGTGATAATGGTCTTCATGTTCTTTGGTTAAGAACTTCTCTTGATTCCAAAGATTCTTTGGATTAGTCTCTTTCTTTCCTCTTGAGTTGGTTTGTTTTCCCTTAGGAGCCATGATCTTGATGAATCTTGGCTTAGTGATCATGGAAAAGCACACCAAACTTAGAGGTTTTGCTTGTCCTCAAGCAAAAAGAGAAGAAAGAAGAGAAGAGAGAGAGAGAGGAAGAGGAAATTCGAATGGTGTGGTGGAAAGAGGAAGCCAAACACGAATTTATAAGGTGAGGGGGAGAGTTTTTTCGAAAAAAAGAGAGATTTGAAAGGAGATTTGAGAAGATATGGAAAGAAATTGAGAAAAGGGTGAGTTTTTGAAGAAGATTTAGGATTAATTTGAAATAGATTTGAAGAATGGTTTTGATTTGTGAAGATTTGAAAGTGAATGATGAAAGGTTGAAGTGCATTTATGTAGAAGAGTATGGGTAAAAAGAGGAAAGTTTGAAAAAATTTGAGTTGAAAACAAAAATGTGGTCCCCCCACCTTTCTGGCGTTAAACGCCCAGAATGGCACTCATTCTGGCGTTTAACGCCAAATTGGCACCCCTTTTGGGCGTTTAACGCCCAGCCAGGTGCCCTGGCTGGCGTTAAACGCCAGAAAGCCTTTATCACTGGGCATTTTTCAAAACGCCCAGGATGCTGCACACCTGGCGTTAAACGCCCAGAATGGTGCCAATTCTGGCGTTTAACGCCCAAAATGGCACCATTCCTGGCGTTAAACGCCCAGAATGGTACCCATTCTGGCGTTTAACGCCCAAAATGCCCCTTACTGGCGTTTTTTCGCCAGTAAGCTCATTTTCTCTGCTTTTTGAGCTGAATCCTTCTGTAACTCTTTGAATTCCTTCATTTTTGATATTTGCCTCTGTAAGAACTAATCATACAACCTACTAATGACTGGGTTGTCTCCCAGCAAGTGCTTCTTTACTGTCTTTAGCTGGACCTTCACTGAGAATCACTCAAGTCTCAGTTTTGAGCATTCCTGCTCAAAATTTCCTTCAAGATAGTGCTTGATTCTCTGTCCATTAACAATGAACTTCTTGTCAGAATCAATATCCTGAAGCTCAACATATCCATATGGTGACACTCCTGTAATCACATACGGACCCCTCCAACGGGATTTGAGTTTTCCTGGAAACAGTCTGAGCCTAGAGTTGAAGAGCATAACTTTTTGTCCTGGCTCAAAGACTCTGGTTGACAACTTCTTGTCATGCCATTTCTTTGCCTTTTCCTTATAAATTTTTGCATTTTCAAAGGCATTGAGTCTGAACTCCTCTAGCTCATTTAGCTGGAGCAGTCTTTTTTCACCAGCTAACTGTGCATCCATGTTTAGGAATCTGGTTGCCCAGTAGGCTTTATGTTCCAGTTCCACAGGCAAATGACAGGCCTTCCCATACACCAGTTGGTATGGAGAGGTTCCTATAGGAGTCTTGAATGCTGTTCTGTATGCCCACAGAGCATCATCCAAGCACTTTGCCCAATCCTTTCTTCGGGCCATCACAGTCCGTTCCAGGATTCTCTTTAGCTCTCTGTTAGAGACCTCAGCTTGCCCATTTGTCTGTGGATGATACGGAGTTGCCACTTTGTGGCTAATTCCATATCTAACCATAGCAAGGTGTAGCTGTTTATTGCAGAAATGAGTGCCCCCATCGCTGATTAGCACTTTGGGAACGCCAAATCTGCTGAAAATGTTTTTCTGGAGAAATTTCAGTACGGTCTTAGTATCATTGGTGGGTGTAGCAATCGCTTCTACCCACTTAGACACATAGTCTACTGCCACCAGAATGTAAGTGTTTGAGTATGATGGTGGGAATGGCCCCATGAAGTCAATTCCCCATACATCAAACAGTTCTATCTCTAATATCCCTTGTTGAGGCATGGCATATCCATGAGGCAGGTTACCAGCTCTTTGGCAACTGTCACAGTTACGCACAAACTCTCGGGAATCTTTATAGAGAGTAGGCCAGTAGAAGCCACATTGGAGGACTTTAGTGGCTGTTCGCTCACTTCCAAAATGTCCTCCATACTGTGATCCATGGCAGTGCCATAGGATCCTTTGTGCTTCTTCTCTGGGTACACACCTGCGGATCACTCCGTCAGCACATCTCTTGAAGAGATATGGTTCATCCCAGAGGTAGTACTTGGCATCTGAAATTAATTTCTTTCTCTGCATGTAACTGTACTCTTTGGGTATGAACCTCACAGCTTTAAAATTTGCAATATCTGCAAACCATGGAGCTTCCTGAATGGCAAATAGTTGCTCATCTGGGAAAGTCTCTGAGATCTCAGTAGAAGGGAGGGACGCCCCAGCTACTGGTTCTATTCGGGACAGATGATCTGCTACTTGGTTCTCTGTCCCTTTTCTGTCTCTTATTTCTATATCAAACTCTTGCAGAAGCAACACCCATCTAATGAGCCTGGGTTTTGAATCCTGCTTTGTGAGTAGATATTTAAGAGCAGCATGGTCAGTGTTCACAACCACTTTGGATCCCACTAGATAGGATCTAAACTTGTCAATGGCATAGACCACTGCAAGTAACTCTTTTTCTGTGGTTGTGTAGTTCTTCTGTGCGTCATTTAGAACACGGCTGGCATAGTAAATGACGTGCAGAAGCTTGTTATGCCTCTGTCCCAACACTGCACCAATGGCATGGTCACTGGCATCACACATTAGTTCAAATGGCAATGTCCAATCTGGTGCAGAGATGACTGGTGCTGTGACCAGCTTAGCTTTCAGGGTCTCAAATGCCTGCAGACACTGTGTATCAAACACAAATGGTGTGTCGGCAGCTAACAGGTTACTCAGAGGTTTTGCAATTTTCGAAAAATCCTTTATAAACCTTCTGTAGAATCCTGCATGCCCCAGAAAGCTTCTGATTGCCTTAACATTGGCAGGTGGTGGTAGTTTTTCAATTACCTCTACCTTTGCCTTATCCACCTCTATTCCCCTGCTTGAAATTTTGTGCCCAAGGACAATTCCTTCAGTCACCATAAAGTGACATTTCTCCCAGTTTAAAACCAGGTTAGTCTCTTGGCACCTTTTCAGGGCAAGTGCTAGGTGATTAAGACAGGAGCTAAATGAGTCTCCATATACTGAAAAGTCATCCATGAAGACTTCCAGAAATTTCTCTACCATATCTGAGAAGATAGAGAGCATGCACCTCTGAAAGGTTGCAGGTGCGTTGCACAGACCAAAAGGCATCCTCCTATAGGCAAACACGCCAGAAGGGCAAGTGAATGCTGTTTTCTCTTGGTCCTGAGGATCTACTGTAATTTGGTTGTAGCCTGAATAGCCATCCAAAAAGCAGTAATAATCATGGCCAGCTAGTCTTTCTAGCATTTGGTCTATGAATGGTAAAGGAAAATGATCCTTTCTGGTGGCTGTATTGAGCCTTCTGTAGTCAATACACATGCGCCACCCTGTGACTGTCCTTGTAGGAACCAGTTCATTTTTTTCATTATGAACCACTGTCATGCCTCCCTTTTTGGGAACAACTTGGACAGGGCTCACCCAGGGGCTATCAGAAATAGGATAAATAATCCCAGCCTCTAGTAACTTAGTGACCTCTTTCTGCACCACCTCCTTCATGGCAGGATTTAGCCTCCTCTGTGGTTGGACCACTGGTTTGGCATTATCCTCCAGTAGGATCTTGTGCATGCATCTAGCTGGGCTAATGCCCTTAAGATCACTTATGGACCACCCAAGAGCTGTCTTGTGTGTCCTTAGCACTTGAATCAGTGCTTCCTCTTCCTGTGAGTTTAAAGCAGAGCTTATAATCACTGGAAAAGTGTCACCCTCTCCCAGAAATGCATATTTCAGGGATGGTGGTAGTGGTTTGAGTTCAGGCTTGGGAGGCTTATCCTCCTCCTGAGGAATTTTCGACAATTCCTTTACCTCCTCTAGTTCTTCTTGATCAGTTTGAGCATCCTTGAAGATGTCCTCAAGCTCTGATTCTAGGCTTTCAGCCATATTGATCTCTTCTACCAGAGAGTCAATAATGTCAGCGCCCATGCAGTCATTTGGTGTGTCTGGATGCTGCATAGCTTTTACAGCATTCAACTTGAACTCGTCCTCATTGACTCTCAAGGTTACTTCCCCTTTTTGTACATCAATGAGAGTTCGTCCAGTTGCTAGGAAGGGTCTTCCTAGAATGAGAGTTGCACTCTTGTGCTCCTCCATTTCCAGCACCACAAAGTCAGTTGGAAAGGCAAATGGCCCAACCTTGACAATCATGTCCTCAATTATGCCTGATGGGTATTTAATGGAGCCATCAGCAAGTTGGAGGCATATCCGGGTTGGTTTGACTTCTCCAGTCAACCCAAGCTTTCTGATAGTGGATGCAGGTATTAGATTGATGCTTGCTCCAAGATCACATAGGGCTGTCTTGGTGCAGGCACCTTCTAATGTGCATGGTATCATAAAGCTCCCTGGATCTTGAAGCTTTTCTGGTAAGCTCTTTAATATGACTGCACTGCATTCTTCAGTGAGAAACACTTTTTCAGTTTCTCTCCAATCCTTCTTATGACTTAAGATTTCTTTCATGAACTTAGCATAAGAAGGTATTTGCTCAAGTGCCTCTGCAAACGGAATCTTTATTTCAAGAGTCCTTAGATAGTCTGCAAAGCGGGCAAATTGCTTATCCTGTTCCGCTTGGCGGAGTTTTTGAGGATAAGGCATCTTGGCTTTATATTCTTCAACCTTAGATGCTGCAGGTTTATTCCTTACAGAAGTGGTTGAAGAAGCCTTGTTAGAGGGATTACTGTCAGCACTCTCAGGTGTCTGATTCTCCCCAGGCGTCTGAACGCTAGGAATGGGTGAAGTTTGGGCGTTAAACACCAACTTTTCCCCCTTTTCTGGCGTTTGAACGCCAATAGCATTCCTCTCTGGGCTCTTACTGTCCTCAGAGGGATTTTGAACAGTGGTTTGGTCGTCCTCTGTCAATTGTTCCTTGTTTGGCTTTTTACTCTTTTGAGCAGTGTTATTCAGGGTCTTCCCACTCCTCAATTGAACTGCTTGACATTCCTCTGTTATCTGTTTAGATATTTGCTGTTTTGCTTGATTCAACTGCAGTTCTATGCTCTTGTTAGCAACTTTAGTTTCATAGAGCATCTCTTTAAAGTCTGCTAACTATTCTGTCATCAGGAGCAATTGTTGATTAAGCTCATTTATCTGTTCTTGAGGATTAGGGTCAGTGACTACTGTCATAACTTCCTCTTTTGGAGAGAACTCATTGCTAGAATACAAATATTGGTTTCTAGCAACAGTGTCTATAAGCTCTTGAGCTTCTTCAATTGTCTTCCTCATGTGTATAGATCCACCAGCTGAGTGGTCTAAAGACATCTGAGCTTTTTCTGTAAGCCCATAATAGAAAATGTCTAACTGTACCCACTCTGAAAACATTTCAGAGGGACATTTCCTTAGCATACCTCTATACCTCTCCCAGGCATTATAAAGGGATTCATTATCCTCTTGTTTAAAGCCTTGGATGTCCAGCCTTAACTGTGTCATCCTTTTTGGAGGGTAAAAATGACTCAAGAATTTGTCTGACAACTGTTTCCATGTCTTTATGCTTGCTGTAGGTTGGTTATTCAACCATCTTTAAGCTTGATCTTTTACAGCAAATGGAAACAACAATAGTCTGTAGACATCCTGATCTACCTCTTTATCATGTACTGTGTCAGCAATTTGTAAAAACTGTGCCAGAAACTCAGTAGGTTCTTCCTGTGGAAGACCGGAATACTGGCAATTTTGCTGCACTATGATAATGAGTTGAGGATTTAGTTCAAAGCTGCTTGCTTTGATGGGAGGTGTACAGATGCTACTCCCATATGCAGCTGTAATGGGGTTAGCATATGACCCCAGAGTCCTTTTGGACTGATTAATCCCACTTAAGTCCATGATGGACAAAAGGGAAATGATGATGATTGCAAAGAGATAAATTTTGTTTTTGTTGTTTTTTTTTTATTTTTTTATTTTTTTTGAATTAACGAAAAAATAAAATAAATAAGACAAAATAAAATTAAAATAAAAATTCGAAAATCAAAAAGAAAATAAGATCAAAGCAAATTGAAAACTAAATCAATGAGTTAATTAAAAAGATTTTGAAAATAGCAATTAGAAAGATATGATTGAAAAGTTTTTATGAAAAAGATTTGATTTTGAAAAGAGGAAAGAGAAAAACACAAAAAGACACCTGTTCATACCCTGACCGGGGTCCTCCAACTCGGCAAATTCGCAAGAGGTCCGACCTTGCCTAAAGCTCACACCTAAAGGTCGGACCTCGGACAAAGAGCAAAGGAAGGCCCATCAAAAGGAACGCAGCCCAAACCTAAAGGCCGAAAAGGCCTGGAAAAGGCGGTTCCACAAAGATAGAGATAAAACTCCCAAAGATAAGATAAGATAAGAATATCTTATCCAGGGAAGATCACTGCCAACTACTATAAATACACTGGAGCACCCAGGTATGGCATTCATTCCAAATCTACACATATCTGCTTGGACCCATGCTAACTTAAGCATCGGAGTGTCATTGCAGGTACAACCACCAACCATTCTGCATATCAAGCTCGGGTCACCGAACCCCCACCTCGGGCTTCTCCAGACGACCGAGCTACACGTTTCAGGTAAACCCTCGGAACATTGGCACCGTTGCCGGGGACCTGGAAGTCATCCCTCTACCATGGCAGACGACCCTCTCAACGATGAGCACGCTGCATCTGAGCAAGAGGACGAAATTGACACCGGAGAACGACCGGACAGCCCTCTATCACCACGTACTCCAGGAGGAAACAAACAGAATCGCCCAAAAACATCACTCCACAAAATTCTGAAAGAGAGAAGAGCTCGGAAATCCTAGAAGCAGTCCGGGCACAACAAGACCGACTAAAACAACTCGAAGAGGACATAAAGAAGCAGAAAGAAACTGAACAAGATCTGAGAAGGGAAACTCGAAAGCGCAGAGAATTAGAAGAAAAACTGCGGAAAATAGAGGCCAACCTGAAAGACCGGACAGAACGCGGCACCACCACCGAAGGCAACCATGATCCCTTCACGCAAGAGATCATGAAGGAGAAGGTACCGCGAAACTTCAAACCACCCGATATGGACCTCTACGACGGCACCACCGATCCAAGTCATCACCTCAGCAACTTCAGAAGCAGAATGTACCTAGTCGACGCCTCCGACGCGACTCGGTGCAAAGCCTTCCCCACCACTCTCACCAAGTCAGCCATGAAGTGGTTCGACAACCTGCCACCAAGATCAATCACCAGCTTCGAAGACCTAACCAAAAAATTCCTAACAAGATTCTCCATTCAAAAGGACAAAACAAAACATGCCCCCAGTCTACTCGGGATCAAACAAGGTGACCAAGAAACTCTCCGAAAATACATGGAGCGATTCAACAAAGCCTGCCTGGACATACAACACTTGCCCACTGAAGCAGCCATCATGGGACTGGCAAACGGCCTAAAAGAGGGACCGTTTAGCCAATCCCTATCCAAACGATACCCGACCTCCCTGTACGAGGTACAGGAGCGAGCAGAAAAATATATCAACATGGAGGAAACCTCCCAGCTAAGAGACTCTTCTAGGAAGGAATCAACCTACCCACTCCGAGATCGGGATCGGGAACAGAAAAAGAAAGAAGAACCCAACTCGGACAAGCCACGGAAGTACCGCAGCTACACCCCCCTCCGAGTCTCCCTGGTAGACGTCTACAGAGAAGTATGCCACACCGAAAAGATCCCACCACCCCGACCGCTAAAGCACAAGAAAGCAGGGAGAGATCGGTCCGAATACTGTGAATATCACAAGCTCTACGGTCATTCTACTAACGACTGCTACGACCTAAAAAATGTTATAGAGAAGCTAGCCAGAGAAGGAAAACTCGACAGATACATAGCAGAGAAAGGACCAGAGGCCAGGACGAGAAGGCGGGGGGACAATGAAGATCGGGCCGAACAAACCCCACGAACCCCTGAAAGACATGTTCACATGATAAATGGAGGTTTTGCAGGCGGAGGAACATCCAAATCCTCACGAAAAAGACACCTCAAAGAAGTCTATCACGTCCGAGAAGACAGTCCCCTGCCCGAATTACCTACTATTTCATTCACCCGAGAAGATGCTCAAGGGATAACTCCCGGACACGACGATCCAATGGTAATCACCATTATCCTAGCAAACGCCAACTTACATCGAACCCTGATTGACCAGGGAAGCTCAGCAGATATCCTGTTCAAAACGGCCTTCGACAAACTCGGACTTGAAGAAAAAGAACTAAAGGCCTACCCCACCGACCTATTTGGACTAGGGGATACTCCGATCCATCCCTTAGGATACATCTCGCTACACACTACCTTTGGGAGAGGCGAGCAATCTAAAACATTAAGCATCGACTACATTATAGTCGACATCACTTCAGCATACAATGCCCTCATTGGGCGACCAACCCTAAACAGACTGGCAGCTATAGTCTCGACCCCACACCTCTGTATGAAGTTCCCTACCACAAAGGGAATCGCTACCCTAAAAGGCGACCAAAAACTAGCACGACGATGCTACAACGAAAGCCTGAGCCTAAAAGGGAAAGAGGTCAACACAATAGAACTCGGACGAGTTCAATCCCGAGAAGACCTCCGGCCACAGCCAGAGGGAGAAACCGAAAAAGTCCAGATTGGAAACACACCTGAAAAAACAACAAGCATAGGAGCAAACCTCGAAACGGGCCTAAAAGAGGAACTCATAACCCTCTTAAGGGAGAATTCCGACCTCTTCGCCTGGAAAGCCTCCGACATGCCGGGCATAAGTCCCGACCTGATGTGCCATAAGCTATCGGTTTACCCGGGATCCCGGCCGGTCCAACAAAGACGCCGGAAGCTCGGACCCGAGCGCATGCAAGCAATAGAAGAACAAGTACAAGCACTGCTAGACGCAGGGTTCATTAGGGAAGTGAAATACCCCCTATGGCTCGCAAACGTGGTCCTGGTAAAAAAGCCCAACGGAAAATGGAGGATGTGCGTCGATTATACAGATCTCAACAAAGCCTGCCCCAAAGACCCATATCCACTACCAAACATCGACGCATTAGTAGACGCAGCCTCAGGCTATAGATATCTCTCCTTCATGGACGCATACTCGGGATACAATAGTAATGCCCCGAGAAAAGACCTCGTTCATAACCCCAAGGGCAAACTACTGCTACATAGTAATGCCCTTCGGGCTAAAGAACGCAGGAGCAACCTACCAGAGGCTAATGAACAAAGTGTTCTCAGAGCACATCGGACTACAGATGGAGGTGTACGTCGACGACATGCTGGTAAAAACACAAAAAGACAGAAACTTGCTGACCGACCTCGCCAGTGTTTTCGGCACCCTCAGAAAACACAACATGAGACTTAACCCGACAAAGTGCACCTTCGCCGCAGAAGCCGGAAAGTTCTTAGGCTTCATGCTGACTCAAAGAGGCATCGAAGCAAACCCGGACAAATGCCAAGCGATACTCAATATGAAGAGCCCGACGTGTGTCAAGGAGGTACAACAACTGAATGGAAGGCTAGCCGCCCTATCAAGGTTCTTGGCGGGATCAGCAATAAGGTCACTACCTCTCTACTCACTCCTAAAGAAAGGGAAACCCTTCTCATGGTCCCCAGAGTGCGAAAAGGCCTTTCAAGACTTCAAGGAATTCCTCGGACAGCCACCAATCCTAACCCGACCTCTAAAAGGAGAAGAACTCGTACTATACCTCTCGGTTGGAAATCGAGCAGTCGCTTCAGCGTTAATACGAGAAAATGACCAAGGACAACACCCCATATACTTTGTAAGCAAGGCACTACAAGGGGCCGAATTAAACTATCAAAAGATAGAAAAGTTTGCTTACGCCCTAGTGTTCACAGCCCGGAGGCTCCGTCCCTACTTTCAAGCCCACACCATCAAAGTCCGGACAAACCAACCAATGAGACACATCCTCCAAAAAACAGACCTGGCAGGACGAATACTGCAATGGGCGGTGGAGCTGTCCGAATTCGACCTCCACTATGAAACCTGGACTGCCATAAAATCCCAGTATCTAGCCGACTTCATCGCAGAATACACTGAGACCCCTGGAACCCCACTCTCGTGGAACCTGTATGTCGACGGGTCCTCAAACAAAACAGGAAGCGGAGCTGGGGTTATACTCGAAAGCGACCAAGGAACGCGGATAGAACTATCCCTAAAATTCGAGTTCCAGGCTTCGAACAACCAAGCCGAATACGAGGCCCTACTAGCAGGTTTAAAGCTAGCCGGAGAGGTCGGAGCCCAAAAAATCACGATCTTCAGCGACTCCCAGGTCGTCACATCACAAGTAAGTGGAAGCTACCAGGCCAAAGACCCCACTATGAAAAAATACCTGGACCAAACACAGGCACAACTACGCCACTTTTCAGAAATACAGATTCAGCACATACCTCGGGAACAAAACGTCCGGGCAGACGCCCTTTCAAAGCTCGCCAGCACCAAGCCCGGAGGCAACAACAGAAGTCTCCTCCAGGAAACCTTGCAATTTCCCTCCGTGCTAAGAGAGGAAGAAGCGGTAAACATATCCAACCAACAGCAAGGGTGGATGACCCCCATACTCAACTACCTAAAGTCGGGAACTCTCCCCGCCGAAAAGAAGGAAGCTAGAAGACTCACAAAAAACGCCCAGAATTATACACTAATTCACGACATATTATATAGAAGGGGATTCTCAAACCCCCTCCTTAGGTGTGTCCCGACCTCAGAAACAAAGAGCGTCCTCGAAGAAGTCCACGGAGGCATGTGCGGGAACCACCTCGGAGCTCGAGCATTATCCAAGAAAGTAGTCCGAGCCGGATTCTACTGGCCGACTTTGCAAAGAGACGCAACGGAATTTGTGAAAATATGCCCCCCTGCCAAAAACACGCCAATTTTCACAAAGCACCACCCGAAGACCTTATCAGCGTCACCGCACCATGGCCCTTCGCCAAATGGGGACTTGACCTACTCGGCCCGTTCCCTCAAGGACCGGGGCAAGTCAAATACCTCATGGTGGGGGTCGACTACTTCACAAAGTGGATCGAAGCCGAACCCTTAGCCACCATCACGGCTCAGAAAAGCCGCAAATTCCTATACAAAAATATCGTCACAAGGTTCGGAGTCCCCTACTCCATCACCACAGACAATGGAACACAGTTCACAGACACAAGTTTTCAAAACTTGGCGGCCGAGCTAAAAATCAAACAGCAATTCACCTCAGTCGAGCACCCACAAGCCAACGGACAAGCGGAGGCCGCAAATAAAGTCATCTTGGCCGGGTTAAAACGAAGACTCCAAGAGGCCAAAGGGGCATGGGCCGAGGAGCTCCCCCAGGTGCTATGGGCATATCGGACAACCCCACACTCTACAACGGGAGAATCGCCATTCCGACTAGCTTACGGGATGGAGGCAATGATTCCTATCGAAATAGATGAAGGGTCACCCCGAGTCTTCTTCTACAACGAAGAAGGTAACCCACAGGCACAAAGGGAAGAACTCGACCTCCTCCCCGAGGTCCGAGAAAAAGCCCGGATCCGAGAAGAAGCCTTAAAACGGCGAACGGCCCTCAGATACAATCAGAAAGTAATAAAACGAAGCTTCTCAATTCACGACCTAATTCTGATCCGAAATGACATCGGAACACAAAAGTCGGGAGAAGGGAAGCTAGCTGCAAATTGGAAAGGACCCTACAAGTTAACAGATGTCTTAGGAACAGGCTATTACAAAATATCCGACCTAGAAGGCAATGAGTTGCCCAGGGCCTGGCACGCCTGTAATCTAAGACGATACTACAGCTAGAAAAACTTGACCCGAGGTGTACTCTTTTTCCCTACAAGGGTTTTTTAATGAGACACCCGGACAAGAAAAGCACCCGACCTAGCCAAGGGTAAACACTCTGTAAATATCCTTTCTTTTTAATACTAATCGAATTTTTCTCTTTTCCTTCTCCTTTTTCTTCCTCATGATGAAACAAATCCTGAAAAGTACCCTGCCAAGGCGCATTAATTTATGCTCGGCAAAACGCAAAAAATCATTGCCAAGAGACCACACGAGGTCGGCAAAGATAAAGCGACGAGGTTCAGATTAATGTGAGAAGTTATAAAAGCAACTCTGAAAAGGCTCAAAAAGCCAAATAAAAGAGGTTACAAAAATAACTTAAAAGGCCGACCAACAACAAGGTCGGACCCAACAAAGGGAAGTACTCGACCGCCCCCCCCCCCCCCCGAGGTCCGAGAAAAAAACCAAAGACAAAGGATTACAGGGAATCAAGATCCTTTCCGGAAGAAGGCTGCGGAGGAAGAACCATAGAAATCGGGACAGCCTTGACAGCACCGTCATCTCGGTTTGAAACCTCCACACCAGATTCCTCCCCGGCCAAAGGTGAAGTCGGGTTCGCAACCGAAACTTTAGGGTCAGACACCGGAACCTCATCCTCGTTGGGAGCCGGAACAATCTTTCCCTCCACGACAACATTATCCGTACTGAATAAACTCAGATCCAGGTCAGGAGCAAGAACCCGGACCTGAGCCTTCAAATTTTCAAACATAGCATCCATACCCTTAGCCACATGACCTTCTAACTCATAAAAATCATCCTGAGCGGATTGCAACCTCTCCTTCGTCTCCACAAGCTCGGCATATGTCCGAGTATAACTCTCCTTCGCCGCCTTCGCCATCTCCTCGGATGCATTCGCTGCCGCCACAGCCGCGGTAGCTTTGGCTTTCTCCTTCTCCAAGGACGCCTCCAGCTCAGCAACCCTAGCAGCCTTCAGTTCACTAATCCTCTCGAACTCAGACTGAGCTTTCTCAAGTCGGGAACTGGTCGCACCAATGGGGGATTTCTTGAACTCTCGAGCGATAGCAGCATGAAGACTAGCCATCCGGACACAGCTCCGCGCCATATACTGAAAATGGTGCTCAATAGACACATCATCAGTAGAAATAAAAGTCTGAGGGAGGACATACTGTTCAACCCAACCAAGAGCATCAAAATCCTTATCATTAAAGCCCGCAAATTCTTGAGAGGTCTTCTGCTTTTTAGGAGGAGGGCCCGAGGACGAAGGAGGAGAAGAGTTACCAGGTCCAGAGGTCGGAGGATCCTGATTTACAGGTCGAAACTGGGGAGTCGGAATAGTCTTCGACCGAGTAGTGACACCCACAGTAGTCTTCTTCGGAGAAGATCGGGCAGAAGCCTCCCCAGCCTCAATATTTCGAGCAGCCACGGACTTCTTTGTCTGACGAAGGTACTTTATGGAATCCGCCTGAGAAGACATCTCTGCAAAAATAAAAGAAAAGGATCACCAAAACAGAAATTCCACCAAAACAAAGACAAGCAAAGCCAAAATACTAAAAAGATAACCTCGGAGGGTCGGGAACTACCTAACTCGGAACGGAGAAGGCTCGGATCCCCCAACATTTTCTTCGTGTCCAAGTGAGGTGCCCGACCCCATAAACTGCTTACCACACCCACAAAAGCCTGCTCCACCTCATCTAGACTCTCAAGGGTATACTTAGTAGACACCACTTTCTCCTGCCAACAAAGAGGAAAAGAAGGCTCCCCACTCTCATCTAAAAAGAAAGGTCGGACGTCTCCAGTAGCCCGGACCTTGAAATAGAAGTTCTTAAAATCATGAAAGGACTCATCATACAGGGTGCAAAACTTCCTTCCCTGGTTAGCCCTAAAAGAAACCCAAGATACCTTCCCTCCACCCGACCCTGGCTTTGTCAACACAAACAAGTAGGAAAAAAGAGAAATAGAGGGAGCAACGCCCAAGAACTGACACAAAAGTTGAAACAGCTTTAAAAACGCCCAAGAATTAGGATGGAGCTGCGTAGGAGCAAGATTACAAGACCATAACACCTCAGACTCCATATCGGTAAAGGGAAGTTGGACGCCCAGCTTAGAGAAAAAACAATCATAAGCATAAAAGAAAAGCTTCTCGGAACTATCTAGGGGCGGGAAGCACACTCTCTCCTCGGAATCCGGGGCGACTAGTTCATAATCCCTCTCAGACTCTCTATTTTCACATATGCTACAATGCCTACGGAACCTAACTAAGTACTCAGAATCTACAACGGTAGGAACTCTTAGAGGAAGAGGGTCTACCCAATCAAGACCATATGGAATTTTAGTCGACATCGCTTGAAGAACCTTTCGAGACATAAAAACTCTTACCTACAAAGAAGAATACAACAGCAGGCAAAAAATCACATAAAGAAGACAACGAAAACCCATTCAGCAAAGCAAGAAGCAAAGACCCCACGAAGAAAGCGGGGCAACACAGAACAAAAACACCAGGGAACAAAAAAGAGCCCCCCCATATAAAAACAACAGCAATGGCGGCACCTCTTTTGGGGCAACCCAGGCATAAAGAAAAAGAAACAAACAAGAGCCACACAAAGGACAAGAGCATATGATCACAAGAAAAGAGAAACACAGAAACAAACCTGGAAGAAGAAGCGAAGACGAAGAGCTCCAAAGCAAGGAGAACGAAGCGACGGCACAGAGGAAACCCCGGAAAGACACACAAAGAAAGATTCCGGAAAGCAAAACAAAGGGAAAGAAGAAGCGGCGCTTGTAAAAGCATAAGAAAAACAAACGCAGAAAGGAGGAAAGGAGCAATAAATAAAGCCTTCACAGAGCCCGAACGGAAATCGAGGAAAAACGGTAAAATGCAATAAATGCAGGAACGGCCATTTTGAATTTTGAAAAACAGACTACTATGCCCGAGCACGACCTCCCAAAAAGGACGAACTCGGGCAGGGGCACTGTTCATACCCTGACCGGGGTCCTCCAACTCGGCAAATTCGCAAGAGGTCCGACCTTGCCTAAAGCTCACACCTAAAGGTCGGACCTCGGACAAAGAGCAAAGGAAGGCCCATCAAAAGGAACGCAGCCCAAACCTAAAGGCCGAAAAGGCCTGGAAAAGGCGGTTCCACAAAGATAGAGATAAAACTCCCAAAGATAAGATAAGATAAGAATATCTTATCCAGGGAAGATCACTGCCAACTACTATAAATACACTGGAGCACCCAGGTATGGCATTCAATCCAAATCTACACATATCTGCTTGGACCCATGCTAACTTAAGCATCGGAGTGTCATTGCAGGTACAACCACCAACCATTCTGCATATCAAGCTCGGGTCACCGAACCCCCACCTCGGGCTTCTCCAGACGACCGAGCTACACGTTTCAGGTAAACCCTCGGAACAACAGCAAACTTAAAATTTTCGAAAATCAAACACTAATTTTTTCGAAAATTTTTAAGGGAAAAACACAAAGAGGACACCAAACTTAGAATTTTTGTAAATCAAAAAGGGACTAAAAACATGCAAAAATTGAAAATCAAAAGAAAAACAAAAGCATGCAATTGACACCAAACTTAGAATATGGAACTAGACTCAACTAAAAGACTCTAAACCAACAAAAATAAAACAGTCCTAATCTAAGCAACAAGATAAGCCGTCAGTTGTCCAAACTCAACAATCCCCGGCAACGGCGCCAAAAACTTGGTGCACGAAATTGCAATCACACTTTTGCAATCCTGCACAACTAACCAGCAAGTGTACTGGGTCGTCCAAGTAATACCTTGCGTGAGCAAGGGTCGATCCCACAGAGATTGTCGGCTTGAAGCAAGCTATGGTTATCTTGTAAATCTTAGTCAGGATATCAGAAGTTATCAGGATTGATTGTGAAAAGCAAAAGAACATGAAATGATTACTTATTTTGCAGTAATGGAGAATAGGTTGAGGTTTGGAGATGCTCCATCTTCTGAATCTCTGCTTTCCTACTGTCTTCTTCTTCAAACACGCAAGTCTCCTTCCATGGCTAGCTGTATGTAGGGTTTCACCGTTGTCAATGGCTACCTCCCATCCTCTCAGTGAAAGCGATTGCATATGCTCTGTCACAGCATAGCGGAATTCATCTGTCGGTTCTCAATCAGGCCGGAATAGAATCCAGTGATTCTTTTGCGTCTGTCACTAACGCCCCGCCTTCAGGAGATTGAAGCACATCACAGTCATTCAATCATCGAATCCTACTCAGAATACCACAGACAAGGTTTAGACCTTCCGGATTCTCTTGAATGCCGCCATCAGTCCTAGCTTATACCACGAAGATTCCGATTAGAGAATCCAAGAGATAACTACTTAATCTAAGGTAGAACGGAGGTGGTTGTCAGTCACACGTTCATGGTTGAGAATGATGATGATTGTCACAGATCATCACATTCATCCGGATTAAGAACAAGTATTATCTTAGAATGGAAGCAAGCATGATTGAATGAGAAACAGTAGTAATTGCTTTAATCCATCAAGACACAGCAGAGCTCCTCACCCCCAACCATGGGGTTTAGAGACTCATGTCGTGGAAAGTACACAAAGAAAGGTGTAAAAGTGTCATGAAGTCATCAGGTACAACGTCAAAAGATCCTATTAATAGTAAACTAGTAGCCTAGGGTGTACAGAAATGAGTAAATGACGTAAAAATCCACTTCTGGGTCCACTTGGTGTGTGCTTGGGCTGAGCAATGAAGCAATTTCGTGTAGAGACCTTTTCTGGAGTTAAACGCCAGCTTTCATGCCTGTTTGGGCGTTTAACTCCAAGTTTTATGCCAGTTCCGGCGTTTAACGCTGGAATTTATGAGGCTGATTTTCCACGCCGGTTTGGGCCATCAAATCTTGGGCAAAGTATGGACTATCATATATTGCTGGAAAGCCCAGGATGTCTACTTTCCAATGCCGTTGAGAGCGCGCCAATTGGGCTTCTGTAGCTCCAGAAAATCCGCTTCGAGTGCAGGGAGGTCAGAATCCAACAGCATTTGCAGTCCTTTTTGGTGTCGGAATCAGATTTTTGCTCAGGACCCTCAATTTCAGCCAGAAAATACCTGAAATCACAGAAAAACACACAAACTCATAGTAAAGTCTAGAAAAGTGAATTTTAGCTAAAAACTAATAAAAATATACTAAAAACTAACTAGATCATACTAAAATAATACTAAAAACAATGCCAAAAAGCATACAAATTATCCGCTCATCACCCGGTCACTTAGATCAACTGATTTGGGATGGCCAATTGAAAATCCACAATAAAGAGCAACTTAGATACAGAACATTTAGTTATCCAAAGAGATGCTGGGCATCAATGATCCTAGGAAGAATTAGCAAGCCAAGTGTCTGTGGTGGAGAGATGTTGAGCAAAAAGAAAAGAAAATAAAGCCAAAGGCTATGCTGCAGCATTTGACACCCAACCTCTAACAGAATAATAAGCTTGTTAAAGCATTATAAACCAAGAAAAGTTAGCAAGGGAGGAATCAAAAAGTGAGTCTTATAACAGCAAGTTTAGCAAACCTTTGATGCAAAATGTATATCATGTAACAAGAACAATAACTTGAGTTGTCATTGTCTGCATAAATGCCCCATAGATCAAGTTCTGCTATCTGCATAATAAGGATAAATATCCTTTTCTTATTCATTTCATTTACTCTTAGTTTTGAGGCTTGCTTGGGGACAAGCAAGATTTAAGTTTGGTGTTGTGATGACAAGTCATCATATACCCATTTTTCAAGCTAATTTCACTTGTTTTGTTAGCATTTATGCACTTTCTTGCATCCTAAGTAAGTGATTTGGAGTGAAAATGCATAACTTTTCTAAATCAAGCAACCACCATGGAATTAATGTTAAATCATGAGGTTTAAGCTAATTTTAATTGAATTTTAATTGATTTATAAGCCTCTTGAATTTAGTGATACTTGGAGTGTTGTTTTGGTTTATTATAGGTGAAGAAAAGAAAAGAAAAGGAAAAGCGTGGCCTAAGAAGTGTAGCCTAAGGAAAGAAAAGTGTAGCCCAAGGAAAGGAAAGCGTGGCCAAGGAGAGAAGAAGCGTGCTGCAGGCAAAGGGGGGAGGCAACACTGCCCTCCACAAGGGCAGACTGCCCTCTAGGAGGGCAACATAAGAGAACCAACCAAGGAAGGCAACTCTGCCCTGCCCACTACAAGGGCAGAGCACAAAATGTGCCTTGGGACCAAGAGAAAGAGAACCTTGCCCTGCCCTTGTGGAGGGCAGAATCGGGCTCTCTAAGAAAGAAATTCAAGAGAAAAATGTCACCCATGCATGCTACAAGGATCGAACAAGGAACCATGAGGAAGCCAAGAACTAAGGTTGATTGCCGTGCCAAGAAGCCAAGGAAATTAATTGAATTTGTGTCCAAGCCATGTTTCGAACACGGGACGTGGAAGAGGGAGCATTGCCCTGCCCTCTGCGCGGGCAGGGCAGAATCTTGTGTGTGGCGCACCAAGAAGCAATTCTGGCGCACCAACTCTCGTCCCTGGCAGCATCTGGCGCGCAACGCTCGTCCCTGGCAGCACCAACTTTTCCTGCCCTGCCCTTGGCGCGGGCAGGGCAGCATCCTGGCGCACCACACACAAATCTGGCGCACCAAATCCTTCCCTGGTAGCACCAGCGCGCACCACGATCCTCTCCTGGCAGCACCAAATTTTTCTGCCCTGCCCTTGGCGCGGGCAGGGCAGCATCTCGCCGCACCAGGATGCGCCAGACTCGCACCAGCCGCACCAATCTCATGCACCAAGCACCAATTTTCTGCCCTGCCCTCCACAAGGGCAGGGCAGCCTCCTAGGAGTGACTTTTAATGGGCCAAAAATTCAAATTAAAAATCCATTTGAATTCATTTCTTCACCAAATCAAAAGCCCATCTAAATCCCAAAATCCAAGAATAGAAAGTGTATAAATAGAAGCTAGTTTGATGTAATTAGGACCTTTAACCATTTTTTGATTTTTACCTTTACTTTTGAATTCTACTTTCATCTTTCTTTGAGCTTTCTTGAGAGACTTGTCCGAGCACCAAGAGGATCAAGGGAGAATTGACTGATCTCCTTCCTCATTCTTACTTGGGCAATTCTACTCTTCTGTTTTTGAGTTTTGGGTGTGTGAAATTGAGGAAATTCTGTCTCAATTCCCATTCAAACTCTTTTCAATTTGTTTTCTGCATAATTGAATCTGATTTATGTTCTTCTACTGCTTTCTCTTTAATTTTCTGTCAATTGCTTTGTGAACTTGGATCTAAGAAGGCAAATAGAGATCTAGGCTCTGCTACCTAGTCTCTTGAGACCTGAGACCCAGTTTTACTTTTGGTTCTTCTGTGAACCTTTGCTGCATTTTATTTTCTTTCTGTTTGAATGATATTTTCTTCTGATTTAATTTCTGCTCAATCAATTGCTGCAATTTACTTCTTCTTTGTTTAGATTCTGCAATCCCACACCTCAATTCCCTTTTACTTTCTAGCAATTTAACTTTCTTGCCATTTAAGTTACTGCAGTTTATGTTTCTTGCACTTTAAGTTTCAGTCATTTACTTTCTTGTTCTTTAAGTTTCTGCAAATTTACTTTCCTGTTCTTCAATTTACTGCACTTCTCCCTTCCCCCTTTACATTTACTGTCATTTACTTCCTGTTAAACACAAATCACTCAACCAATACTTGATTCGCTTGACTAAATCACCCACTAAACTAAAATTGCTCAATCCTTCAATCCCTGTGGAATCGACCTCACTCATGTGAGTTATTATTACTTGATGCGACCCGGTACACTTGCCGGTGAGTTTTGTGTTGGATCGTTTTCCACACATCATGTCTGCAGGCATTTGAGACTCTGAAAGCTAAGCTGGTCATAGCACCAGTCATCTCTGCAATAGACTGGACATTACCATTTGAACTGATGTGTGATGCCAGTGACCATGCCATTGGTGCAGTGTTGGGACAAAGGCATGACAAGCTTTTGCACGTCATTTACTATGCCAGTCATGTTTTAAATGACGCACAGAAGAACTACACAACTACAAAAAAAGAGTTACTTGCAGTGGTTTACGCCATTGACAAATTTAGACTTATTTAGTAGGATCAAAAGTGATTGTGTACACTGACCATGCTGCTCTTAAATATCTACTCACAAAGCAGGATTCAAAATCCAGACTCATTAGATGGGTGTTGCTTCTGCAAGAGTTTGATATAGAAATAAGAGACATAAAAGGGACAGAGAACCAAGTAGCAGATCACCTGTCCCGAATAGAACCAGTAGAAGGGGCGTCCCTCCCTCTTACTGAGATCTCTGAAAACTTTCCGGATGAGCAACTCTTTGCCATCCAAGAGGTGCCATGGTTTGCAGACATTGCAAACTACAAGGCAGTAAGATTCATACCCAAAGAGTACAGTAGGCAGCAAACAAAGAAATTGATCACGGATGCAAAGTACTATCTTTGGGATGAACCATATCTCTTCAAGAGATGTGCAGACGGAATAATCCGTAGATGTGTGCCTAAAGAAGAAGCACAGAAGATCCCCTAGCACTGCCATGGATCACAGTATGGATGACATTTTGGAAGTGAGCGAACTGCCACAAGAGTCCTCCAATGTGGCTTCTACTGGCCTACTCTCTATAAAGACTCCCGAGTGTTTGTACTTAATTGTGACAGTTGCCAAAAATCTGGTAATCTGCCTCACAGTTATGCCATACCTGAACAAGGGATCTTGGAGATTGAGTTGTTTGATGTATGGAGTATTGACTTCATGGGGGCCATTCCCACCATCATACTCAAACACTTATATTTTGGTGGCAGTGGATTATGTATTCAAATGGGTAGAAGCTATAGCAACACCCACTAATGATACTAAGACAGTGCTGAAATTCCTTCAGAAACACATCTTCAGCAGATTTGGTATCCTTAGAGTACTAATCAGTGATGGGGACACTCATTTCTGCAATAAACAGCTTTACTCTGCTTTGGTTAGATATGGAGTTAGCCATAGGGTGGCCACTCTATATCATCCACAGACAAATGGGCAAGCTGAAGTCTCTAATAAAGAACTTAAAAGAATCCTGGAACGGACTGTGATTAACCATAGAAGGGATTGGGAAAAAACTTGGATGATACTCTGTGGGCATACAGAACAGCATTCAAGACACCTATAGGAACTTCTCCATACCAGCTGGTGTATGGAAAAGCCTGTCACTTGACAGTGGAACTAGAACACAAGGCCTATTAGGCAACCAAATTCCTAAACCTTGATGCCAAGTTAGCTGGAGAAAAATGATTTCTCCAGTTAAATGAGCTAGAGGAATTCAGACTCAATGCTTTCAAAAATGCAAAAATTTACAAAGAGAAAGCAAAAAGATGGCATGATAAGAAATTATCATCCAGAGTCTTTAAGCCAGGGCAGAAAGTTCTGCTATTTAATTCTAGGCTCAGATTATTCCCTGTGAAATTGAAATCCCGGTGGAGAGGTCCATATGTGATTACAAATGTGTCACCTTATGGATACATGGAGCTTCAGGATAATAATTCTAACAAAAAGTTCATTGTTAACGGACAAAGAGCTAAACATTATCTTGAAAGCAATTTTGAGCAGAAATGCTCAAAACTGAGACTTGATTAAAGCTCAGTAATAGTCCAGCTAAAGACAATAAAGAAGCGCTTGCTGGGAGGTAACCCAGCCATTTACAAAGGCTTATTTGTTAATTAATTGATTTTTACAGGTAGATGTCAAATATCTTCAAGGTAAAATAGCAATTGCTTAAGTTCACAGAGTTACAGAAGGACCCAGAGGATTAAACAGCAAAAAGGAAGGTCATTGGTGTGAAAAAGCCAGTAAAAGCTGTTTTGGGCGTTGAACGCCCAAAAGAAGCACCTATTGGGCGTTCAACGCCAGTAAGGATAGCCAGCTGGGCGTTAAAAACCAGAAAGGAGCATCTTCTGGGCGTTGAACGCCAGAAAGAAGCACCTTCTGGGCATTCAACGCCAGATGTACAGTGTCCTGGGCGTTCAGAAAAACGCCCAGTGACAAAGGAGTTCCTGGCGTTTAACGCTAGAAAGAAGCAACAGCTGGGCGTTGAACGCTCAGGAGAAGCTGCACATGGGCGTTAAACGCCCAAAACATGCAGCGTTTGGGCGTTTAACGCCAGGATGGTGGGGAGGAGGTAAATTCGTTTTTACTTCAAAATTTTTTTAATTTTTATGTTCCAATTCATGATTTCTTGCATAAACATGTTACAAATTCTCATCCTTAAATTCCAAAAATTTTAATCTTAATTTCTAAAAACCCTTTTTAAAAAATATCAAATATATCTTAATCCATAAACACAAATCTTTTTCCAATCCAATCCAACTCTTTTTCAAATTTTTTAAAACTCAATTATATTTTAAAATCTTTTTCAAAATAAAAATTCAGATTTATCTTTTTTAAATATCATTCACAATTTTTTTAATTTTAAATTATATCTTTTTCTTATCATATTTATCTTTTATAAATCATATCTTTTATCTTATCTTTTTTTAAAATTTTCGAAAAAACCACCCCCTCCCTTTAAATCCATATTCAGCCTCCCTCCTCTCATCCACCATTCGACACTAGCTCTCCTTCTGTCCCTCTCCTTTCTTTTCTTTTGCTTGAGGACAAGCAAACCTCTAAGTTTGGTGTGTTTATCCGTGATCACTAAACCATACCCACTAAGATCATGGCTCCTAAAGGAAAACAACCCACTCCAAGAGGCAAGAAAGAGAGTATTCCAAAATCACTTTGGAATCAAGGGAAGTTCTTAACCAAAGAACATTCAGACCATTACTACAAAATAATGGGTCTAAGATCAGTGATCCTGGAAGTCAAATTCGATCTGAAAAAAGATGAATATTCGGAGATCCAAAAGCAAATTCGAAACAGGAACTGGTAAATCCTAGCTAATTCTGAAACAAAAGTGGGAAGGAATATGGTTCAAGAGTTCTACGCTAATCTGTGGCAAACAGATAGGCAAAGAATATCTGGGACTGCCCTCTATGACTATTGGACCTTGGTTAGAGGAAAGATTGTTAACATCCACCTTGACAAAATCAGGGAGATCTTTAAGCTGCCTCAGCTGAAAGATGACCCAGACTCCTTTAATAGGAGAATGATGAGAACAAACAAGGGCCTGGACAAGATTCTAGAGGATATATGTATTCCTAGAGCCAGGTGGACCACCAGCACCACGGGTGTCCCAAATCAACTCAAGAGAGAAGATCTCAAACCAGTAGCCAGAGGCTGGCTGGACTTCATTGGGCGTTCGATATTGCCCACTAGCAACCGTTCTGAAGTCACGGTTAAAAGAGCAGTGATGATTCACTGCATTATGTTGGGAAAAGAAGTAGAAGTTCATCAGTTAATTTTGTGTGAACTTTACATAATAGCAAACAAGAAATCCAAAGACGCCAAATTGGCTTATCCAAGCCTAATCTCTATGCTATGTAAATATGCTGGAGTAAAGATGGGAATAACTGAATATATCTCAGTTGAGCGGCCTATCACCAAAATATCAATGGAAAAACAACAAGTGCATGATGACCCCATCAAAAGGAGAGCACAGGAACTCCTCCCAGAAATCCCTCAATTTGAATACTGGGAGCATCTTGAAGCATCTGTTACCAAGTTGCAAGAAGCTATGGACCAAATAAAGAAAGAACAGAATAATCAAAATAGCATGCTTTGCAAATTACTTAGGGAACAAGAAGAGTAAGGGCGTGACTTAAAGGAACTGAAGCGTCAAAAATTATCTCTTGAAGGACCAAGCACCCCACAATCTAGAGGAACATCCACTTCCCAAAATAAAGGTTCTTGAGTTTTAATTTTTGCTTTAACTCTGTGATATTTGTTATTATAGGAGTTTACCTTAGAAGTATATATAAGTAGTAGTAATTAGTATATCTATTTTTATTTTATTTTTAATTAAGTTATAATTTATTTTTCTCATCATCATCAAACATGAATAAAATAGTAAATTTTTAGAATAAAGAGGCAATTTATATTTTTCGAGTATTTAATAAGGAAAATTATAATTAATTATATGTGGTGGCAATACTTTCTGTCTTCTAAATGAATGCTTGAACAGTGCATATTTTTTATCTTGAATTTTATGATTGTTAAAATTGTTGGCTCCTGAAAGAAAGATGAACAAGAGAAATATTATTGCTGATCTGAAAAATCATGAAATTGATTATTGAAGCAAGAAAAAGCAGTGAAAAAAATTTACAAGGAATCATTGGATAAAGAAAAAGAAAAAGCCAATAGCCCTTAAAACCAAAAGGCAAGGGTAAAAAGGATCCAAGGCTTTGAGCATCAATGGATAGGATGGCCTAAGAAAATGAATCCAGGCCTAAGCGGCTAAATCAAGTTGTCCCTAACCTTGTGCTTGTGGCATGCAGGTCCAAGTGAAAAGCTTGAGAATGAGTGGTTAAAGTCGTGATCCAAAGCAGAAAGAGTGTGCTTAAGAACTCTGGACACCTCTAATTGGGGACTTTAGCAAAGCTAAGTCACAATCTGAAAAGGTTCACCCAATTATGTGTCTGTGGCATTTATGTATCCGGTGGTAATACTGGAAAACAAAGTGCTTAGGGCCACGACCAAGACTCATAAACTAGGAGAATCAGTAATACTATCTGAATTCTGAGTTCCTATGGATGCCAATCATTTTGAAATTCAAAGGATAAAGTGAGATGCCAAAACTCTTCAGAAGCAAAAAGCTACTAGCCTCGCTCATCTAATTAGAATCTGAGCTTCACTTGAAACTCTGAGATACGATTATTTCTTAATTCCTTTTTATCCTATTTTATTTATCTAGTTGCTTGAGGACAAGCAACAGTTTAAGTTTGGTGTTGTGATGAGCGGATATTTTATACGCTTTTAAGGGGTAATTTCATGTAGATTTTAGTATGTTTTAGTTAGTTTTTAATAGATTTTTATTAGTTTTTAGGCAAAAATCATATTTCTGGACTTTACTATGAGTTTGTGTATTTTTTTTTAATTTCAGGTATTTTCTGGCTAAAATTAAGGTAGCTGAGCAAAAATCTGATTTAGGCTGAAAAAAAGGACTGCTGATGTTGTTGGATTCTGACCTCCCTGCACTCGGAATAGATTTTTTGGAGCTACAGGAGTCCAATTGGCACGCGCTCAATTGAGTTGGAAAGTAGACATCCAGGGCTTTTGAGCAATATATAATAGTCCATACTTTGCGCGAAGAAAGACGACGTAAACTGGTGTTCAACACCAGTTCCATGTTGCAGTCTCGCGTTCAGCGCCAGAAACAGGTTGCAAGTTGGAGTTCAATGCCAGAAACAGGTTACAACCTAGCGTTCAACTCCAGAAACAGCCCAGGCACGTGAGAAGCTTAAGTCTCAGCCCCAGCATACACCAAGTGGGCCCCAGAAGTGGATTTCTGCACTATCCATCTTAGTCTACTCACTTTCTATAAACCTAAGTTACTAGTTTAGTATTTAAACAACTTTTAGAGACTTATTGTGTATCTCATGACATTTTTATATCTGAATTATATACTCTTTGATGGCATGAGTCTCTAAACTCCGTTGTTGGGGGTGAGGAGCTCTGCAGCGTCTCGATGAATTAATGCAATTATTTCTGTTTTCCATTTAAACACGCTTCTTCCTATCTAAGATGTTCATTTGCGCTTCACCATGAAGAAGGTGATGATCCGTGACACTCATCACCTTCCTCAATCCATGAACGTGTGCCTGACAACCATCTCCATTCTACATTAGATTGAAATGAGTATCTCTTAGATTCCTTAATCAGAATCTTCGTGGTATAAGCTAGAATTGATGGCGGCATTCATGAGAATCCGGAAAGTCTAAACCTTATCTGTGATATTCTGAGTAGGATTCCGGGATTGAATGACTGTGATGAGCTTCAAACTCGCGATTGTTGGGCGTGATGACAAACACAAAAGAATCAACGGATTCTATTCCGACATGATCGAGAACCAACAGATGATTAGTCGTGCTGTGACAGAGCATTTGGATCATTTTCACTGAGAGGATGGGAAGTAGCCATCGACAACGGTGACACCCTACATACAGCTTGTCAGGGAAGGAGCCTTGCGTGTGTGAAGAGGAGTACAAGAGAAAAGCTGAAATAAAGAGTACAAAGCATCTCCAAAACTCCAACATATTCTCCATTATTGCACAATAAGTATTTATTTTATTCCATTTGACTTTTTACAATTAAAATGAAAGAACCCTATTGGCCTCCTGACTAAGATCAACAAGATAACTATAGCTTGCTTCAAGCCAACAATCTCCGTGGGATTCGACCCTTACTCACGTTAGGTATTACTTGGACGACCCAATGCACTTGCTGGTTAGTTGTGCAGATTGTAAAAGTGTGATTGCAATTTCGTGCACCAGCTAGTCCTTTAATTAAATAGGGACTACGTTGTGCTTAAAGCTCAAGGATCTTCCTCTGCAACCATGGAGAGGAAGCATGAAAAGCTTATCTCAATACAGAGTCAAACAAAGCCCCCACAATCAAACTCTAAGTTTGGTGTTTGGAGGCCATAACCAAACTCTAACTTTGGTGTTGAATCCCCACATTCAAACTCTAAGTTTGGTGTTGGGAGTCTACAACATTGACTTGATCACCTGTGAGGTTCCATGAGAGCCCACTGTCAAACTAGTGACATTAAAGGAGCGCTTATTGGGAGGCAACCCAATTTTTATTTATCTAATTCTATTTTTATTTTTTATTGTTCTTTTATGTTTTATTAGGTTCATGATCATGTGGAGTCACAAAATAAATACTAAAATTAAAAATAGAATAAAAAACATCAGAAGAAACATCACACCCTGGAAGAAGGGCTTACTGGTGTTTAAACGCCAATAAGGAGCATCTGGCTGGCGTTCAACGCCAGAACAGAGCATGGATCTGGCGTTGAACGCCAGAAACATGCAGCAATCTGGCGTTTAAATGCTAGGGTTGCACACTGAGGAAAGCTGGCGTTCAATGCCAGAAACATGCTACAGACTGGTGTTGAACGCCCAAAACAAGCATAGAACTGGCATTTAATGCCAAAAACAAGCATCAATCTGGCGTTAAATGCCAGGATTGCATGCAGAGGGCATTTTACATGCCTCATTGGTGCAGGGATGTAAATCCTTGATACCTCAAGATCTGTGGACCCCACAGGATCATCTCAAGATCTATGGACCCCACAGGATCTCTACCTACCTCAACTCACCCCCTTTCTCTTTTTCACACAATCCAATAAACACTCTTCCCCAAAACCATTCACCAATCACCTCAATCTCTCTTCCCCATCACCTCTTCACCACTCACATCCATCCACTCTTCCCTAAAAACCCCACCTACCTTCATAATTCAAATCTCTTTACCACCCAAACCCACCCTAAATGGCCGAACCAACTCCCTCTCCCTTCACTATATAAACCCCTCCATCCTTCTTCATTTTCACACAACACAACCTTTTCTTCTCCCCCTTGGCCGAATACACATCTCTCTCCCTCTCCTCCTTATTTTATTATTCTTCTTCTATTCTTTCTTCTTTTGCTCGAGGGCGAGCAATATTCTAAGTTTGGTGTGGTAAAAGCATAGCTTTTTTGTTTTTCCATAACCACCTATGGCACCTAAGGCTGGAGAAATCTCTAGAAAAGGGAAAGGGAAGAAAAAAGCTTCCACCTCCGAGTCATGGAAGATGGAGAGATTCATCTCAAAGGTCCATCAAAACCACTTCTATGAAGTTGTGGCCAAGAAGAAGGTGATCCCCGAGGTCCCTTTCAAGCTAAAAAAAATGAGTATCCGGAGATCCGACATGAGATCCAAAGAAGAGGTTGGGAAGTTCTGACCAACCCCATTCAACAAGTCGGAATCTTAATTGTTCAAGAGTTCTATGCCAATGCATGGATCACTAGGAACCATAATCAAAGTGTGAACCTGAATCCAAAGAATTACCTTACAATGGTTCGGGGAAAATACTTAAATTTCAGTCCAGAAAATGTGAGGTTGGCATTCAACTTGCCTATGATGCAAGAAGATGCACGCCCCTACACTAGAAGGGTCAACTTTGATCAAACGTTGGACCAAGTCCTTATGGACATATGTGTGGAAGGAGCACAATGGAAAAGAGACTCAAAAAGCAAGTGGGTTCAATTAAGAAGACTGGACCTTAAGCCTGTGGCTAGAGGATGGTTGGAGTTCATCCAACGCTCCATCATACCCACTAGCAACCGATCCGAAGTTACTGTGAATCGAGCCATCATGATCCATAGCATCATGATTGGAGAGAAAGTAGAAATTCATGAAGTCATCTCTCTTGAATTCTACAAAATAGCCGAAAAGTCCTCCACCATGGCAAGGCTAGCTTTTCCTCATCTTATTTGCCATCTATGCTACTCAACTGGAGTTATCATAGAAGGAGACAACCTCATTGAAGAGGATAAGCCCATCACTAAGAAAAGGATGGAGCAAACAAGAGAGCCCATTCACGGATCTCAAGAAACACATGTGGAGGCTCATCATCAAGAAATCCCTGAGATGCCTCAAGGGATGCATTTTCCTCCAAATAACTATTGGGAACAACTCAACACTTCTCTAGAAGACTTGAGTTATAACATAGACCAACTAAGGGTGGAACATCAAGAGCACTCCATCATTCTCCATGAGATTAGAGATGATCAAAGAGCAATGAGGAAGGAGCAACAAAGGCAAGGAAGGGACATAGAAGAGCTCAAGGACATCTATGGTCCTTCAAGAAGAAGGCGCTACCGTCACTAAGGTGGAATCATTCCTTGTTCTTATTTCTCTATTTTTTGGTTTTTATGCTTCATGTTTATCTATATTTGTGTCTTTATTACATGATCATTAGTGTCTAGTAACTATGTCTTAAGGCTATGAATAATTCCATGAATCCTTCACCTCTCATAAATGAAAAATGTTTCTAATTCAAAAGAACAAGAAGTACATGAAATTTGAATTCATCCTTGAAATTAGTTTAATTATATTGATATGGTGACAATACTTTTTGTTTTCTGAATGAATGCTTGAACAGTGCATATTTTTGAGCTTGTTGTTTATGAATGTTAAAATTATTGGCTCTTGAAAGAATGATGAACAAGAGAAATGTTATTGATGATCTAAAAAATCATAAAATTGATTCTTGAAGCAAGAGAAAGCAGTGAAGAACAATGCTTGCAAAAGAAAAATAGAAAGAAAAAGAAAAAGCAAGTAGAAAATGCCAATATCCCTTAAAACCAAAAGGCAAGGGTAAAAATGATCCAAGGCTTTGAGCATCAATCGATAGAAGGTCCCAAGGAAATAAGATCCAGGCCTAAGCGGCTAAATCAAGCTGTCCCTAACCATGTGCTTGTGGCATGCAGGTCCAAGTAAAAAGCGTGAGACTGAGTGGTTAAAGTCATGATCCAAAGCAAAAAGAGTGTGCTTAAGAGCTCTGGACACCTCTAACTGGGCACTTTAGCAAAGCTGAGTCACAATCTGAAAAGGTTCACCCAGTTATGTGTCTGTGGCATTTATGTATCCGGTGGTAATACTGGAAAATAAAGTGTTTAGGGCCACTGCCAAGACTCAAAAAAGTAGCTGTGTTCAAGAATTAACATACATAACTAGGCAAATCAATAACACTATATGAAATTCAAAGTTCCTATAGATGCCAATCATTCTAAACATCAAAGGAAAAAGTGAGATGCCAATCATTTAAGTTTCGTGTTGTGATGAGCGGATAATTTATACGCTTTTTGGCATTGTTTTTAGGTAGTTTTCAATAGGATCTAGCTACTTTTAGGGATGTTTTCATTAGTTTTTATGCAAAATTCACATTTCTGGACTTTACTATAAGTTTGTGTGTTTTTCTGTGGTTTTAGGTATTTTCTGGCTGAAATTGAGGGACCAGAGCAAAAATCTGATTCAGGCTGACAAAGGACTACTTATGCTGTTGGATTCTGACCTTCCTGCACTTGAAATAGATTTTCTAGAGCTATAAAACTTTAAATGGCGCGCTCTTAACAGCGTTGGAAAGTAGACATCCAGAGCTTTCCAGCAATATATAATAGTCCATACTTTATTCGAAAACTCCATAACCATTTATCATCCGCCTAACTGGGATTTACAAGATGACCATAGCTTGCTTCATACCAACAATCTCCGTGGGATCGACCCTTACTCACGTAAGGTTTATTACTTGGACGACCCAGTGCACCTGCTGGTTAGTTGTGCGAGGTTGTGAAGAAAGTCCTGAGTCATAAACACGCATACCAAGTTGAATGCCATGAACGTTCCCAGATAGCAAAACGGACAAGAAATGATCTCAAAAGCACCATTCAATTACCAATCACATAATTAAGGAACCATAGCAGCAGGATAGGTACATCATGGTAAAGCATAATCAAACCACTCAGCAGCCAGCAACATGTACAAAAGTAGGTAAACAAATATGGCGCACTTCTCAGGCCTAGAATCCTCTATCCAGAACCTAGCTATCTAACCTAGCAATAAGAATCAAAATCTAACTAAGTAACAAAATCTAAAAATAAAAATAAGAAACAAGAAAACAGAGTTAGAGGCAAAGGTAGGTAACCTGGAATGCAGGGCAGAAATAGAAATGGGACTCAGGAATTGGGAGGATAGGCAGCAGGGCAGAGGTGGGTCAGAAGTGGAGTAGCCTCCTCAGATGGTTGTGGCAGCAGAGGCCCACGGCGGCGCAGCGGTGGTCAGGGCGGAGGGGTTGAGACTGGGGTAGTGAAGAGCTGGGGTTGAATGGTGTCATAGGTGGGAGAAAGAAAGGGAGGGGGGCTACGGCGGTGCTCGGTGGTGGAAGTGACCCATGGCGGCGCAGCAGCGAGAGAGATGATATGAGTGAGAGAGAGAGGGAGAGAATGTGGGTGATGGTGAGAGGGGGTGGGGGCGACGGCGGCGCAGTAGTGGAGGCCCGTCGGTGGCCGCGGGGGTGATGATGGTGGTCGGTAGAGTTGAGAGAGTGAGAAGATGAGAGCGGGGGGGGGGTGATGGGGGTCTGCGCGAGTGTTCATCGCGCTCTAGGGTTATCCCTCTTTTTGAATCAACGCGAACGTGTACAGCACGCGTCCGTGTGTATTGACGAATATGGGGACTGACGAGTGTGCGCCTTGTGCACTTACACATGGTTGGTGAGAGTTGGTAAGGGTGCGTGCGCGTACGGTGCATGCACGCCTGCTAGGAGTTGGGCTGGAGGCTTAAGGTTGGCCTAGAGTTGGCACAACTCACGAGTCATTGGCCTGGAAGTCGCGTCACTGGATCGGCGCGCACGTGGCATGTGCGCGAGCACGCGCATGCTCTTATACTCTCATGGGCGCGTAGGCGCGCAGTGCGCATCCGCGCGATGGATGTTGGGCCAGGGGCTTAGGGTCGGCCCAATGCCAGCATGACTCTCGGGTGGAGAGTATGGAGTGTTTGCTCAGCACGATGACACGCGCGCGGTAGGTGCGCTTCTGTGCGCATGGCCTTCTGTGCAAATGGACGCGTGCGTGGCCTGTGCGCGTCGGCGTCATGCGAGCTAGGCTAAAAGCCTAATACTCGCATAAGAGAGGTCCAACTCTCTGGAAAATGTATGGGCTGCATCCAATTATGGGGGCGTGCTCGTACAGCGTGAGCGCGCGCCATCCCCCCTTTTTTTGCTGAAAGACAGAAAATTGTCCAAGAGCTCCTTATAATGCCTACAACTCTTTATTTAATCAAAAATCATACAATTCACGAAATGCAAGTTGGTATTGAGGTTTATTCAACTACTAATAAGCACAACATACATGCCAAAATGCTAACAATCAATTTAATAAAGCAACTATAATGAAATGGGAAACTACCTACAATGGTAACTCAAATCACTTATTAATGAAATCTACAAGAGTGTGGAAATAGTATACCATGGTGGGGTGTCTCCCACCTAGCACTTTTAGTTTAAGTCCTTAAGTTGGACATTTGGGAAGCTCATTGTCATGGCGGCTTATGCTTGTATTCATCCTTGAATCTCCAAGGATCTTTGCTTCTCAATTGGTTGATAGAATTTCCAACCATCTTCACCAATCTAGGATAGAGTTCTACCCAAGATATGAGTCCCCATAGTTGGTCTTCACATGGCAAACTGGGATCCCATATCTTATTTTCGCACCCGACTTCAATTTGATCTTCATACTTTTTCTTTCCGGGTGGTTGGCACATAGAATTCTCTTTACCACACCAAGCCTTCCGTTGAGACCCATGCAAAGTGGCATTCTTCCAATCATGGTTCCTATACCTTGAAGCTTTGACCTTAACGAGCCTAATTCCTAATTTCCAACCACTACACAACTCGTTCTTGCTTTTAATTCCACAAAGAGCTCTAAGTTGTCTATTCATTTCAATCAAGCCATATTCAAGTGAGAAAGTAGCGGTTAGGGATAGGAATTTTACCCACTTGAATGTTGTGTCGGATAGTGATCTAGGGGGGTGATTATCCCCACACTTAGACAATGCAAGGCCGACTTCTTTAAGCTCTTCTTTGGGTATTTCCACCTCTTGACAAGTTTCATTACTTTCAACCTTTTCCCTTTTATCACTTGGCTTGGTGTTGTCTTCAAGAACTTCAATTTCTTGCCCAATGGGAGGTGATTCAATTTTGGATAGGAATTCATTGATGAATAAATCCATCTCTTGATCAACCTCTTCATATTCATCAATTTCAATATACACCATGCCAACTTTTTCTCCTTGGTAGCTCTCTTTCGATTCATTTTCTTCTTCATTGTTCACCAAGGGTATGGGAGGTTGTGCACACTCTTCTATGGTTTCAACTTCATGTCTACTAGGAAGAGATTCAATTATAGATAGAAATTCCTCCATGATTGAATCTATCTCTTGATTAACCTCCTCACATTATTCAATCTTGATATGCTCTGGAGGTTGTTGAGATTCACATGGCGGTTCCTCATCTCTTGATTCTTGGACCACTTCCTCCTTTGTTTCAATAACCGTAGGCTTCTCCAATTGCTCCACTACTACTACCGATTCTTCCTTTTTCACCGAATTTTCCAACATCTTCTCCATGCTTTGCTCTTCCTTTGGCTTTTCACATGGGGCGACGGAAACAACATTGGTGGGCTAAAGTGTTCACCACCTTGGTCAAGTTGGTCACAAACTCAAGGGTACCGCTTCATGGCCTCTTGTCCTTGGAGTAACAAAGTGAGAGGATCGTCTATTGGGGCTTGGAGTGAATAGGAAGGTTCATTATTTTTGAGAGAGGGTTCATGGTAGGAAGTTGGTTCCTCTTGGTAAAATTGTGGAGAAGATGTGCATTGAGGTGGTTCTTGGTAGTAATCTTGATAAGGTTGTGGTGGTTCTAAAGGTTCTTGCTCATAATGATCACAAGGATATGGTACGGGTGATTGGTTATATGATGGATGTGGATCATAGGGAGGTGCTTGGTGGAAAGGGGCTTGTGAGTATGGTTGAGCATGGTGTTAAGGATAAGATTCATAGGCATATGGTGGTGGTTGATTATCACAAAAGGAGTCACCATAACCATTGAATTGGCATGCATTATGATGGAAATTATACCTATAAGTGTCTAGAGGTTGTTGCCAATAGGAGTGATCAATTCCTTGAGGCTCCTGCCATCTTGGAGTGTTCCCTCCTTGGTACATGTTGTCATTGAAGTTCACATTTCCTAGAACACAATTAGAGCCAAACTCATAGCCAAAGTGAGAATGCATTATGGAAAAAACAAAGTGAAACTAACTAAACTAGTAATCAAACAAAAGACAAGCTATTTACAATATTCATATATATACAATAACCAATAACATAACACCATTGCAAATCCCCGGCAACGGTGCCATTTTGATGATTGGATTTTTGACGGTTTAGAATTTCACCAATGAAGTCTCATTGTAAAGTATAGTCTCTAAACCAAAAATAATCCTTTCATACAAACATTTGTTTATCACAAGTACAAACCCCTAAAATCTATAAACCGAAGTGTTTAAACCTCAGATCGTCTCTCAAAGGACTTGTAGGGTAGTGTTCTTGTTATTGGTTACGGATTTGTTTATTTTGGGGTTTTAGATGAAAAACATGAATAGTAAATGGAAACGAAATTTTATTAACAAAATGGTCTTGGCAATGGTTGATGGTCAAGGATCTCTATCATTATCACTAGCCACAATTATGATAGTTGCAAGGATCAATCTCACTAAGTCATCCTCTAACAAGTAGTAAAGAAAAGTCATATGAGTTGTATCAAGCCAAGTCCATAAATCCTAGTTTCCACTAATTGAATTAATGAAGGCTAGAGTCAATGGCTATCAACTATCAATCACTTGGATATTAGTAACTCAAGAGTTCCTAAGTTATCTTCCCAAGCCAAGAACATATAATTCTATTCTAACATCCTCCCAAGCATTTCATCAAACGCTTGGAAAGTACAAAAGAAAAGTATAGTAAATCCCAACAAGAAAGAATTCTAACAACAATCAAATGCAAAGAATTAGCAACAACAATCAAGGAAATCACAATTATCATGAATTACCTCAAATTGCATTATTGAAAGAAAACAAAAGAACAAAATTAGATCCACAAAAAAGTGAAGAATTACAAGAATTAAAATACAAAACTAGAGAGAGGAAGATGAGAGGAGTAAGAATTGATAAAGGAAAAGTGAATCAAAGCATAAATTAAATCTAGATCTAAGAGGAGAGATTAACCTAAAGCTAATCCTAATTCTAGAGAGAAGTGAGAGCTTTTCTCTCTAGAAACTATCTCTAAACTAATCCTAATGTGAAGGAATGAACTTGAGTGAATCCCCTTCAATCCTTGGTCCTTTAAAGTACTTTGGCGCCAAAATTGGGTGTAACTGGGCCCCACAGCTTCCCAGAAATCGCTGGGCACGTTTTCTGTTTAAAACTCACATGCGACCTTCGGTGCGGACGCGCACGGTACGCGTACGCGTCCCTGGCCAATATCGCAATGTGCGCACGAGCGCCTTGTGCATGTGTGTGTCCTTGTCCGAGATCAAGTTTTTGGCTTTTTATGCCTTTCTCCACTTGCATGCTTCCTTCCTTGCTCCTTTGATCCATGCCTAGCCTATTTTTACCTGAGAATACTAGCAAACACATCAAGGCATCTTATGGAATCAAGGATGAATTAAAATTACCAAATTAAAGGCTTAAAAAGCATGTTTTTTACATTCAAGAACAAATACGGGAGAGATCACAAAATCATGCTAATTCATTGGCTAAATGTGAGAAAAGGTTAGCAAACTACTCTAAATTCAACACAAGATAAACCCTAAAAATGGGGTTTATCAGTCTCCCACCTAGCACTTTTGTTTATTGTCCTTAAGTTGGACTTATGGGGAGCTCCTCTCAAGGTGGCTTGTGCTTGTATTCATCTTGGAACTCCCACCAATGCTTAGTTCTCTATTGTGCCCCAAGATTTCTTATGGATTGGGCCAAGTGTTGATTGAGTTCTTCACAAGCTTGGGGCTCCCAAAGTTGATCCTCTTCTTGTAATCTGGGATCCCACACTTTATTTTTATACCCGTCTTGAAGTTGATCATCATTATTAGTCCATCCGGGTGGTAGGCATGATGAATTCACAATATAGTGGCCAACAATCCTCCTATACCCATCTAGTTGAGCACTACTCCAACCTTTGTATTTCGTGTTTGAAGCATCAACCATAATGAGCCTTGATTTGCAACGCCAACCACGAAACATCTTTCTTTTACGCTTTATTCCACAAAGCTTCCTAAGTTGACCATCCGTTTCAAGCAAGCCATACTCAAGTGGAATAGTAAAACTAATAAAAATAAACTTTACCCACTCAAATGAAGGGGTAGATGGCAAACTAGGCAAAGATGATTCCAAGGTTATTGACAAAGTGTATTCCACTCCCATCCTTCTATTGCTAAGGACTTCCACCTCCTCACAAGATCTCTTAATCTTAATCTTTTGTTTAACAATTTTATCTAAACCTTTTCCCTTACTCAATTTATAAATGGGAGGGTGAGAGAAATTTACCTCCACATTACTTTCCATCTCATCGGGAGAAGGTTCTTCAAGTTCAAAGGATCTACCACCACTAGAATTTGATGCTTGCTCTTCATTGCCATGGGAACTCAATTCTTGTTCTACCCCATCCAAGTCTTCATATGGAATATGCCTTGGAGGTTGTGCACATCCCTCCTCAACATCAATTTCAATCTTCTTGGAGGGGTCTTCTTCAACTCTAAGTTCCTATAGAGGTTCCGCATCTCTTAAGTTTTCAACCATTTCTTCTTTTTTTCTTCAATAATCCTAGCTTCCTCCAATTGTTCCAACACAAAGCAACTTCCCTCATTTCCCACCGGAGTTTCCAATCTCTCCTTCATGCTATGTCCTTCATGGGATTTCCTTGAGTGTTCAAGCATTGGGAGGCTAATTGATTTGTTACCGCATCCAAGGCGGCCGTGAAATTTTGTACATCCCTTTTCATCTCTTCTTGCCCTTGAACAAGAACACCAAGGGTTTCATCCATTAGAGATTGGGGTGGGTGGAACGGTTCATCATTTTGGGAGGAGAGTTTATAATAGGAAGGTGGTTCATCATAGTAATGATGTGGTGGATCTATGTACTCTATTTGTTCCATTTGTTGCTCAACACACTCCAATCTATTGTTTTCAAGTTGAGATTCTACAATCCCCTTCATGCTTCCATCTTCGGTTGCTCCTCCACAATCGTCCTTGGACATATGATATGAGTCCCATGCATTTAACTTTTCAGGGACGGTTGCTTGAAACCGATCCATTGCTTCCTTGAAAGATGGACATGGATATTCTTCCATGGAGGGTTGTGGTGGAAGGTAGAATTCATCTTGTGGTTGAAAGTTCTCATACATTGGAGGTGGTTCATCTTGGTCACGGTATGAAGGGGGTGGCTCTTGAAAATTTTGTTGTTGGAATGGTGGTGGCTCTATATGTGGCTCATATGGTTCGAAAGGTGGTTGGTATGGTGGATAATATGGGTTAGGGTCATATGGAGGTGTTTGGTGGAAAGAGGCTTGTAAGTATGGTTGAGGTTCATGTTGAGGATATGATTCATAGGCATATGGTGGTGGTTCTTGAAAGTCACAAGGAGATTTACCATAGCCATTGGATTGGTATGCATCATAGAATGGCTCTTCTTCATAGTGCATTAGTGGAGGTTGTTGCCATGAGGATTGATTATATGCATATGGTTCCTCCCACCTTTGGTTATCCCATCCTTGATACACCTATTCATTGTAATCCTCATTTCCTACAACATAATTAGAACCAAACTCATAGCCAAAGTGAGAATTCATGATTAAAAGAGAAAATAAAAACAAAAGCTACAAAGAAATAATGAAACAAATTCTTAAACTAGCAAGCAATCCAAAAAAATCAAGCTATTCACAATATTCACATATATACAATAACCAATAACCTAACACCATTGCGATTCCCCGGCAACGGCGCCATTTTGATGATTAGATTTTTGACGGTTTAGAATTTCACTAATGAAATCTCGTTGTAAAGTATAGTCTCTAAACCAACTATAATCCTTTCATACAAAAAGTTGTTTGTCACTAAAATGAACCCCTAAAATTTATAAACCGAAGTATTGAACCTCGGGTCGTTCTCCCTAGGAATTGTAATAAAGTGCCTTGTTATGTGTTATGAGTTATTTAGGGGTTTTTGAGATTTTAGACAAGCATTATAAATGGCAAAGAAAATAAACTAACAACTAACAAAGCTCTTGGCAATATATGAGAACTAGAAGTCCAATCGTAGTTATCCTCCTCAATTGTGATGAGAATTGTCCATCGCTACCACTTAGTTAACCTCTAATCATGGAGGAAAGTCAAGTAGATGAATCAATTTGATTCCTCAAGTTCTATCAACTCCTAAAGGAAAGACTAGCTTTAGAGGCATTCAAATCAATTAGCAACTTTTAATTATCAATCAACAAAGGAATTAGATAACTTAAGAGTCACTAATTACTCAACCAAATCCAAGAGGAACAAAATCGATACTAAAATCCAACCAAGCATTTCATCAAACACTTGGAAGGCACAAAAGAAAAGCAAGAAAATTGACAACAAGAATAGAATCTAACAACAATTATTGAAAGGAATTAACAACAACAATCAAAAGAAACACAATTATTATGAATTACCTTGAATTGAATGGAAAGAAAATGGAAGGAACAGTAGTAGATCTACAACAAAGCATAGAAACAACATAAAGAAAATTACAATAAAAGAATAGAGGAAGATGAATGTAACAACAAGAATGGAGAATCAAAAGTAGAAGAAGATGAATGAAAACCTATATCTAAGAACTAAACCTAATCCTAATCCTAATCCTAGAGATAAGTAAGAGCTTCTCTCTCTAAAACTAACTCTAATCTAATCCTAATGAGTAAAAAATGATCAAAAGTCCCTTTGCTCTTCAATCTTTGGCTTTAAATAGCAGTTTAGGCACCAAAGTTGGTTGGTATTGGGCCCCACAACTATTGAGAATTCGTTAGGTGCGAATTCACTTAAAAATCAAGTATCAGCATCGACGCGTACGTGCACAGCACGCATACGCATCCATTGGCCATTTCGCAAGGTGCGCGTAAGCGCTTGGTGCGCGCGCGTCCATGGGTGAATTCAATTCTTTGGCTTTTCATGATCTTCTCCACTTTGTATGCTTTCCTCTCACTCCTTTGATTCTTTCCTAGCCCTTTTCAACCTGAAATCACTTATCAAACAAATCAAGGCATCTAGTGGAATCAAAGGTGAATTGAAATTAACTATTTTAAGGTCTAAAAAGCATGTTTTCACACTTAAACACAAATTGGGGGGACAATCACAAAACCGTGTTATTTCATTGAATAAATGTGGATAAAAGGTCATAAAATCCCTTAAAGTCAATACAATATAATCCCTACAAATGGGGTTTATCATGGCTCTGCTAGAGAGCAATAGGAGTAGGAGTAAAATTAAAATTAGAAGTCTCTCTCTTTAATAAACTTTCAGAGTTCAATTTAGCTTTATGCAATTTCCATTTCTCTACTACAATTTCCTCTTCTGCTAAAATTTCCTTTCTGCAATTATACACTTCAATTTACATTGAGCTTGAATTTAAATCTTCTGTTCCATTTGCTTTCAATTTACATTCATGCAATTTACTTCTTCTGCAATTATTCTGCATTTTACAATTCTTGCTGTGATCTAAAGTTACTCTTCCTGCAATTTAAATTTCCTGTCACTTGTTCTCAAGATCTCTTCAATTGTTTGATTTACTGTTCTCTTTCAATTCCCTGCACGCAGCCCCCTTTACATTTTGCTACAATTTATCTTTCTTATCATTTAAGATTGATGCACGGAAACTTGTCTCTCAACAATTTTTTCTCCGCAAGTATACAGAATTATCGTCAAGTAAAAATTCACAATAGAGTGAGGTCGAATCCCACAGAGATTGATTAGTCGAGCAATTTTAATTAGAGGAGTGTTCTAGTCAAGCTAAGCTAAATTGAAGTGAGAATTGCATAAACTTAAATGCGGGAAAGATAAATGACTTGGAATGTAAAGTTACAAAATCTTAAATGGGGAGATGGGGAGATGAGCATGAAAGTAAATAACAAAAAGTAAAGAGAATGGGTAAGATCAGATATGGGAAATTCATTGGGCTTAGGAGATGTTGCATTCTCCGAATCAAGTTCATCTTCATCTCCTCCTCAATCAATGCATTCATTGATCTCCTTGGCAATCTTAGGTGATTAGATCCCAATTCCTTGGCAACCCAATCTCTCTAAGCTTGAACAATTGCCCAATTCCTTTATTTAATTGCTCATGGGAAAAGATGAAGTATGGTCACTGATTATACCACATGTATTTCCAAAGCAAAGTGTTGGTAGGATTATATGTCACTATATCCATCCAAACCCCAATTCGGTCCAACATGAGAGAGCATTTCTAGCATGATCTCCTCATTCCTCTTCCAAGGCTTAGAGGAGATCCAATTAAGGAGAGTCTCTTTTCCAAGATAACTAACCAATTAGTTGAAGACCGAAAGCTTTCTAGTAAAATCAAGAAAAAAGAAAGAGGAAGAAGAATGAAAGCTATAATTGATCCATCAAATTACAACAGAGCTCCCTAACCTAATGAAAAGGGATTTAGTTGTTCATAGCTCTGGGAATGGAAAACAAGAAAGAAAAGTGCATTCTAAAAATAAACTAGAAATTGCAAGCAAAGTAAAATATACAGAGTGTAGCTTCCAATAATGCCAATCTCCTCTCTAGTTCAAAACTACCCCTATATATACTACTCTTCTGATCTTCTAGTAAGCTCTTCAAGTCTTGGATATGGGCCTTTGATCTTTAGTTAAAGTTAGTTACAGTCCTCAGTGTAACTAACGTGACCATTAACGTAGGCATGTCATGACACGAAGGCGTTAGTGACACTAACTTTGTCACTAACGTTACAAAATTCCTTTTCTTCCACATTAGTGCTCACGTTAATGGCGTTAACGTGGCTACTAACGTGGGTGTATTTTGCCATCTCCAATGTTAGTGACAAAGTTAGTGTATTTTGCCATCTCCAACGTTAGTGACAAAGTTAGTGTAACTAACGTTGGCATCTCATTCCTTGCTCCACGTTACCCTTCATGTTAGTGGCATTAACGTGGCCACTAATGCAGGTAATCTTGGCCTGGTCTAACATTAGTGACAAAGTTAGTGTCACTAACATTGGCGATTTCCTCTTTGCTCCACATTAGAGTTCACGTTAGTAGCACTAACGTGGCCCTTAACGTGGTTATGTGTGGCCTTTGCAACATTAGTGGTGTTAACTTTACCACTAACGTTGGAGCTTCCTCTTCCTTCCACATTAGTTCCTATGTTGGTGTAGCTAAAATGACAACTAACGTGGGTTGTGATGGCTTTCGAAGGCGTTAGTGGTGATAACTTCACCACTAACGTTGCAAGCTTGCTCGCTTTCCACGTTAGTGATACTAACGTGGCTACTAACGTGGTTCTTCTATGCTTGCTTTGTCCTGAAATCAAACAAACATGGTGCATCAAAGCTTTGTTTCAGGTAATGAGATCTTGCATTATATAAATTGGCATTCAACTCATGCATTATTCTCATGAAATCATGTAAAGTTCACAATGTTTGCTTGAATCAAGGTGTAAGTGTACATTCACCCAAAACCTGCTTATTTCCTAAGAAAATGCATGAAACTACCTAAAAATAGTAAAGAAAAGGCTAGTGAAACTGGCTAAGATGCCCTAACATCACAACACCAAACTTAAAGCTTGCTTGTCCCTAAGCAAGTACTGAAACATAAGAATGATGGATGAGAGAATACGAGAGACAAGTCCTTATTATAGAAGTTAAGTCCTTGGTTCATGGGGTTTCATGCATAGCAACTTAGGTTCATGCCTTTGCTAGTTTCCAGATCCTTATCATGTCCTTGAACACTCACTTGATTACATCCTATGAGATCCTTATTCATTGATCCTCCCCTTTTTTGTAGGGTTTATTGCTTTCTTAGGCTAAGTGCTTTGTGAGGGGGCGACTCTTTAAGATATGCTTTCAGCCAACACTCCCAAACCAGTTGGTTCAAGGTGCTAGGTGTTGAAAGACCCCTAAGGACCTACTCCCTCAAGTCTCTCCCCCATACATACACACCACACGCATATGGTTTGTTATTTTCTTTCTTGAGGCCTTGGTGTCCAGCACCTCTTTGGGTTACTAAGTGATTTGTAGCAAGGTTGCTCTTGATAGTGGATTTTTAGTTGATAATCCCGGGTTAGTTAACCCAAGTTACCAAGTGATAAAGCACTCCTGAGAACTTATTCATCCAAGCAGATCCTTTGCACAAGAGCACCACAGACATATGCCTCAAGTTTCGAACCCTTGGTGCCTAACCTTATTTCTTATTCCTTTTCTTTCCATTTCACATTCTAACTTTTCTTTTTCTTTTTTTCTTATTAGGATCCTGTTATTCAGCTAGTCTCATAGGATGTGCTTCAAGCATATGATTCAAAACACATAATTGCCTTTATACCTTGTTGGTGAACCAACTTAGCTAATCAATTACCACACCACAAACATTGGGGCTTTACTTCACAATATGAACTCCACTCTTGTTCTTCATACATTCCCTTTTCATTTAGCTCAAAAGACAAGCACACAATTAAGAAAGATGAAAATGCAGCAGGGAACTTAGCGAGTCAGACAAAATATCAGTAAATAGAAACAAGCAGAATATGAATGTTCATGAAAATAGGATTAAATCCTACTTCCACCTTAAGCATTACAATTAAGAGAAATTTAAGTACAATACAACCTCTTGTTGTTTTCTTATTTCATCCTTGTCATCATCATCCTTAGCCTTTGTGCCTCCCCCTTTGTTCTCTTTGAAAAAGGGTGTGCTTTGTCCTCCAAGTGATTGATTGATTTCCTGCAACACAATTTCTTGGAAGTTTCTTTGTACCCCAAGCACTTGAAAGATGGTTAGCATGCATGTATGCTTGTAATTTTCTGAACTTAAGTTAGTATGTGAACACCAAACTTAGTTCCTTACCTACTGCAGTAGCTTGAAATCATGCAAGGAATCTCATGTGCTTTTTATTAAGAAAACAGCTATGAACTCGAAACTAAATACAAATCACGTAGTTTTTTTTTATTGTTGGGGTCAGCGATTTGTCATTGAAGGGTTGCAATGTGATTTTTGATTGAAGTCTTTAGTGGAACACCAAACTTAGAATTACACATTGACCCTTGGGTTGTTTTGGTGTGCAACACCAAACTTAGCTCCTCACAATACAGGGAAATCTACTTGTATCTTTTATTGAGACAATGATGAAAAGAAAACTACCTCAAGTTGGGTTGCCTCCCAACAAAGCGCTTTTTTAGCGTCGCTAGCTCGACGGTTGCCCCCTTTGTTGAGATTATACTTCAGTTTGGGGCTTTCCCTCATGTTGCCCAGGTAGTGTTTGAGCTTTCTTCCATGATTTCTACGTGTCCATAAGGTGAGACCTTTTGACAAGAAAGGGTCCTGACCACCTTGATTTGAGTTTTCCCGGGAAGAGTCTCAGTTTGGAGTTGTAAAGGAGTACTCGCTGTCCTTCTTCAAAGCTCCTAGGTGCCAGATTGAGATCATGCCTTTTTCTTACAGATCTTGGTGTTTTCATAGGGTTGAGACCTAAACTCCTCCAGTTCTTGCAGCTGCAAGACCCTTTTTTCACCAGCAGCGGTGCTATCAAGGTTTAGTGGCTTGAGAGCCTAAAAGGCTTTGTGTTCCAGTTCCAACGGTAAATGACAGGCCTTTTCATATACCAGTTGATATGGGGACATCCCAATTGGTGTTTTGAAGGCTGTCCTGTATGCCCAAAGTGCATCCTCCAACTTTTTTGACCAGTCTTTTCTTGATACTCCCACAGTCTTTTCCAGGATCCTTTTTAGTTCTCTCTTGGATATCTCTGTTTGCCCACTTGTTTGGAGATGGTAGGGTGTGGCAACCTTATGCTTCACCCCATATCTCAGGAGGAGGGATTCTAGTGGTCTGTTGCAGAAATGGGTTCCTCCATCACTGATAAGGGCTCACGGAACTCCAAACCGACTAAAGATATTTGATGAGCGGATAATTTATATGCTTTTTGGCATTGTTTTTAGGTAGTTTTTAGTAGGATCTAGCTACTTTTAGGGATGTTTTCACTAGTTTTTATGCTAAATTCACATTTTTGGACTTTACTATGAGTTTGTGTGTTTTTCTGTGATTTCAGGTAATTTCTGGCTGAAATTGAGGGACTTGAGCAAAACTCTGATAAAAGGCTGACAAAGGACTGCTGATGCTCTTGGATTCTGACCTCCCTGCACTCGAATTGGATTTTCTGGAGCTACAGAACTCCAAATATTGCGTTCTCAACGGCGTTGGAAAGCAGACATCCAGAGCTCTCCAGCAATATATAATAGTTCATACTTTATTCGAGATTAGTCAACGTAAACTGGTGCTCAACACCAGTTCTATGTTGCATTCATGAACCAGAGTTGAACGCCAAAAACACGTTACAACTTGGCGTTCAACTCCAAAAGAAGCCTCTGCACGTGTAAAGCTCAAGCTCAGCCCAAGCACACACCAAGTGGGCCCCGGAAGTGGATTTCTACATTAATTACTTACTTCTGTAAACCCTAGTAGCTAGTCTAGTATAAATAAGACATTTTACTATTACACTAGGTGTCTTTACCATTCGGTTTTTGGCCACATCTTTGGTCCTTCTCCCTATTTTCGAATTCATATCACATTTTGGGGGCTGGCCATTCGGCCATGCCTAGACCATCACTTATGTATTTTCAACGGTGGAGTTTCTACACACCATAGATTAAGGGTGTGGAGCTCTGCTGTACGCCGAGTTTTAATCAATTACTACTATTTTCTATTCAATTCAGTTTATTCCTGTTCTAAGATATTCGTTGCACTTCACCATGACGAATGTGATGATCCATGACACTCATCATCATTCTCACCTATGAACCCATGACTGACAACCACTTCCGTTCTACCTCAGACCGAACACATATATCTTAGATTCCTTAATCAGAATCTTCGTGGTATACGCTAGAATTGATGGGGGCATTTATGAGAATCCGAAAAGTCTAAACCTTGTCTGTGCTATTCCGAGTAGGATTCAGGGATTGAATGACTGTGACGAGCTACAAACTCGTGATTGTTGGGTGTGATGATAAATGCAAAAGAATCAATGGATTATATTTCGGCATGATCGAGAACCGACAGATGATTAGTCGTGCTGTGACAGAGCATTTGGACCATTTTCACTGAGAGGATGGGATGTAGCCATTGACAACAGTGATGCCCTACATAGAGCTTGCCATGGAAAGGAGTAGGAAGGATTGGATGAAAGTAGTAGGAAAGCAGAGATCCAACAGGGACAAAGCATCTCCATACGCCTATCTGAAATTCTCATCAATGATCTACATAAGTATTTCTATCTTTATTTTCTGTTTATTACTTGGACGACCCAGTGCACTTGCTGGTTAGTTGTGCGAAGTTGTGAAGAAAGTGCTGAGTTATAAACGCGCATACCAAGTTGAATGTCATTATTAGAGATCACAATTTCGTGGACCAAGCTTTTGGCGCTGTTGCCGGGGATTGTTCAAATTTGGACAACTGACGGTTCATCTTGTTGCTCAGATTAGGTAATTTTTTTTGTTTTATTTTCAAAAATTTTTTTTTTCAAAAAAATTTATCCCTATTTTCAAAAATATATATATATATTTTAGTTCAAAATAAATTATTCTATGGCTTCAGAATTTTTTAGAATGGATTCCAGAGTTTCATGAAGCATGTTGAATCCTAGCTGGCTGTAAAGCCATATCCAAATCATTTTGGAATGAGACTTCAACTAATCACCTCAATGCATGTAATGCCATCCTAAAGCTGGCTGGCTATTAAGCCATGTCCAACCCTTGGATTGGAGCTTTAGGCTAACATTGAAAGATTCCTGGAATTCTTCTTAAAAATTTTGAATTTCTTATTTTCTTTTTCCTATATGTTTTTCGAAAAATATAAAATAAAATCCAAAAAAATAATAAAATAAAAAAATTTTTGTGTTTTTTGTTTGAGTCTAGTGTCATGTTTTAAGTTTGGCGTCAATTGCATATTCATCTTGTTCTTGTATTTTTCAAAAATTCATGCATTCATACTGTTCTTCATGATCTTCAAGTTGTTCTTGGTAAGTCTTCTTGTTTGATCTTTAAATTTTCTTATTTTGTGTTGTATGATGTTTTTCATGTGCATTTTTGCATTTATAGTGTCTAAACATGAAAGATTTCTAAGTTTGGTGTCTTGCATGTTTTCTTTGCATCAAAAATTTTTCAAAAATAAGTTCTTCATGTTCATCATGATCTTCAAAGTGTTCATGGTGTTCATCTTGACATTCATAGTGTTCTTGCATGCATCATTGGTTTTGATCCAAAATTTTCATGTTTTGGGTCATATTTGTGTTTTTCTCTCTCATCATTAAAAATTCAAAAATCAAAAAATATCTTTTCCTCAATTCTCTCAAAATTTCGAAAATTTGAGTTGACTTAGTCAAAATTTTTAAAATTAGTTATTTCTTGTAAGTCAAGTCAAATTTTTAATTTTAAAAAAAATCTTATCTTTTCAAAACCTTTTCAAAAATTAAATCTTTTTCATTTCTCTTACTATTTTTTTCAAAAATTTTTAATTTAATTTTTCAAAATCTTTTTCTTATTTTATTTCAAATTTTCGAAACTTTACTAACAATTAATATGATTGATTCAAAAATTTGAAGTTTGTTATTTTCTTGTTAAGAAACGTTCAATCTTTAAATTTTAGAATCATATCTTTTAGATTCTTGTTAGTCAGGTAATCAATTTTAATTTTAAAAATTAAATCTTTTCCAGCCATATCTTTTTAATCATATCTTTTTATCATATCTTTTTAAATTTTATCTTTTTTCAAAAATTTGATTTCAAAATATCTTCTTATCTTCTTATCTTTTCAAAATTAATTTTCAAATCTTTTTCAACTAACTAATTGACTTTTTATTTGTTTCTTATCTTTTTCAAAACCACCTAACTAATTTTCCCTATCAATTTTTCGAAAATATCTCATCCTTTTTCAAAATTTCTTTTTAATTAACTAATTGTTTTTAATTTTAATTTTAATTTTAATTCTTCTTTAATTTTCGAAAATCATTAACTCCTTTTCAAAAATTATTTTCGAAAACTTCTCTCTCTCATCTTAGTCTATTTATTTATTCATTTACTAACACTTCTCTTTATCTCATATCTCTGCCCCTATCCTCACCTTTGTGTTTGGATTATTCATTCTTCTTCACTCTTATTCCCTTCCTTCTTCTACTAACATAAAGGAATCTCTATACTGTGACATAGAGGATTCCCCTTCTTTTTCTGTTCTCTTCTTTCTCATATGAGCAGGAACAAGGAAAAAGGCATTCTTGTTGAAGCTGATCTTGAACCTGAAAGGACTCTGAAGAGGAAACTAAGATAAACTAAATTACAACAATCCAGAGATAACCTTGCTGAAATTTTTGAACAAGAAAAGGATATGGCTGCCGAACCCAACAACAATATTGCAAGGAGGATGCTTGGTGATTATACTACACCTACTTCCAAGTTTGATGGAAGAAGCATCTCAATTCCTGCCATTGGAGCAAACAATTTTGAGTTAAAACCTCAACTAATTGCTCTAATGTAACAAAACTACAAGTTTCATGGACTTCCATCAGAAGATCCCTACTAGTTTTTAACTGAGTTCTTGCAGATATGTGAGACTGTTAAGACTAATGGAGTAGATCCTAAAGTCTACAGGCTCATGCTTTTCCCTTTTGCTGTAAGAGACAAAGCTAGAACATGGTTGGACTCACAACCTAAAGATAGCTTGGACTCTTGGGATAAGCTAGTCACGGCCTTCTTGGCTAAGTTCTTTCCTCCTCAAAAGCTGAGCAAGCTTAGAGTGGATGTTCAGACCTTCAAGCAAAAAGATGGTGAATTCTTCTATGAAGCTTGGGAAAGATACAAGCAGATGACCAAAAATTGTCCTTCTGACATGTTTTCAGAGTGGACCATGATAGATATATTTTATTATGGTCTGTCTGAGTTCTCTAAGATGTCACTGGATCATTCTGCAGGTGGATCCATTAACCTAAAGAAAACGCCTGCAGAAGCTCAGGAACTAATTGAAATGGTTGCAAATAACCAATTCATGTACACTTTTGAGAGGAATTCCGTGAATAATGGGACACCTCAGAGGAAGGGAGTTCTTGAAATTGATGCTCTAAATGTCATATTGGCTCAGAACAAAATGTTGACTCAGCAAGTCAACATGATTTCTCATCTGAATGGATGGCAAAATGCATCGAACAGTACTAAAGAGGCATCTTCTGAAGAAGAGACCTATGATCCTGAATACCCTGCATTGGCAGAGGTAAATTACATGGGGGAAGCCTTTGGCAACACCTATAACCCCTCATAGAGAAATCATCCAAATTTCTCATGGAAGGATCAACAAAAGCCTCAACAGGGCTTTAATAATGGTGGAAGAAATAGGTTTAGCAATAGCAAGCATTTTCCATCATTTTCTCAGCAACAGATAGAGAATTCTGAGCCGAGCACCTCTAACTTAGCAAATATAGTCTCTGATCTATCTAAGGCCACTTTAAGCTTCATGAGTGAAACAAGGTCCTCCATTAGAAATTTGGAGGCACAAGTAGGCCAGCTGAGCAAGAAAGTCACTGAAACTCCTCCTAGTACTCTCCCAAGCAATACTGAAGAGAATCCAAAAAGAGAGTGCAAGGCCATTGACATAATCAATATGGCCGAATGCAAGGAGGAAAGGGAGTTCGTGAATCCCAATGAGGAAGACCTCATGGGACGTCTACCAACCAAGAAGGAATTCCCTATTGAGGACCCAAAGTAATCTGAGGCTCATATAGAGACCATAGAGATTCCATTAAACCTCCTTCTACCATTCATGAGCTCTGAAAACTATTCTTCCTCTGAATAGGATGAAGATGTAACTGGAGAGCAAGTTGCTTAATATCTAGGAGCTATCATGAAGCTAAATGCCAAGTTGTTTGGTAATGAGACTTGGGAAGGTGAACCTCCCTTGCTCATTGGTAAACTAGATACATGGGTTCAGCAAACTTTACCTCAAAAGAAACAAGATCCTGGTAAATTTTTAATACCCTGTACCATAGGCACCATAACCTTTGAAAAGGCTCTGTGTGACCTAGGGTCAGGCATAAATCTAATGCCACTCTCTGTAATGGAGAAGTTGGGGATCATTGAGGTACAACCTACCATATTCCCATTACAAATGGCAGACAAGTCAGTAAGACAAGCTTATGGATCGGTAGAGGACATGTTGGTAAGGGTTGAAGGCCTTTACATCCCTGCTGATTTCATAATCTTAGACACTAGGAAGGAGGAGGATGAATGCATCATCCTTGGAAGACCTATCCTAGCCACAGCAGGAGCTGTGATAGATATTAACAGAGGAGAATTAGTCCTTCAATTGAATGGGGACTACCTTGTGTTTAAGACCCAAGGGTGTTCTTCTATATACATTGAGAGGAAGCATGAAAAGCTTCCCTTAGTACAGAGTCAAACAAAGCCCCCACCATCAAACTCTAAGTTTGGTGTTGGGAGGCCACAACCAAACACTAAGTTTAGTGTTGAATCCCCACATCCAAACTCTAAGTTTGATGTTGAGAGTCTACAACATTGACCTGATTACCTGTGTGGCTCCATGAGAGCCCACTATCAAGCTATTGACATTAAAGAAGCGCTTATTGGGAGGCAACCCAATTTTTTTTTATCTAATTTTATTTTTCTTTTTATTGTTCTTTTATGTTTTATTAGGTTCATGATTATGTGGAGTCACGAAAAAAATACTAAAATTAAAAATAGCAGAAGAAAAATCAAACCCTGGAAGAAGGACTTACTGGCGTTTAAACGCCAGTAAGGAGTATTTGGCTGGCATTCAACATTAGAACAAAGCATGGATCTGGCGTTGAATGCCAGAAACAAGCAGCATCCTGCCGTTTAAACGCCAAGAGGACACCTTGAGGAGAGCTGGCGCTGAATGCCAGAAACAAGCATGGAACTGGCGTTCAATGCCAGAAACATGCTGCAAATGGGCGTTGAACGCCCAAAACAAGCATCAATCTGGCGTTGAACGCCAAGATTGCATGAAAAGGGCATTTTACACGCCTCATTGGTTCAGGGATGTAAATCCTTGACACCTTAGGATCTGTGGACCCCACAGGATCATCTCAGGATCTGTGGACACCACAGGATCCCCACCTACCTCAACTCACCTTCTCTCCTCTTCACACAATACAATAATGCTCTTCCCCAAAACCCTTCACCAATCACCTCAATCTCTCTTCCCCATCACCTCTTCACCTCTCACATCCTTCCACTCTTCCCCATAAACCCCACATACCTTCAAAATTCAAAATCACTTTCCCACCCAACCCACCCAATATGGCCGAACCTTAACCCCTCTCCCTTCACTATAAATACCCCTCCATTCTTCTTCATTTTCACACAACACAAACCTCTCTTCTCCACCTTGGCCGAAACACAACCTTCTCTCCCTCTCCTCCATATCTTCTTCTTCTCCATCTATTTTTTCTTCTCTTGCTCGAGGGCGAGCAATATTTTACGTTTGGTGTGGTAAAAGCATAGCTCTTTATTTTTTCCATAACCATTAATGGCACCTAAGGCCGGAGAAACCTCTAGAAAAGGGAAAGGGAAGACAAAAGCTTCCACCTCCGAGTCATGGGAGATGGAGAGATTCATCTCTAAAGCCCATCAAGACCACTTCTATGATGTTGTGGCCAAGAAGAAGGTGATCCCTGAGGGTCCCTTTCAAACTCAAGAAAAATGAGTATTTGGAGATCCGACATGAGATCCAAAGAAGATGTTGGGAAGTTCTAACCAACCCCATTCAACAAGTCGAAATCCTAATAGTTCAAGAGTTCTATGCCAATGCATGGATCACTAGGAACCATGATCAAAGTATGAACCCAAACCCAAAGAACTATCTTACAATGGTTCGGGGGAAATACTTAGATTTTAGTCTGAAAGATGTGAGGTTAGCATTCAACTTGCCCATGATGCAAGGAGATGCACGCCCCTACACTAGAAGGGACAACTTTAATCAAAGGTTGGACCAAGTCTTTATGGACATATGTGTGGAAGGAGCTCAATGGAAAAGAGACTCCAAATACAAGCCAGTTCAATTAAGAAGACTGGACCTCAAGCCTGTGGCTAAAGGATGGTTGGAGTTCATCCAACGTTCCATCATCCCCACTAGCAACCGATCCGAAGTTATTGTGGATCGGGCCATCATGATCCATAATATCATGAATGCAGAGGAAGTAGAAGTTCATGAAGTCATCTCCCTTGAATTCTACAAAATAGCTGAAAAGTCCTCCACCATCGCAAGGCTAGCTTTTCCTCATCTTATGTGCCATCTATGTTACTCAGCTAGAGTTATCATAGAAGGAGACATCCCCATTGAGGAGGATAAGCCCATCACTAAGAAGAGGATGGAACAAACAAGAAAGCCCACTCATGGATCCCAAGAGACGTATAAGGAAGCTCATCACCAAGAAATCCCGGAGATGCCTCAAGGGATGCACTTTCCTCCCAATAACTATTGGGAATAACTCAACACTTCTCTAGAAAACTTGAGTTACAATATGGATCAATTAAAGGTGGAGCATCAAGAACACTCCATCATTCTCTATGAAATTAGAGAAGATCAAAGAGCAATGAGGGAGGAGCAACAAAGGCAAGGAAGAGATATAGAAGAGCTCAAGGACATCATTGGTTCTTCAAGAAGAAAGCGCCACCATCACTGAGGTGGATTCTTTCCTTGTTCTTATTTCTCTGTTTTTTGGTTTTTATACTTAATGTTTATTTATGTTTGTGTCATTCCTACATGATCATTAGTATGTAGTAACTATGTCTTAAAGCTATGAATAATTCCATGAATCCTTCACCTTTCTTAAATGAAACATGTTTTTAATACAAAAAAGAACAAGAAGTACATGAGTTTCGAATTTATCCTTGAATTTAGTATTAATTATATTGATGTGGAGACAATACTTTTTGTTTTCTGAATGAATGCTTGAATAGTGCATATTTTTGATCTTGTTGTTTATGAATGTTAAAATTGTTGGCTCTTGAAAGAATGATGAACAAAGAGAAATGTTACTGATAATCTGAAAAATCATAAATTTGATTCTTGAAGCAAGAAAAAGCAGTGAAAAAGCAAAAACTTGCGAAAAAAAATATTTTGGCGAAAAAAATAGAAAGAAAAAGAAAAAGCAAGCAGAAAAAGCCAATAGCCCTTAAAACCAAAAGGCAAGGGTAAAAAGGATCCAAGGCTTTGAGCATCAATGGATAGGAGGGCCCAAGGAAATAAAATCCAGGCCTAAGTGGCTAAATCAAGCTGTCCCTAACCGTGTGCTAGTGGCATGCAGGTCCAAGTGAAAAGCTTGAGACTGAGTGGTTAAAGTCATGATCCAAAGCAAAAAGAGTGTGTTTAAGAACTCTGGACACCTCTAACTGGGGACTCTAGCAAAGCTGAGTCACAATCTGAAAAGGTTCACCCAGTTATGTGTCTGTGGCATTTATGTATCTGGTGGTAATACTGGAAAACAAAGTGCTTAGGGCCACGGCCAAGACTCATGAAAGTAGCTGTGTTCAAGAATCAACAAGCTTAACTAGGAGAATCAATAACACTATCTGAAATTCTAAGTTCCTAGAGATGCCAATCATTCTAAACTTCAAAGGATAAAGTGAGATGCCAAAACTGTTCAGAAGCAAAAAGCTACAAGTCCCGCTCATCTAATTATAACTAATATTCATTGATATTTTGGGATTTATAGTATATTCTCTTCTTTTTTTTATCCTATTTGATTTTCAGTTGCTTGGGGACAAGCAACAATTTAAGTTTGGTGTTGTGATGAGCGGATAATTTATACGCTTTTTGACATTGTTTTTAGGTAGTTTTTAGTAGGATCTAGCTACTTTTAGGGATGTTTTCAATAGTTTTTATGCTAAATTCACATTTCTGGACATTACTATGAGTTTTTAATAAACTCACGTAAGGTTTATTACTTGGAAGACCCAGTGCACTTGCTGGTTAGTTGTGCGAAGTTGTGAAGAAAGTGCTGAGTTATAAATGCGCATACCAAGTTGAATGTCATTATTAGAGATCACAATTTCGTGCACCAATATTCTTTCTAAGAAAGTTCATGACCACCTTGTTATCATTTGTTGGAGTTGCAATAGCCTCTACCCACTTGGATACATAGTCCACTGCCACAAGAATATACTTGTTTGAATATGAGGTTGGGAATGGCCCCATGAAATCGATTCCCCACACGTCAAACAGTTCAAGTTCTAAGATGAAGTTCTGTGGCATCTCATTTCTTTTGGGTAAAGTTCCAGCCCTTTAGCATTTATTGCAGCTCTTCACTAGTTCTTTCGCATCTTTGAAAAGAGTGGGCCAAAAGAATCCACATTGCAGCACCTTGGCTGCAGTTCTTTCCCCTCCAAAATGGCCTCCATAGCAAGAGCCATGGCAGTTCCATAGGACCTCTTGTCCCTCTTCCTTTGAAATGCATCTTCTAAGGATTCCATCTGAACACTTCTTGAAGAGACATGGCTCATCCGAGATAAAATATTTAGCATCATTAATGAGCTTTCTTCTTTGATGTTTGTTGATCTCTGGAGGTAAATTCCTAGTTGCCTTAAAATTTGCAATATCTGCAAACCAGGGTGCCTTGTGAACTAACATTAACTGCTCATCTGGAAAGAACTCATTTACACTTGCATCATGTGTGCCACCTTTCTCACAAGAGATTCTAGATAGATGATCTGCTACCTTGTTCTCCACTCATTTCTTGTTTCTGATCTCAATATTGAATTCCTGCAACAACAAGATCCATCTTATCAGTCTTGGTTTTGATTCCTGCTTGGCAAACAAATATTTAAGTGTTGTGTGATCTGTGAAAACAAACACTTTAGAGCCAATGAGGTTTGATCTAAATTTGTCAAATGCAAAGACTATTGCCAACAATTCCTTTTCAATGGTGGTGTAATTCCTTTGAGTGTCATTAAGGACTTTGCTGGCATATTATATGACATGCACCAAATTATTTCTCCTCTGCCCTAATACTGCCCGAATTGAAAAATCAGATGCATCACACATCAGCTCAAATGGTAAGTTCCAATCAGGTGGGATAATGATAGGGGCTGAGGACAGTTTCTTTTTCAGGTTTTCAAATGCTAGCATGCACTTCTGATCAAAGATAAATGGTGTATCAAATATAAGGAGATTACTTAAGGGCTTGGCTATTTTTGAAAAATCTTTAATAAATCTTCTGTAAAAATTAGCATGCCCTAAAAAGCTCCTAATTTCCTTGACATCACTTGGTGGGGGTAGTTTTTCAATTAGTTTCACCTTAGCTCTGTCTACCTCAATGCCTTTGAGAGAAACTTTATGACCAAGGACTATTCCTTTAGTCACCATAAAGTGGTATTTCTCCCAATTCAAGACCAAATTGGTCTCTTGACATCTTTTCAATACCAAGGCAAGGTGGTTTAGACAATTAGGAAAGAAATCTACGAATACTGAAAAGTCATCCATAAAGAATTCAATGAATTTCTCTATCATATCTGAGAACATAGAAAGCATGCAGCATTGAAAAGTTGCAGGTGCATTACACAGCCCAAATGGCATGCGCCTGTAGGCAAACACTCCATATGGACAAGTAAATGATGTTTTCTCCTGGTCTCTTGGATCAACCACTATTTGATTATATTCTGAATAACTGTCTAGAAAACAATAATATGCATGTCCTGCAAGCCTTTAAGCATCTGATCCATGAAGGGGAGTTGGAAATGATATTTTCTTGTAACTTCATTAAGTTTTCTGTAATAAATGCACATCCTCCATCCTGTGACAGTTCTTATAGGGATGAGCTCATTTCTTTCATTGGGTACTACAGTGATTCCTCCTTTCTTAGGGACCACTTGGATGGGGCTCACCCATGGGCTATCCGAAATTGGGTAGATTACCACTCCCTGCCATAGCTTCATGACTTTCTTCTGCACCACCTCTTTCATGATTGGATTCTGCCTCCTTTAGGGTTGAATGGAGGGTTTGGCATCATCTTCCAATAGTATCTTATGCATGTATATGGCCAAACTGATTCTCTTTAAGTCAGCAAGTGTCCATCCAATGGCGTCTTTATGATTTTGCAACACTTGGAGTAATTCCTCTTCTTGTTCTTGGCTGAAAGCTGAGTTTATGATCATTGGATAACTTTTATTATCTCCTAAATATGCATATTTGAGTGTGGGTGGTCTAGTTTGGGTGCGTCCTTTTCTTCATTCTTTTCTTCTAGTGTCCCCTGAATAAAAACTTTAGCTGTTGCAGCCTCTTCGCTGGATGTGGGTTCCACTTCTTCTGCCACCCCCTCAAGTTCTTTCACTTCTAGAGTCTCTTGTACTAAAGCTTCCATTGAATCCAACTTCATACATTCTCCCAGTGATTCTTGTGGGTAGCTCATTGATGAACGAAATTTTGTATGGCGATATAGAATCTAATAGTGAATACAATCGTGAGTATAGTCTAATCGACACTCAAACCTCGCATCAAACAATTTTACAATCTACAATCAAGAGTATTAATCTCCCGAGTCGTCCTCCCTTGGAATTGCTAGAGAATGCATGTTACTGATTAGGAAGCTTTTGTTGTGATTTTGGAAGATTGGTGTACTAATTCAAGCTAGCAAAGGTAGATGGCAACAATTAATATTAAATGACTTGGCCTAGGGTTAACGTTGGAAATTTTATCACTATGGCTTCCTTCAATGATGATAACAATTAAGTCTTGCTCCACTTAGTTGACCTCTAATTATAGAGGAGAGTCAAGTGAAAGTGATTAGCTTGAGTCACAAGTTCTAGCTTCACCCTAAGGGAATCTAGCTTTAGTGCATCTCAAGCCAATTAGCAATCCTTAATTCTCAATCAACAATTGACATCCATTATTCAAGACTTCCTAATGGTTCAAACCCTAAGCCAAGTGAGAAATTTTTATCAAACATTTGGTGAGCATTCATAAGAGGCATTAAGAAATTGGAATGAAGAATTGAAATGAAGGGATCTAAATCACACAAGTATCTACAATTAAACAATTACAAGAAATGGATATGAAAGTACCTCAATTTACTAGTTCCAAATCCAATTAACAAAGGCAAAGGTAGATCCAAAGTGAGAGGATCAAAGAACACTAATTGAGAATATGAGAAGAGTAGATTTACTAATTGCATCAAAATAAAAGTGTATTACAATGGATCTCACCAAGAAAATCAAAGGAGAATTGTAGTGGAGAATGTAGAGAATGAAATCCTAGAGAGAGGTTGGAGGTTCTCTCTCTACCCCAAAATGTAACCAACTCTAGGAAAAATCTAAGAAAATCTAAAATGAGTCAAAAGTCCCTTCACCCTTCAATCCTTTGCCTTCTTAAGCTTTTCTCACCAAAACTCTTCCCCAAAATAGGGTTTCTAACTGCCTCCATGCTCTGGTCAGTGCTCTCTTAAAAAATCTTGTGTGACCATTGGCGCGTACGCGCACAGCACGCGCACGCGCCCCTGGGGTAATTGCAATCCGCGCGCAAGCGTAATCTGCCTGGACGCGTCCATGTAGGTCATGACTTAGCCGCTAAATGCACTGGCTTGTAGCTTAGCTCCTAGCTTTGGCTCTGGTGGTGCAGATCTGCGTGGACGCACCATGTGTGCGCACGCGTCGATGATGAAGTTTCCAAAGCTCACTTTTCCATGCTTCTTTCCTTTATGCATGCTTCCATTCTCCCCTCCGAGTCATCCGTGCCCTATAAACTCTGAAACCACTTAACACACGGGTCATAGTATCGAATGGTACTAGAGGAGGATTAACAATATATCTAATTTAGTGCAAAAGAAGCATGTTTTCATTCGTGAGGCAAAATTGTGAAAGGAACACAAAATCATGCATTTTCATATGAATAAGTGTGTAGGATCATTGATAAAACCTTTGAAATCAATACAAGATAAACCCTAAAAAATGGGATTTATCAACCTCCCCACATTTAGATTGTAGCATGTCCTCATGCTTAGAGAAAAGTAAAAGACCAAAGCATCACAGGGGCAAGAGATTCATAATATGCAATCTAACTAGGATGGGTGCTACTATCTACTCAGTTAAGAACAAATCGATCTTCCTAAGATACATTCAAGCACATGGGCAAGATGGTAGGCAATACATGAAACTAACCAATTTTAATCATCAAAATAAAATATGTGCAACTTGCATGAAGAATGCTCGTGAGAGTCGGGGACAAAGATTTGAGCTTTGAACCCTCACCGGAAGTGTTTGCACTCTATCTGCTCGGTGTATCAGGTTAATCACTCAATTCTCCCCTATTTCATTCTTTTCCAAAATTTGTTTTTCCTCTAACAATCAATAATTGTATGTATCATGAGGTCTTTCCTGGGTTGTAATAGGGCTAGGGTCAAGGTGGATATGTATATATTTGGCTAGTTCGCTAAAATTGGATCTTTTGATTAACCCAAACTTCCCACCTAACCTATATAATATCCTATACAATTACACTTTAATCTAGCTACCCTTTTTTCACTTTTTCACATATTCATGCATTCCCTTTTCATTTTACAACACTTATGCATCGATTCTTTATTGGTCTTTTCCTTGGGGCATTTTGTCCCCTTTTATTACTTTTTTTCCTTCCAATTTTTTTCTTTTCCTTTTGCTATCTACAAATATTTTTTTTCTTTCTTCTTTTCTTCTTTTCATTTTTTTTCAAGATTATCAATGCATAAGGTCTTACATTTAATTAACGCATGAATATGTACCCATTCTCAAACACGGAAATATAAAGCAAAAATATCCTTTTTCCTCAACCAATGTCCCACCCTATCTTCCCACACTTGAATGACACACACACACTAGCCTAACCCAGTCAAAGATCCACATAGGAACATTCATGATTTTTCACTTCTTGGCTTGTAATGTGCTAGAATTAAGAATGAGTGGGTTAAGCGTAGGCTCAAAATTGGTTGCAAGGGTTGTTCATATGGTAAGGCTATTTGGGTTGTGGCTAAGTGAATTGATGGCCTCAATCATATACATGCATTCACACGTGCAACAATGGACATATAGAGTCAAACAAAGTAAGGATCACACTCATAGAGAGAGAACAATGCACACAAGAAGGAAGATAAGTGACTATAAGATGTAGCCACGCAATAAGGTTCAAAATTCACTTGCTTGTGTTCTTAACTCAAAATCCATCTTCCAAAGTACAATCTTCGAACAAGCTTAGCATAAAAAATTTTCAAAATTGGTAAGGTTGCCCTAAAATCTTAGTTTCCTAGGGAAGAATTCATTACTCCAACCAAGTAGACTTATCATGCAAACGGTGTAAAAGAAAACCTAATTATGTAACCTATCCTAACTAACAAAGAGATTCAAAAGTTTATTCGGGTGTTACCTACGGAGATCGGTCGGCTGACCTCCCCACATTTAAAACTCAGCACGGTTCTCCGTGCTATAAGTGATGCGCAATGGGTGGCTGGATCCAGAATGTTCTTCATCTCCCTTTTCAATGCTATCTCCGCTTGAGGTCACGGTGGACGTAGTGATATCCGGTCCCTCAATAGGTAGGGTGACAATACTTATGAGCTTTTTCACGTGAGCATATCGGCATTGGTTGCGCCACTCATGACGGTCTAACTTCTTGTGAAGGTCTTCAAGGTGTTGGATGGATGAATTTGGTGGTGCGGATGAAGTAGTAGGGTTGTAAGTGGAAATGGCTATGCCAAGATCCTCGGTGACCACCGGAGGTTTGAGGCACCTCTTGGTCGGGATAACATCACCGTCGACCGGGATGAGGGCCTTCCGGTCCTTGGTCTCGCGGGATGAGGTCCTTTGTCGGATGGCATGCGTGATATCAACCAGTTTCTCGGTTAGGATGCACCAAACTAATAATGCAAGCTTGGCGGTGATGGATGACCCATGGGTTCTTGGAAGCACATAGTGAGTTAAGATTTGGGCCCATGCCGTGGCTTCTTAAGTGAGGAAACGTGCATCGATGCCCTTAGGTCTTTGCTTTATAGTTCCTCGAATCCAAGAGGCTTCAGGAATGGCTATTACTTGGAGAATTGCATTCCAATCAAACCATCGTTTGCCGCATGCTGACAAAAGTTCCTGATAGGCATCATACCCGTCCGTTAATGGCTTGGTCTTAAGCACTTCTTGGATGGCTTCCACCGTGATCGGTATTGCTTTCTGTGCACAAAAATTGATGTGAGAAAGGGTGAGTGGTAGTTGGAGTAAAACTCCACCACCCAGGATAGATTGGCCTCCTTTGGTTGTCTCAATAGAAACCCCATTGTCTCCGCTCAATGCGGGGCATCACCATCGAAGCGATGTGAGCTGGAAGGACCAGAAGGGGCTCCAGGTGATAGTTTCGCTCAGTCATTATGGGGTAGAAAAGTTCGCAGTAGCGGTTAGAAAACTTTCTCGAGTCCTTTGGAGGATTGTCCTTCTCTTATTCATCAATCTTGGCGGTGCTCCTTGCCTTTTTGAGGAGGGGCTTGGCCTTAGGTTCTTGATGCGCTTTGTTAGTGGTTGGTTTCTTCAGGGCCTTTCGCTTGTCCTCCTTGATGACCATCCTGTGAAAGTGAGAAGGGAAAAGCATCAAACCTAAAGAAACACAAATAAATGTGAGGTATGCAAGTGAGTGACTATGCCATAAGGGAGTAAGCATCTTCACTACATGACAGTTGCAACATGTAATCAAGATAATATTTGTAAACAAAGTAAGTCACTAGCATGTGATATAATGGAGGTATAAACATGCAAGTAGGGGGCATGAGAAGTGTACACCCAAATATCAATAATGAAAAGCAAGGCATAGTGAGGTGAGTAGGTAAAATATGGGATATGAAGAGTGGTATGCCTGATGCACCTAAGAATATTCAAGTTATTTGAGAAAAAGCACTTAGTTAGAAAGCCATGAGTTAAGTGAGCTCAAAGTGTCATGTGTGCTTTTCATCAAGCACTTGGCGTGCATCCTTTTTGCAATGAGTAAGTCAAGGGGATGGGGCAATGTAGCATCCCACAAAGCAACAATAGTCATCATAGTGCACCATGATTGCAATGAAATCATGCAAAATAATTCAATCCACCAATGCAAAAGAAGTCATGACCACAACACCCATAAAGAAGTAGAAAGGTAAAAGCAAAGACAACCAAGTATTGAAGAACTAAAAGGAAAAGAAGCTACCTAAAAGAAAACAAAATTAACTAACTAAAGAAGGGAAAAGAGAGAAGTAGAACAAGATAGGGAAGTAGGTAAGAGTACCTTGGGAGAGAAGGAAAGGTAATGGAGGTGTAAGTGAGAGAGAGGAGTGGATGAGAAATAGAGGAGGGGAAAATATGGGGGCCGCCGGAGGTAGGTGGTCACCTGAGGTGGTGCTGAGAAGTGGGTGGAGTGGTGTAGAGGGAGGATTGGAAGAAAGGCGTGGAGAATGGTAGAAATGGTGGAAAGAAGCAACAATGACGTGCGCACACTTTGCGCGGTCACACAGGGGGAAGGAAGCAACAACGACGCGCGCGCGCCAGGTATGCACACGCGTGCGTGTGGTTGTGCCAGTAGCACAAAGCTAGCCCAGAAGTTGCACAACTCTTTGGACTTTGTACCAAAGGTTGGCTGCAGGGGTGATGGCGCACGCGCGCACAAGGTGCGAACGCGTGGAAGCTGTGTTGATCAGATTGGCGTGCGCACGGCAGGGGCGCGCACGGCAGTGGTGTTACGCCTCTGGCACAAGGCAGGCCTAGAATTGGCGTAACTCTGGAAAATGTACCAAAGGTGCAGTAGGGTCATCGACGCGGGTGCGGCATGGACGCTCGTGCGTTGATTCACTAGGTGGTAAATGGGTGCGTGCGCGCCAATTGCATGCACGCGCAACGAGGGTTGGGCACGGGCTTACTACAGGCTCAAAGGTGGCAGAACTCCCTGGTCCCTAGCCTGGAACTTGTGGCAGCAAATTGGCGCGGACGCGCCATGTGCGTTGTTGCGCGCATTTTGGTTTGAGCAATTGGACGTGCTGGCGCATGGTGCGCGTTAGCGCGAATGAAGTTGTGCTGGGGGCCTAATGTTGGTGCGAGGGTGGCCCAACTTTCTAGAAAGTGTATAGGCTTGCAATCGTGCTAGGGACGCGTGCGAGCACAACGTGCACTCGCGTCTCTACCCCCCTGTTTTTTTTTCATGAAAATGAAGAATGCACATCCTATCATAAATTCATCAGGTAGCTGGACAATGGCCACAAGGACACCTAAAACTTCATGCAAGACCTAGAAATGGGGTGTTTTCTACCATTCAAGTGGTCCATAGTGCAAACTTCTGTGACAATACACTCAAGTCTAGCTAAACAAGGCAATGACTAAGCAATCACCAATCAAAGAAGAGTTCAATGGTTATATACAAAGAGGGCAAAAAAGATAGATCTCACCATGGTGGGGTGTCTCCCACCTAGCACTTTTGTTTAATGTCCTTAAGTTGGACATCCACTAGCTTAATGCTCTTAGTCAAGAGGTACATCTTCCAAAAGAAATACCTAAATCTCCTTGGTGCTCTTTCTTTGCTCACCATGATATAATTTAAGACGGTACCCATTTACCGTGAAAATGTCCGGACTTGAGGGATGGCGCAAATGGTAGACTCCATAAGGTTCCACTTTCTCTACTTGATAGGGTCCTTCCCATCTCGATCTTAGCTTTCTGGGCAACAATCTCAACCTTGAATTGTAAAGGAGAACTAGTTCACCGGGTCTAAATTCCCTTCTCCTAATGTTCTTATCATGGATGGCTTTTATCTTTTCTTTGTAGAGCCTAGAGTTGTCATAGGTCTCTAATCTCAAACATTCTAATTCTGCCAATTGTAGCTTTCTCTCAATTCTGGCCCCACCCAAATTTAGATTGCACTCCTTGACGGCCCAATATGCTTTATGTTCATTTTCCACCGGTAAGTGGTAGTCTTTACCATACACCAACCAGAAGGGGCTCATGTCAATTGGCGTTTTGTATGCCGTTCGATATTCCCACAGTGCGTCGGTAAGCTTGGCACTCCAATCTTTCCTACTAGGCTTCACAATCCTTTCCAATACATGCTTAATTTCCCGATTGGAAACCTCAGCTTGGCCGTTCGTTTGGGGATGATAGGCCATAGCAACTTTATGTATGATGCCGTACTTCCTCATGAGTCCTTCCATTCTTTTGTTGCAAAAGTGTGAACCTTGGTCACTTATTATTGCTCTCGGTGACCCAAAGCGACAAATTATATTATTCCTCACAAAAGAGAGAACAACATTAGTATCGTCCGTTTGGGAGGGTATCGCTTCCACCTATTTGGACACATAATCGACGGCTAGTAGAATGTAAAGAAAACCATTAGAATTTGGGAATGGCCCCATGAAGTTGATACCCCATACATCAAAGATTTCACAAAAAAGCATGTTTTGTTGGGGGATTTCATCCTTCTTAGAGATATTACCAAATCTAAGGCATTGAGAACAAGATTTGCAATAAAGAGAAGAGTCTTTAAGAAGAGTTGGCCACCAAAATCCACAATCAGGGACCTTTCTTGCCGTCCTTTGAGGTCCATAATGTCCACCTCCCTCGGATGAATGGCAAGCATCCAAGATTGCTTGGAATTTGGTTTGGGGAATGCACCTTCGGACTACTTGGTCCGCTCCACATCTCCAAAGGTAAGGATCATCCCATACATAATACTTGGATTCGCGTTTTAGCTTATCCTTTTGATTTTGGAAAGGTTAGGAGGGAAGGTGCGTGAAACCAAGTAGTTTGCCTTTGGAGCATACCAAGGAATAACTTCCGAGATTGAATGCAAGCCCTCAGGGGGGAAAGAATCATTGATAGGAGCAGTATCATCGTTGGTGTGTTCAAGGCGACTTAAGTGATCCACCAATAAGTTTTGCGAACCACTCCTATCTTTGATTTCCAAGTCAAATTCTTGCAACAATAGAACCCATCTAATCAATCGCGGTTTGGATTCCTTCTTAGTCAACAAATATTTTAACACCGCATGATCCGAGTACACTACTACTTTAGAACCAAGAAGATAGGCTCGGAATTTATCCAAAGCAAAAACAATAGCCAAGAGTTCCTTCTCAGTAGTAGTGTAATTGGTTTGAAGCAAGCTATGTTTATTTTATTAATCTTAGTTAGGATGCCAATAAGCTATGTTGAACGCCAGTTTCCGTCGTCTATCTTCACGCAAAGTATGGACTATTATATATTGCTGGAAAGCCCTGGATGTCTACTTTCCAACCCAATTTAGAGCGCGTCAATTGGACTCTTGTAGCTCCAAAAAATCCATCCCGAGTGCAGAGAGGTCAGGATCCAACAGCATCAGCAGTCCTTTTTCAGCCTAACTCAGATTTTTGCTCAGCTCCCTCAATTTCAGCCAGAAAATACTTGAAATCACAGAAAAACACAAAAACTCATAGTAAAGTCCAGAAATATGATTTTTTCCTAAAAACTAATAATATTTTATTAAAAACTAATTAAAACATACTAAAATGTACATGAAATTACCCTCAAAAAGCGTATAAAATATCCGCTCATCACAACACCAAACTTAAATTGTTGCTTGTCCTCAAGCAACTAGATAAATAAAATAGGATGAAAAGAAATTAAGAAGTAATAATATCTTACAGTTCTAAATGGAGCTCAGATTCTTATTAGATGAGCGGGGCTTGTAGCTTTTTGTTTCTGAATAGTTTTGGCATCTCCCTCTATCCTTTGAAATTCAGAATGATTGGCATCCATAGGAACTCAGAATTCAGATAGTATTATTGATTCTCCTAGTGTAGTATGTTGATTCTTGAACACAGTTACTTTATGAGTCTTGGCCGTGGCCCTAAGCACTTTGTTTTCCAGTATTACCACCAGATACATAAATGCCACAGACACATGACTGGGTGAACCTTTTCAGATTGTGACTCAGCTTTGCTAAAGTCCCCAGTTAGAGGTGTCCAGAGCTCTTAAGCACACTCTTTTTTCTTTGGATCACGACTTTAACCACTCAGTCTCAAGTTTTTCACTTGGACCTGCATGCCACAAGCTCATGGTTAGGGACAGCTTGATTTATCCGCTTAGGCCTGGAATTACTTCCTTGGACCCTCCTATCCACTGATTCTCAAAGCCTTGGATCCTTTTCACCCTTGCCTTTTGGTTTTAAGGGCTGTTGGCTTTTGTTCCTTGATCCAATGATTCCTTGTAATTTTTTCTTTTTTTTTCACTGCTTTTTCTTGCTTCAAGAATCAAATTCATGATTTTTCAGATCATCAATAATATTTTTCGTGTTCCTCATTCTTTCAGAAGCCAACATTCGTAAAATTCAGGATAAAATATGCGCTGTTCAAGCATTCATTCAGAGAACAAAAAGTATTGTCACCACATATAACTAATTCTAATTTTTTTATTATTAAGAACTCGAAAAATATAAATTACTTCTTTATCCTAAAAATCTACTATTTTATTCATGTCTGATGATGATGAGAAAAATAAATTATAACTTAATTGGAAATAAAACCAGAATAGATATGCTAATTACTACTGCTACTACTGTATAACTTCTAAGATAAATTTCTAAAATAACACTATCACAGAGTTAAAGCTAAAATTAGAACTCAACAACCTGTGTTTTGGGAAGTGGATGTTCCTTTGATCTGTGGGGTGCTTGGTCCTTCAAGGATTAATTTCTGGCACTTCAGCTCCCTTAAATCACGCCCTTGCTCTTCTTGTTCCTTAAGCAGTTTGCAAAGCATGCTACTTTGATTTGTTCTTGGATCTCTGGATATTCATCTTCTTTCAGATCGAACTTGACTTCCGGGAACACTGATCATAGACTCATTATTTTGTAGTAATGGTCTAAATGTTCTTTAGTTAAGAACTTCACTTGATTCCAAAGTGGTTTTGGAATATTCTTTTTCTTACCTCTTGGGTTGGGTTGTTTTCCTTTAGGGGCCATGATCAAAGTGAGTATGTTTTTGTGATCACGGATAAGCACACCAAACTTAGAGGTTTGCTTGTCCTCAAGCAAAAGAAAATAGAGAAGAGGGATAGAAGGAGAGCAGGTGTGGAATGGTGGATGAGGAGAGGGGTGCCGAAAGTGGATTTAAAGGGAGGGGGGTGGGTTTTCGAAAATAAGAAAGGATATAGGATAAAAGATAAGATTTATAAAAGATAAATATGACAAGAAAAGGGTATAATTTAAAAAGATATGAATGATATTTAAAAATAAATTTGAAATTTATAATTTGAAAAAGATTTTAAAAGATAATTAAGTTTGAAAAGAAATTGGAAAGAGAGTTGGATTGGATTGGAAAAAGGTTTACGTTTATATATGATGCTATATAATTTTTGAAAAAGGAATTTTAGAAATTAGGGTTCTTAGAAAACTATTTTGATTTGAAGGATGACATTTTGAAACATGTTTATGCAAGAAATCATGATTTGAAACATAAAAAATTAGAAAATTTGTAAAAGAAAACGAATTTTACCTCCTCCCCACCATCCTGGCATTAAACGCCCAAATGCTGCATGTTTTGGGCGTTTAACGCCCAATTGCAGCTTCTCCTGGGCGTTCGACGCCCAGTTGTTGCTTCTTTCTGGCGTTGAACGCCAGGAAGTCCTTTATCACTGAGCGTTTTTCTAAATGCCCAGGATGCTGTAATTCTGGCATTAAACGCCCAGAAGGTGCTTCTTTCTAGCGTTCAACGCCCAGAAGATGCTCCTTTCTGGCGTTTAACGCCCAGATGGCTACCCTTACTGGCGTTGAACGCCCAGTGGGTGCTTCTTTTGGGCGTTCAACACCCAAAATGTTTCTTACTAGCTTTTTCACGCCAGTGAGCTTCCAAATTCCCTTGTAACTCTGTGAATCCAATCAATTGCTATTTTACATTGAAGATACTTTGACATATACCTGTAAAAATCAATTAATTAATCAAAATGAATAAAATTAAATTTTGTGATTGGCTGGGTTGCCTCCCAGCAAGCGCTTCTTTAATGTCGTTAGCTGGACTATTACTGAGCTTTAATTAAGTCTCAGTTTTGAGCATTCTTGCTCAAAATTGCTTTCAAGATAATGTTTAACTCTCTGTCCATTAACAATGAACTTTTTGTTAGAGTCATTATCCTGAAGCTCTACGTATCCATATGGTGATACACTTGTAATTACATATGGACCTATCCACCGGAATTTTAATTTCCCGGGGAATAATTTGAGCCTAGAATTAAATAGCAGAACTTTCTGCCCCGGCTCAAAGACTCTGGATGACAATTTCTTATCATGCCATGTGATGACATGTCATCATATACCCATTTTCTATGCTTTTTCATACAAGAAATTGATGATTTGTGCTTAAATATTGAATGCTTTTTGTACTTAAATGATATATTTTCTTGATATTTTAATTTTATGAATCTTGTAGGAAATAAGAAGAAAAAGAAGCAAAGAAGCACAAAAAAATGAGAAAAAAAGAGCTTTGGGGTACACTTTGAAGTTGGGGTACACTTTGGAGCCTTAGGCCACGCTTTTAAAAGCGTGGCCCATGACCAAATCAAGGAAGGAAGCAGCCATCACGCACACGATCCTGCCCTTGCCAAGGGCAGGGCAGAATTGTGATGTAAAGTATGGTTGGAAGCAAGAATTTTCGCTAAGTTAAAATCTGGCCGCAGACAGCATGACTATGCCTACTTCAAAGGGCTATAACTTGAGCTACAGATGTCCGATTGATGTGCTTCCAGTTGCGTTGGAAAGCTGACATTCAGAGCTTTCCAACGATATATAGCAATCCATATTTGGTGCACAATTGAGGCAGGAACGAGAGGCATCTTTAAGGGCCAAAAACAAGCGAAAATAAACCAAAATGCTTCCACCAAGGCTCGAAGAGGGAGACACACGGTCAAGGAAGTGGTGCACCAAGGCAACATTGCCCTGCCCTCCACAAGGGCAGGGCAGCATCCTAAGCACCAAGCTCAATTCCTGGCAGCACCAAGAAGCACCAACGCGCACACAACTTAGCACGGCAAGCATCAACGTGCGCACCAACACAATTCTGGCGCATCAAATTTTCTTGCCCTGCCCTTGGCGTGGGCAGGGCAGCGTTTCACGCATCAGGCTGTGCCAAGGCAGCACCAAGCCGCACCAAAAGCACGCACCATGCATTAATTTTCTGCCCTGCCCTCCACAAGGGCAAGGCAGCCTCCTGGGAGTGAATTTTATGGGCCAAATTCAATCAAAAATTCAATTCAAATTCCCTTTGAACTCAAATCTTCACCAATTGAACCAAGGCCATCCAAGACCCATTTCCCTCAAATCCAAAGCAAGCAAAGCCCACTCAACATGACTCAAAGGCACATGGATCAATTAGATTAGGATTTTTATTTTGTTTTAATTTCATTTTCATTTTTCATTTTGTAAAGCCTATATAAAGGCATCAATTCCATCTTTGTAGGGGAGCTATTTTCCTTTATTCTTCTTCTGTCTTAAATTTGGGATTGAGAGTGAAGGAATTCTGTTTCATTCTTGATCTAAGATTGCTTTCTGTTATTTTTCTGCATAATTCAGTGAATTGAGTTTTAGATCCAAGTTTTTCTCTACGGCTTTCATCTTCCTTTCTTCTTCAATTTGTCTTCTACCTTGATCAAGGAAGGGTTTGAGATCTAGACTTGTTTTCTAGTCTCATTGATTCCCTGAGATCAAATTTATTTTGAAATTGAGTTGAGTTCTTGGCTGCTCTTCTATTTTTACTGTTACATTGGCTTTCAATTTACTTTCAAGCAATTTAATTCTTCTGCACTTGTTCTTCATTTTAGATTTCTGTTCATGATCCCAATTTCCTTTCCTGCATTCTGCACTTTCACATCTTTGTTCACATTGAGCTTGATTTAATTTTCTGCACATTTACATTTTCTGCAATTTAAATTTATAGTTGCTTAATCTATTGCTTTCATTTAATTTCCAGCACCCAAACCCCCTTTACTTTTCATGCAATTTATATTTCTTGTCATTTAAGATTCTTGCAATTTTACTTTCTTGTTCTTTAAGTTACTTGTAATTTTACTTTCTGCACTTTAATTTTCCTTGCTATTTACTTTCTGTTGGTTACACTTCATCCAAATTCACTTCAATGTTAGCTTGACTAAACTAATCACCCACTAAAATTGCTTGATCCATCAATCCCTGTGGGATCGACCTCACTCTAAGTGAGTTATTATTACTTGATGCGACCCGGTACACTTGCCGGTTGGATATGTGTGTTGGAAATTCATTTTTCCACAAAAACACCATCAAGTTTTTGGCGCCGTTGCCGGGGATTGATTAGATCAACAATGATTAAGTGGGTGAGAAGTCTAGATCAAGCATTTTTTTCTTTTTTGTTCTCTGTTCTAAGTTGAAACCAAGGTGTTTGTGTTTTTGCCTCACTAAGCAAAACTCATTTCTGATATGAGTAATTCCAATTTTCATTGGTGTTGTGTTTTACAAAATTCAAATGGAGTTCAACTCATCTTATGATCAAACAAACTTTCTGGGATATCACCCACCATCACAAATATCTAATGGTGGTTGGGAATATCACCAAGAATTTACAGATTTTAAGCACTCCAATCCATGGAGATTTGCTTCAGAGACACAAGATGAGCACGAGAATCATATGGGATATTTCCCACCACCACAAAATGATTCATATCATTATCCTTATGGTGGATGGAAGTATCACCAAAGAATGGAAGAGCATCCACCCTCACGTCCTAGTTTCTCATTTGAAAGTTCTTCATCACTTGATTATGATTACTCTCAACCTTCATCTCTTGAACCAACAGATGAGGATTACCTTCAAGCCATTGAAATACAAAGAAAACTCGTGGAAAGATACACACAACCCCAATCCTGGAAAGAATTTGTCTTCAAGAAGATGAATGGCCCCTTAGAGCAAACAAGGAGAAGCGTAGAACCACTGAGCAAGGAAAATGAAGGCCAATTGATGGATGTGAAGGAGAAAGTGGAAGAGCAAGATAAGGAGGCCACTGCATCAAGTGAACTTTCAATGAAGAATGAGGTGGTTGAAAATGAAACTGCACTTGAGGTGACAAAGGATAATGAACATTCACAACCCCCACAAACCTTCCTAAACCAAAGGTGCTCAACAATGATTGAAAAATATGAAGAGGAGATGAAGAAAGCTTGGGAAAATCAACAAACCTCCTCCATAAAAGAGCTATTAAAGCAAATATTGAGTGTAAAAGAGGAAGTGGAAGAACAAGCTAGTGAGGAGGATACTCAAGAGAAGTCAAACTCAAGTGAAGCAGAGAAGTACATAGAAGAAAAGCTCATAGAACCACCAATGCAAAAAGCCCTGGATGAATACAAAACTCCAATAATCACACAACAACCAAGTCTTGAATTCCAAGAAGTGAAGGCAACTAACAAAAGCACCAATACTGTCCCTGAATCAGCAAGCAAGCTCAATCAACTCAAATTCAAAAGGAAGCTTGCTGAGAGGAAACCAAGAAAGGGGACAAAAGCTGAAACTTCTCCCCCCTTGAAGTCATTCCTCTTAACCAACTGGAAGAAGAGGAAGAAAGTAAAGAGCAACATGTCAAGCTAATGACACTAAAAGAGCACTTGTTGGGAGGTAACCCAACTGTAGGTACATTTCTTTCTATGCTTTGTTTAAATTCAATAAATTGGCATATGGTTACATTCTAAGTTTGGTGTTGCCTTGCAACAAATTGTTTTCAATCTTTTTGGATGATTGCATCAAATCAAAAATGAAAGTGACACACCAAGATTCTAAGTTTGGTGTGCCACTTATTTTCTATGCAATTCATTCAAGCAACACTACTTGTTTGCATAATCATAATGCTTCTGCAATTTTATTCTTCTCTTTCGGTTTAACATTTCAGTTTCCTTTTTGTTTTATTCATTTACTTGTTTTTAATGCTTTCTTTGTTTACTGTGTTTGTTAATACATCACCAAAAGACCTTTATTCATGACAAGATTCTTGGCTTGGTGATTATATTTAACATACAACGGTTTCATTTAGTCTTATTTCAAATAAATTGACATATGGTTGCATTCTAAGTTTGGTGTTGCTATGCAACAAAATTTGGTTCCAATGCTTACTAGATACTTGCATTAATTTCAAGTGAAAGTGTCACACTAAGTTTGGTGTGCCACTTATTTTTTTATGCAATGTATCATGCACACCCTCTTATGTTTGCAATCAAAATGTCTTTGTCTCTTGTGCCTTGATTGTTATCTTAATCTTGCTTGCCTAAACACATATGCTACTAACATCCTTTTGTGTGAGACATTCATGATCCATTTTAGACCCCACCACCATTGTTTTAATTGTTGCTTAAGGAAGAGCAAGCATTCTGATTTGGTATGGGAAAGAGAAGAATGGGAGGAAAATGACAACAATAGAGAAGATGGACTACAAGGTTGTAAAGTTCCTTTTCCTCTCATTTGTTTCTAGCACTTTAAATTGCACGATTGTCATATTATCTTCTTTGTATGCATGTGTGGTATGAATAAGCATAGCCTAAATTTTGATTTGTAACATGTTACTGTGGCATTATAACTACCAACTTGAGCTTTGTGAATTCAAAAGCAATAAAGCATCATGATCATAAACAAACAAGGCATTAAAGAAGATTTTAGCATGTGCATACAAGTATTGGAAAGCTAGTATGACTAATTGTTGCTCAATTGCATTGGATTTTATTTAATTGAAGTTTTTCATCTAGTACATTTTGTGAAATCTTTTGAAATCATGAAAACCTTGAAGAAGCAAATACAATTAAAGCAAGAAAAGAAAAAGGGAAAGAATAAGAAAGTTGAAGGCTCTGAGTACCAATGGCAATTTATTTGCTAAGTGCTTGTGGTGTTTATGTATCAAGCCAAATGCTTGAAAACAAAACACTTAGAAGTCAAGGCTAGGCTCAAGTGCAAAAGCACTCCCTCAAAGCTCAAGGCTCTGAGCATCAATGATTAGAGAGTCAAGAAAAGAAAAGAAAAATGAGCTTAATGAAGTCCTCTAATTAAATGCTTGTGGTGCTTATGTATCAAGTGGTAATACTTGAAAACAAAGCATTTAGAAGTCGTAGCTTTGTTATTAACTCATGGGGCAAAGCACCCAAAAGGAGAAAAAAAAATTAAATAAAAATCAAAAGCTTGTTTCAAGGAAGAATTATAAGAAAATGATTTCATAAAATAAGCTAGATAGAAGCATCAATCATTTACATCTCTTTTGTAATTGTAGCATGCATAGAAAACTAGCTTGCCATGAACATTGAGTTGCTATTCTTCTTACCTTGGATTGTCAATCTTTATTGCATGATTCTTTTCTTGCTTGGGGACAAGCAAGATTTAAGTTTGGTGTTGTGATGACATGTCATCATATACCCATTTTCTATGCTTTTTCATACAAGAAATTGATGATTTGTGCTTAAATATTGAATGCTTTTTGTACTTAAATGATATATTTTCTTGATATTTTAATTTTATGAATCTTGTAGGAAATAAGAAGAAAAAGAAGCAAAGAAGCACAAAAAAAGGAGAAAAAAAGAGCTTTGGGGTACACTTTGAAGTTGGGGTACACTTTGGAGCCTTAGGCCACGCTTTTAAAAGCGTGGCCCATGACCAAATCAAGGAAGGAAGCAGCCATCACGCACACGATCCTGCCCTTGCCAAGGGCAGGGCAGAATTGTGATGTAAAGTATGGTTGGAAGCAAGAATTTTCGCTAAGTTAAAATCTGGCCGCAGACAGCATGACCATGCCTACTTCAAAGGGCTATAACTTGAGCTACAGACGTCCGATTGATGTGCTTCCAGTTGCGTTGGAAAGCTGACATTCAGAGCTTTCCAACGATATATAGCAATCCATATTTGGTGCACAATTGAGGCAGGAACGAGAGGCATCTTTAAGGGCCAAAAACAAGCGAAAATAAACCAAAATGCTTCCACCAAGGCTCGAAGAGGGAGACACACGGTCAAGGAAGTGGTGCACCAAGGCAACATTTCCCTGCCCTCCACAAGGGCAGGGCAGCATCCTAAGCACCAAGCTCAATTCCTGGCAGCACCAAGAAGCACCAACGCGCACACAACTTAGCACGGCAAGCATCAACGTGCGCACCAACACAATTCTGGCGCATCAAATTTTCTTGCCCTGCCCTTGGCGTGGGCAGGGCAGCGTTTCACGCATCAGGCTGTGCCAAGGCAGCACCAAGCCGCACCAAAAGCACGCACCATGCATCAATTTTCTGCCCTGCCCTCCACAAGGGCAGGGCAGCCTCCTGGGAGTGAATTTCATGGGCCAAATTCAATCAAAAATTCAATTCAAATTCCTTTTGAACTCAAATCTTCACCAATTGAACCAAGGCCATCCAAGACCCATTTCCCTCAAATCCAAAGCAAGCAAAGCCCACTCAACATGACTCAAAGGCACATGGATCAATTAGATTAGGATTTTTATTTTGTTTTAATTTCATTTTCATTTTTCATTTTGTAAAGCCTATATAAAGGCATCAATTCCATCTTTGTAGGGGAGCTATTTTCCTTTATTCTTCTTCTGTCTTAAATTTGGGATTGAGAGTGAAGGAATTCTGTTTCATTCTTGATCTAAGATTGCTTTCTGTTATTTTTCTGCATAATTCAGTGAATTGAGTTTTAGATCCAAGTTTTTCTCTACGGCTTTCATCTTCCTTTCTTCTTCAATTTGTCTTCTACCTTGATCAAGGAAGGGTTTGAGATCTAGACTTGTTTTCTAGTCTCATTGATTCCCTGAGATCAAATTTATTTTGAAATTGAGTTGAGTTCTTGGCTGCTCTTCTATTTTTACTGTTACATTGGCTTTCAATTTACTTTCAAGCAATTTAATTCTTCTGCACTTGTTCTTCATTTTAGATTTCTGTTCATGATCCCAATTTCCTTTCCTGCATTCTGCACTTTCACATCTTTGTTCACATTGAGCTTGATTTAATTTTCTGCACATTTACATTTTCTGCAATTTAAATTTATAGTTGCTTAATCTATTGCTTTCATTTAATTTCCAGCACCCAAACCCCCTTTACTTTTCATGCAATTTATATTTCTTGTCATTTAAGATTCTTGCAATTTTACTTTCTTGTTCTTTAAGTTACTTGTAATTTTACTTTCTGCACTTTAATTTTCCTTGCTATTTACTTTCTGTTGGTTACACTTCATCCAAATTCACTTCAATGTTAGCTTGACTAAACTAATCACCCACTAAAATTGCTTGATCCATCAATCCCTGTGGGATCGACCTCACTCTAAGTGAGTTATTATTACTTGATGCGACCCGGTACACTTGCCGGTTGGATATGTGTGTTGGAAATTCATTTTTCCACAAAAACACCATCACCATCTTTTTGCTTTCTCTTTATAAATTTTTGCATTCTCGAAAGCATTGAGTCTAAATTCCTCTAGCTCATTTAACTGAAGCAATCGTTTTTCTCCAGCTAATTTGGCATCAAGGTTCAGGAATCTGGTTGCCCAGTAGGTCTTATGTTCCAGTTCCACTGGCAAGTGACATGCCTTTTCATACATAAGATGGTATGGAGAGGTCCCTATAGGGGTCATGAATGCTGTTCTGTATGCCCACAGAGCATCATCTAAGCTTCTTGCCTAATCCCTTCTACGGTTAATTACAGTCCATTCCAGGATTCTTTTAAGTTCTCTGTTAGAGACTTCAGCTTGCCCATTTGTCTGTGGATGATATGGAGTGGCTACCCTGTGGCTAACTCCATAACGAACCAAAGCAGAGTAAAGCTGTTTATTGCAGAAATGAGTGCCCCCATCACTGATTAATACTCTATGGGTACCAAATCTGCTAAAGATGTGTTTCTGGAGGAATTTTAACACTGTTTTAGTGTCATTAGTAGGTGTTGCAATAGCTTCTACCCATTTGGATACATAATCCACTGCCACCAGAATATAAGTGTTTGAGTATGATGGTGGGAAAGGTCCCATGAAGTCAATGCCCCATACATCAAACAACTCAATCTCCAAGATCCCTTGTTGAGGCATGGCATAACTGTGAGGCAGATTGCCAGATCTTTGGCAACTATCACAATTAAGCACAAACGCTCGGGAATTTTTATAGAGAGTAGGCCAGTAGAAGCCACATTGGAGGACTCTTGTGGCTGTTCGCTCACTTCCAAAATGTCCTCCATACTGTGATCCATGGCAATCCCATAGGATTCTTTGTGCTTCTTCTTTAGGCACACATCGACGGATTACTCCGTCTGCACATCTCTTGAAGAGATATGGTTCATCCCAAAGATAGTACTTTGCATCTGTGATCAACTTCTTTGATTGCTGCCTACTATACTCTTTGGGTATGAATCTTACTGCCTTGTAGTTTGCAATGTCTGCAAACCATGGCACTTCTTGGATGGCAAAGAGTTGCTCATCCGGAAGGGTCTCAGAGATCTCAGTGAGAGGGAGGGACGCCCCTTCTACTGGTTCTATTCAGGACAGGTGATCTGCTACTTGGTTTTCTGTCCCTTTTCTGTCTCTTATTTCTATATCAAACTCTTGCAGAAGCAACACCCATCTGATGAGTCTGGGTTTTGAATCCTGCTTTGTGAGTAGATATTTAAGAGCAGCATGATCAGTGTACTCAATCACTTTTGATCCTACCAAATAAGATTTGAACTTGTCAATGGTGTAAACCACTGCAAGCAGCTCTTTTTTTGTGGTTGTGTATTTCTTCTGTGCGTCATTTAAAACACGATTGGCATAGTAAATGACGTGCAGAAGCTTGTCATGCCCCTGTTCCAATACTGCACCAATGGCATGGTCACTGGCATCACACATCAATTCAAATGGTAATGTCCAGTCTGGTGCAGAGATGACTGGTGCTGTGACCAGCTTAGCTTTCAGGGTCTCAAATGTCTGCAGACACTCCTTATCAAAGATAAATAGCGTGTCAGCAGCTAGCAGATTGCTTAGAGGTTTGGCGATTTTTGAGAAGTCCTTTATAAACCTCCTATAGAATCCTGCATGCCCCAGAAAGCTTCTGATTGCCTTAACATTGGCTGGTGGTGGTAATTTTTCAATTACCTCTACCTTAGCTTGATCCACCTCTATTCCTTTGTTCGATATTTTGTGCCCAAGGACAATTCCTTCAGTCACCATAAAGTGACATTTCTCCCAGTTTAAAACTAGGTTGGTCTCTTGGCATCTCTTTAGAACAAGTGCTAGATGGTCAAGACAGGAGCTGAATGAGTCTCCAAATACTGAAAAGTCATCCATGAAAACTTCCAGAAATTTTTCCACCATATCAGAGAAAATTGAGAGCATGCACCTCTGAAAGGTTGCAGGTGCATTACACAGGCCAAATGGCATCCTTCTGTATGCAAATACTCCAGATGGACATGTGAATGCCGTTTTCTCCTGATCCTGGGGATTTACTGCAATTTGATTATAACTTGAATATCCATCTAGGAAGCAGTAGTATTCATGACCTGCTAGTCTTTCTAGCATCTGGTCTATGAATGGTAAAGGAAAATGATCCTTTCTGGTGGCTGTATTGAGCCTTCTATAATCAATACACATATGCCACCCTGTAAGTGTTCTTGTAGGAACCAGTTCATTTTTTTCATTATGAACCACTGTCATGCCTCCCTTCTTAGGGACGACTTGGACAGGGCTTACCCAGGGGCTGTCAGAAATAGGATAAATAATCCCAGCCTCTAGTAATTTAGTGACCTCCTTCTGCACCACTTCCTTCATGGCTGGATTCAGCCGCCTTTGTGGTTAGACCACTGGCTTGGTGTCACCCTCCAATAGGATCTTGTGCATGCATCTGGCTGGACTAATGCCCTTAAGATCACTGATGGACCACCCAAGAGCTGTCTTGTGTGTCCTTAGCACTTGAATTAGTGCTTCCTTTTCCTGTGGCTCTAAGGTAGAGCTTATGATTACAGGAAAGGTGTCTCCTTCTCCCAGAAATGCATATTTCAGGGATGGTGGTAATGGTTTGAGCTCGGGATTGGGAGGTTTCTCCTCTTCCTGAGGGATTTTCAGAGGTTCTATTATTCTCTTTACTTCCTCCAAGTCAAGCTGAACATCTTTAAAGATGTCCTCTAGTTCTGATTCGAGACTCTCAGCCGTATTGACCTCTCTTACCAAAGAGTCAATGATATCAACACTCATGCAGTCATTTGGGGTGTTTGGATATTGCATAGCTTTGACAATATTCAACTTGAACTCCTTCTCATTGACTCTCAGGGTTACTTCCCCTTTTTAGACGTCAATGAGTGTTCGGCCAGTTGCTAGGAAAGGTCTTCCTAAAATGAGAGTTGCACTCTTATGCTCATCCATTTCCAGCACCACAAAGTCAGTAGGAAAGGCAAATGGCCCAACCTTGACAATCATCTCTTCAATCACGCCTGATGGGTATTTAATGGAGCCATCAGCAAGTTGAAAATATATCCGGGTTGGTTTGACTTCTTCAGTCAAACCAAGCTTTGTGATAATAGTTGAAGGTATTAGGTTGATACTTGCCCCAAGGTCACATAGAGCTTGCTTGGTGCAATTACCCTCTAATGTGCATGGTATCATGAAGCTCCCGGGATCTTTAAGCTTCTCAGGTAAGCTTTTCAGAATGATTGCACTCCATTCTTCAGTGAGGTAAACTTTTTCAGTCTCCCTCCAATCCTTCTTATGACTTAAGATCTCTTTCATGAACTTAGCATAAGAGGGTATTTGCTCAAGTGCTTCTGCAAACGGAATCTTTATTTCAAGAGTCTTGAGATAGTCTGCAAAGCGGGCAAATTGCTTATCCTGTTCTGCTTGGCGGAGTTTTTGAGGATAAGGCATTTTGGCTTTGTATTCCTCAACCCTAGTTGTTGCAGGTTTATTACCTGTAGAAGTGGGTTGGAAAGCCTTTTTAGAAGGGTTGTTATCAGCACTTGAATGCCAGAGGTGGAAGCTGGAGTGGCGTTAGACGCCAACTCCTTATCTATTACTGGCATCTGAACGCCAGAACTGTGCTTCCCTTAGGCGTTCAACGCCGGATTGATGCTTGTTTCTGGCGTTGAACGCCAGAAATGAGCATGGTCTGGGCGTTCAGCGCCAGCCTTATTCCTCTCTGGGCTCTGATTGTCCTCAGAGGGATTTTGAGTAGCCATTTGTTCATTTCTTGGCTTCTTGCTGTTTGAAGTGAGGTATTTAATGTTTTCCCACTTCTTAATTGAACTGCTTGGCATTCTTCTGTTATTTGTTTAGACAGTTGCTTTTCTGTTTGCTTTAACTGTACTTCCATATTCCTATTAGCCATTCTTGTTTCCTGTAGTATTTCCCTGAATTTGGCTAGCTACTGAGTTAGAAAGTCTAGTTGCTGATTGAACTCATTAGCCTGATCTACAGGACTGAGTTCAGCAGTTACTGTTTTAGCTTCTTCTTTCATGGAAGATTCACTACTTAGGTACAGATGCTGATTTCTGGCAACTGTATCAATAAGCTCTTGAGCTTCTTCAATTGTTTTTCTCATATGTATAGATCCACCAGCTGAGTGATCTAGAGAAATCTGAGCTTTTTCTGTAAGCCCATAGTAGAAGATGTCTAATTGCACCCACTCTGAAAACATCTTAGAGGGGCATTTTCTTAGCATCTCTCTGTATCTCTCCCAGGCATCATAAAGGGATTCATTATCTCCTTGTTTGAAGCCTTGGATGCTTAGCCTTAGCTGTGTCATCCGTTTTGGAGGAAAATAGTGATTCAGGAATTTTTCTGACAGCTGTTTCCATGTTTTTATACTGTTCTTAGGTTGGTTATTTAACCACCTCTTAGCTTGATCTTTTACAGAAAATGGAAACAGTAATAATCTGTAGACATCATGATCTACTTCCTTATCATGCACTGTGTCAGCAATTTGTAAAAATTGTGCCAGAAACTCTGTAGGTTCTTCATGTGGAAGACCGGAATACTGGCAGCTTTGCTGCACCATGATAATGAGCTGAAGATTCAACTCAAAGCTACTAACTCCAATGGAGGGTATACAGATACTACTCCCATATGAAGCAGTAGTGGGGTTAGCATATGACCCCAGAGTCCTCCTGGATTGTTCATTTCCACTTAGTTCCATGATGGAATAAAGGAGATGGTATGGATGTTGATATTATTTATTTTATAAAAATTTATTTTATAAAATAAAATAAAAATAAATAAAAACGTAATAAAATAAAAAATGAAAATATTTTGTGAAGATTTTCGAAAAATTTGAGGAAAAGGAGAAAGTGGTTAGGATAAAATTTTTGAAAAAGCTAATAAAATATATATATATTAAAAAAATAAGAATTGAAAAATTTTGAAATTGAAATATGATTTTTTATATAAAAATTTAAAAAATGTAGTTTAAAATTAGTTAAAAAAGATATAAAATTTCTTTTGAATTTTGAATTTTATGATGAAAGAGAAAAACACACAAAAGAGACAAGACTTAAAATTTTTAGATCTAATGCTCCTTATTTTCGAAAATTTTTGGAGGGAAAACACCAAGAAATACCAAACTTAAAAATTTTAAGATCAAAACATAAGAAAGACTCAAGAACACCTTGAAGATTCACAAGAACACCAAGAACAAAAGAAAGAACACCAAACATAAAATTTTTAGAAAACTTTAATAAAATTTTCGAAAATTATATTAAAATTAACAAGAAAACACCAAACTTAAAGTTTGGCACAAGATTAAATCAAGAAAAATTATTTTTAATAAAGATTTTAAAAAGAAGATACCCAATTGCCAAGAACGTAAGCCAACGCTCTAACCAACTGAGTTAAAAATGTAACGTACTTTAAAGATGTATTATTTTTATAGATAAGAATAATTTTTTTTGAAAACTAATGTTTTGAAAGAGCACAAGAAAAACAAGAAAAGACACAGAACAAGACAAACCAAAGATCAAACAAGAAAAATTGACAAGAACAATTTGAAGATCAAGAAAGAACAAGAACATGCAATTCGAGAAATTAAAATACAAGGAAAAACATGCAATTGACACCAAACTTAGAACAAGACACTAAACTCACGAAAATTAGAAATTGACAAAGAAAAATAATATATTTTTTTTTAAAAAAAAATTTGAAAAGGGGATAAAGGACTCAGAATTTAATGACTCTATAACAACAAAAATAAATTATTCCTAATCTAAGAAATAAAATAAACCTTTAGTTGTTCAAACTCAAATAATCCCCAGCAACGGCGCCAAAAACTTGGTGCACGAATTTGCAATTACACTTTTGCAATCCGCACAACTAACCAGCAAGTGCACTGGGTCGTCCAAGTAATACCTTACGTGAGTAAGGGTCGATCCCACAGAGATTATTGGTTTGAAGCAAGCTATGTTTATTTTATTAATCTTAGTTAGGATGCCAATAAGGTTATTTGGATTTAATTGTAAGAAGTAAATGTGTTTGGAATAAGTAATTGTTACTTTATTAATGAAGAATATGTTGGGGTTTTGGAGATGCTTTGTCCTCTGAACTTCAACTCTTCCTTGAAATCCTTTTCCACACGCAAGGCTCCTTCCATGGCAAGCTGTATGTAGGGAGTCACCATTGTCAGTGGCTACCTCCCATCCTCTTAGTGAAAATGGTCCAGATGCTCTGTCACAGCACGGCTAATCAGTTGTTGGTTCTCGATCATGTTGGAATAGGATCCATTGATCCTTTTGCGTTTGTCATCACGCCCTGCAATCGCGAGTTTGAAGCTCGTCACAGCCATTCAATCCTTGAATCCTACTCGGAATACCACAGACAAGGTTTAGACTTTCCGGATCCTCAAGAGTGGCCGCCATCAATTCTAGCTTATTCCACGAAGATTCTGATTAAGGAATCTAAGAGAAGCTCATTCAATCTGATGTAGAACGGAGGTGGTTGTCAGGCACACGTTCATGGATTTGAGGAAGGTGATGAGTATCACGGATCATCACCTTCTTCATGTTTAAGCGCGAATGAACATCTTAGATAGGAACAAGCGTGTTTGAATGGAAAACAAAAGTAATTGCATTAATTCATCGAGACACTGCAAAGCTCCTCACCCCCAACAATGGAGTTTAGAGACTCATGCAGTCAAAGTGTATAAAATTCAGATCTGAAAATGTCATGAGGTCCAAGATAAGTCTCTAAAAGTTGTTTAAATAGTAAACTAGTAACCTAGGCTTACAAAAAATGAGCAAACTAAGATAATTGGTGCAGAAATCCACTTCTGGGGCCCACTTGGTGTGTGTTGAGGCTGAGACTAAAGCTTCTCACGTGCTTGGGCTGTTTCTGGAGTTAAACGCCAGGTTGTAACGTGTTTTGGGCGCTGAACTCCAACTTGTAACCTATTTCTGGCGCTGGACGCCAGACAGCAGCATGAAACTGGCGTTGAACGCCAGTTTACGTCGTCTATCTTCGCGCAAAGTATAGACTATTATATATTGCTGGAAAGCCCTGGATGTCTACTTTCCAACCCAATTAAGAGCGCGTCAATTGGACTCCTGTATCTCCAAAAAATCCATTCCGAGTGCAGAGAGGTCAGGATCCAACAGCATCAGCAGTCCTTTTTCAGCCTAACTCAGATTTTTGCTCAGCTCCCTCAATTTTAGCCAGAAAATACTTGAAATCACAGAAAAACACACAAAATTATAGTAAAGTCCAGAAATATGATTTTTGCCTAAAAACTAATAATAGTTTATTAAAAACTAATTAAAACATACTAAAATCTACATGAAATTACCCCCAAAAAGCGTATAAAATATCCGCTCATCACTCGCATACTCGGGGGCTTATTCCCACTAGATCTGCCAAGCTCCACCCTATGGCCCTTTTGTTCTTCCTTAAGATACGTAGCAACTTTTCTTCTTGTTGAGGATTTAGTTCCTTTGCAATAATCACGGGGAACTTGTGGGCTTCATCAAGATATAAATACTTTAGGTGGGGTGGTAGTGGCTTTAATTCTACCTTTTGGTCTTGACTTGAAGTTTGAACTTCCGGATGGTCCAGATGGGGTGATGCATTTGCTTCGCTTAGATTTTCACTTGTGTCTTCAATCATATGCTTCTCATCTAACTTTGCAAGATGCACTTCGGCCACAATGTTATCAATTAGGTCACACCGGAATAGAGAATAATTCTCCGGTGGATGTTTCATTGCTTCTTCTAGGCTAAAACTCACGACCCTCCCATCTATTTCAAACGAGTAGGTTCCCGAGTAGGCATCTAACTTGAATCTAGAGGTCATCAAAAATGGTCTCCTAAGTAGAATAGATGATGCCCTCTCGGACTCGCTTGATGGCGTCTCAAGAACATAGAAATCAATCGAAAACACCAACCCTTTTATATTTACTAGTACATCTTCCACAACACCTGTTATGGTTATTATGCTTTTATCCGCTAAAACAAATCTTGACGTCGACCTCTTCAATGGTGGTAGCGTCAATATATGGTAGACGGGGAGGGGTATAATGCTAACACATGCACCGAGGTCACACATACAATCTAGAAATTGTACTCTATTTACGGTGCAAGTGACCATGCATGGGCCCGGATCATCACACTTCTCGGGCAATGCTCCCATTAAAGCGGAAATAGAACTCCCCAAGGGAATAGGCTCTAGCTCAAGAATTCTATCCTTGTTCATGCATAAATCTTTAAGGAATTTCGCATATTTAGGTACTTAGTGGATAGCATCAAAGAGGGGGATGTTTACCTCAACTTTCTTGAACATTTCTATCATTTTGGGGTCAAGTTCCATGCGCTTCCTAGCTTTCTTTGCAAGTGTCAGAAATGGGATTGGTTGAGCGATTTCTTCTTCCACGGCTCTTATTATTTTTGGTGACCTCACTTGTTGGTTGAGTCTCCTCATCCTTAACTATGACTTGTGCTTCTTCCTCCTCTTCTATTTCTTCTATTTCGTTTCCCTCTTCCTTTTGAGTGATTGTGATCGAACTTGGGTCCTTTACCTTCTTCGCTTTCAACTGAGTCCTGGATCTCAATGTAATGGCATTAATGCCACCTTTGGGATTGGGTTGAGGTTGAGAGGGAATGGCAATAGGATTTGGGGCGTGAGGTGTAGAATTGGAGGGTTGGTCCATACGTGCAAGAAGAGCTTGCAGAGTAGATGTAAGACCGGTAAGGCCGGAAGCAAGTGTGGTTTGGAGCTCTTTTTGTCCTTGGAGAATAGTCCGGAGTGTATCATCTTGATTGGGAGAAGTGGAAGGGTAAGTGATTTAAGGGGCTTGTGATTGGTTGGGTGGTGGTCGTTGATGTGGTGGTTGATAGGTTTGGTAATTCCTTCCTTGATTTTATTGGGTGTATGATTGGTTTTGGGGGTATGGTCGGTTTTATGAGTTGTTGTTATTCCATCTTTGATTGCCTCCATTGTTGTTGTTGTCTCTACCTCCTTGTTGGTAATTGTCCCTCCATTGGTTGGAGTTGTCCCTCCAATTTTGATTAGAATTGCCACCTCCTTGATTGTAGTTTCCTCCTTATTGAGGATACCCTTGGTTGAAATTGCCTCTTTGTTGGTAGTATCCTTGATTCGGGCGGTCATAAAAGTTGTGGGTAGCCGCCAAGGTGTTGTCTTCTTGAAGACTTGGGCACTTGTCCATGTAGTGGGAATAGCAAGAACAAATGCCACACACTTTTTAGGGACCAATTGTTGGCTATATTGTTGAGGGGGTGGTGGAGGTTGTTGTTGATGATGTTGTTGTTGATAAGGTTGTTGTTGATCCAATTGGAGTTACTTTAAGATGTTTGTCATTTCGCCCAAGGATTTGGCAAGAGCGGTGGTCTCGCTACTAGAGGATACTTCATTTATGGTTTTTGGGCGGTTGACTCTTCGTCTAGCATGTTGGTTGGACTCGGCTAAGTCGCCAATGAGTTGCCATGCTTCTTCCGCCGTCTTGTATTTGGACAAAGAACCATTGCTAGAGGTATCCAAAAGAGTCCTATCTTGTTCTCGCATCCCTTAGCATATGTAACCGAGCAACACTTGAGTATCAATCATGTGGTTGGGGCATGCGTCAAGAAGTTTGCGAAACTGCTCCCAATACTCACATAGGGGTTCCATTTTGCCTTACACAGTGCATGAGATCTCCTTCCTTAGCTTATCCATCTTTTTCGGGGGCAAAAATGTTTTTAAGAACCCTCTTCTAAGCAAGTCCCAATCGGAAATAACCTCACTAGGTAGAGTGTAGAACCATTCTTTAGCTTTATCTTCAAGAGAGAATGGGAAAGCAAACAACCATACGGCCACTTCATCGGATCCTTCCCGTCTAGTTGTTGAGCATATACTATGAAAATCTTTGAGGTGTTGAATAGGATCTTGTGCAGGAAGTCCATGAAACTTAGGTAGGAGGTGAATCAAAGCGGTCTTAAGTTTAAAATTCGCGTTCAAGTTTGGATGAAGCACATAAACGAGTTGAAGAACATAATCCGGTGCACCCGCTTCCTTGAGAGTAACTCTCCTCGAAATGGCCATGGTGTCGGCACCTAGATCAAAAGAAGAATTATTAGTAGTGTCAACAGATGAATGGCTAGTACCTTCTTCGAATGACGGTTCGAAATTCACTTCAGGTAAGGTTGGTGAATTGGTAGAAACCTTTTCATCTTCCTCAAAGATTAACTGCCTCCGAGCTTGCCTAATATGGAGCAAAGTTCTTTCGATTTCCAGATCAAATGGGGCTAAGCTCAAATTCGGTTGTGAACGCGTCATGTAATGAGGGGAGTGTAAAGCTCATAGTGATGAGTGGAGTTAGTCAGTCAAACAAAGATGTGATCAAGAGAAAATGGAACTATGTACATATACACATATTTACACTAAGCAATAACATGGCACACATAAGCAATTTCCCGGCAACGGTGCAAGTTTGATGAACGAAATTTTGTATGTCGATATAGAATCTAATAGTGAATACAATCGTGAGTATAGTCTAATCGACACTCAAACCTCGCATCAAACAATTCTACAATCAACAATCGAGAGTATTAATCTCCCGAGTCATCCTCCCTTGGAATTGCTAGAGAATGCATGTTATTGATTAGGAAGCTTTTGTTGTGATTTTGGAAGATTGGTGTACTAATTCAAGCTAGCAAAGGTAGATGACAACAATCAATATTAAAGGACTTGGCGTAGGGTTAACATTGGAAATTCTATCACTATGGCTTCCTTCAATGATGATAACAATTAAGTCTTGCTCCACTTAATTGACCTCTAATTATAGAGGAGAGTCAAGTGAAAGTGATTAGCTTGAGTCACAAGTTCTAGCTTCACCCTAAGGGAATCTAGTTTTAGTGCATCTCAAGCCAATTAGCAATCCTTAATTCTCAATCAACAATTGACATCCACTATTCAAGTCTTCCTAATGGTTCAAACCCTAAGCCAAGTGAAAATTTTTTACTCCATAACTAGTGTTGGCATTTTATCAAACATTTGGTGAGCATTCATAAGAGGCATTAAGAAATTGGAATGAAGAATTGAAATGAAGGGATCTAAATCACACAAGTATCTACAATTGAACAATTACAAGCAATGGATATGAAAGTACCTCAATTCACTAGTTCCAAATCCAAGTAACAAAGGCAAAGCTAGATCCAAAGTGAGAGGATCAAAGAACACTAATTGAGAATATGAGAAGAGTAGATTTACTAATTGCATAAAAATAAAAGTGTATTACAATGGATCTCACCAAGAAAATCAAAGGAGAATTGTAGTGGAGAATGTAGAGAATGAAATCCTAGAGAGAGGTTGGAGGTTCTCTCTCTACCCCAAAATGTAACCAACTCTAGGAAAAATCTAAGAACATCTAAAATGAGTCAAAAGTCCCTTCACCCTTCAATTCTTTGCCTTCTTAAGATTTTCCCGCCAAAATTCTTCCCCAAAATAGGGTCTCTAACTGCCTCCACGCTTTAGTCACGTGCTCTCTTAAAAAATCTTGTGTGACCATCGGCGCGTACGCGCACAGCACGCGCTCGCTCCCCTGGGGTAATTGCAATCCGCGCGCAAGCGTAATCTGTGGGGATGCATCCATGAGTGTCATGAATTAGCTGTTAAACGTGCCGGCTTGTAGCTTGGCTCCTAGCTTTGGCTCTGGTAGCACAGATCTGTGCGGACGCGACATGTGCACACACGCGTCGATGCTGAAGTTTCCAAAGCTCACTTTTCCATGCTTCTTTCCTTTATGCATGCTCCCATTCTCCCCTCCGAGTCATCCATGCCCTATAAACTCTGAAACCACTTAACACACGGGTCACAGTATCGAATGGTACTAGAGGAGGATTAACAATATATCTAATTTAGTGCAAAAGAAGCATGCTTTCATCCATGAGGCAAAATTGGGAAAGGAACACAAAATCATGCATTTTCGTATGAATAAGTGCGTAGGATCATTGATAAAACTCTTGAAATCAGTACAAGATAAACTCTAAAAAATGAGGTTTATCACTCATGGCCTTGAATACATTGAATACCATCTTCTCATCATGCAGCCTAAGGGTAAGTTCACCCTTTTAGATATCAATGATGGCTCCGGCAGTAGCTAAGAATGGCCTTCCCAAAACGACAGAGGCCTTGGCTTCTTCCTCCATATCCAACACTACAAGGTCTGCTGCAAAGATAAAATATCCCACCTTCACCAACAAGTCTTCCAATATTCCATGAGGGAACTTGAATGATCGGTCTGCCATTTGCAGGGCCATTCATGTTGGCTTGGTGATGAGCGGATAATTTATACGCTTTTTGGCATTGTTTTTAAGTATTTTTTAGTAGGATCTAGCTACTTTTAGGGATATTTTCATTAGTTTTTATGTAAAATTTACATTTCTGGCTTTACTATGAGTTTGTGTGTTTTTCTGTGATTTCAGGTATTTTCTAGCTGACATTGAGGGACCTGAGCAAAACTCTGATAAGAAGGCTGACAAAGGACTGCTGATGCTGTTGCATTCTGACCTCCTTGCACTCGAAATGGATTTTCTGGATCTACAGTACTCTAAATGGTGCAATCTCAACGGCGTTGGAGGATAGACATCCAGAGCTTTCCAGCAATATATAATAGTTCATACTTTATTCGAGATTTGACTATGTAAACGGGCGCTCAATGCCAGTTTCATGCTGCATTCTGGAGTCAAACGCCAGAAACACGTCACGAACCAGAGTTGAACGCCAAAAACACGTTACAACTTGGCGTTCAACTCCAAGATAAGCCTCAGCTCGTGTAAAGATCAAGCTCAGCCCAAGCACACACCAAGTGGGCCTCGGAATTGGATTTCTGCATCAATTACTTACTTCTATAAACCCTAGTAGCTAGTCTAGTATAAATAGGACGTTTTACTATTGTATTAGATATCTTTGGTCTCAGTTTTATTTTATTATTCATCTTAGGAGACTATTGATCACGTTTTGGGGGCTGGCCATTCGGCCATGCCTGAACCTTCATCACATATGTATTTTTAACAGTGGAGTTTCTACACACCATAGATTAAGGGTGTGGAGCTCTGCTGTACCTCAAGTTTCAATGCAATTACTACTATTTTCTATTCAATTCCACTTGTTCTTATTCTAAGATATTTGTTGCACTTCAACATGATGAATGTGATGATCTGTGACACTCATCATCATTCTCACCTATGAACGCGTGACTGACAACCACTTCCGTTCTACCTTAGACCGGGCGCATATCGCTTGGATTCCTTAATCAGAATCTTCGTGGTATAAGCTAGAATTGATGGTGGTATTCATGGGAATCCGGAAAGTCTAACCTTGTCTGTGGTATTCCAATTAGGATTCTGGGATTGAAAGACTGTGATGAGCTTCAAACTCGCGATTGTTGGGCGTGATGACAAACGCAAAAGAATCAAGGGATTCTATTCCAACATGATCGAGAACCGACAGATGATTAGCCGTGCTGTGAAAGAGCATTTGGACCATTTTCACTGAGAGGATGGGATGTAGCTATTGACAACGGTGATGCCCTACATACAGCTTGCCATGGAAAGGAGTAAGAAGGATTGGATGAAAGCAATAGGAAAGTAGAGATTCAGAAGGAACACAGCACCTCCATGCACTTATCTAAAAGTCCCACCATTGAATTACATGAGTAACTCTATCTTTATTTTCTGTTTTATTTATTTACTATTCGAAAACTCCATAACATTTATTATCCGCCTAACTGAGATTTACAAGATGACCATAGCTTGCTTCATACCAACAATCTCCGTGGGATCGATCCTTACTCACGTAAGGCATTACTTGGACGACCCAGTGCACTTGCTGGTTAGTTGTACGGAGTTGTGACTTGATGTGTGGAAAGCGATCCAACACAAAACTCACCGGCAAGTGTACCGGGTCGCATCAAGTAATAATAACTCACATGAGTGAGGTCGATCCCACAGGGATTGAAGGATTGAGCAATTTTAGTTTAGTGGGTGATTTAGTCAAGCGAATTAAGTTTTGGTTGAGTGATTTGTGTTTAACAGGAAGTAAATGACAGTAAATGTAAAGGGGGAAGGGAAAAGTGCAGTAAATTGAAGAACAGAATTGTAAATTTGCAGAATCTTAAAGAGCAAGAAAGTAAATGACTGAAACTTAAAGTGCAAGAAACTTAAATTGCAGTAACTTAAATGGCAAGAAAGATAAATGGCTTGAATATAAAAGGGAATTGAGGAATGGGATTGCAAGATCTAAACAAAGAAGAAGTAAATTGCAGCAATTGATTGAGCAGAATTTAAATCAGAGGCAAATAGCATTCAAACAGAAAGAAAATAAAATGCAGCAAAGGTTCACAGAAGAACCAAGAGTGAATTATGATCTCAGGATCCCAAGGGCTTAGGTAGCAGAGCCTAAAACCCACTTTCCTTCCCAGATCTGAATTAACTAAGCAATTGACAGAAAATTAAAGAAGAAGTAATAGAAGAACAGAATTGGAATTGAATTATGCAGAAAACAAGATGCAAAGAGCTTGAATGGGAATTGGGACAGAATTTCCCCAATTTCACACACCCAAAACTCAGAAACAGAAGAGTAGAATTGCCCAAGGGAAATGAGGAAGGAGATCAATCAATTCTCCCTTGATCCTCTTAGTGCTCGGACAAGTCTCTCAAGAAAGCTCAAAGAAAAATGAAATTCAAAAGCTAAGACAAGAGTAAGTCAGAAGGTAAAAAATTCAAAAGAAGGTAAAAAGCTCCTAATTAAAATGGGAATTTAATTTAAATTTTCGGCCCATGAGATTCACTCCCAGGAGGCTGCCCTGCCCTTGTGGAGGGCAGGGTAGAAAATTGATGCATGGTGGTGCGAGTTGGTGCGGCCTTGGTGCGTGTGGTGCGAGTCTGGCGCGAGTTTGGTGCGCCCTTGGTGCGCCAGAGGCTGCCCTGCCCGCGCCAAGGGCAGGGCAGAAAAGTTGGTGCTGCCAGGGTTGAGGAGTGCGCGCATTGGTGCTGCCAAGGTTGAAAATTGGTGCGCCAGGAAGAAAATTGGTGCGCCAGGATGTGCGTTGGTGCGTGGGATGCTGCCCTGCCCGCACCAAGGGCAGGGCAGGAAGAGTTTGATGCGCCAGGGACGTTGGTGCTCGCGGTTGGTGCTGCCAGGAACAACATTTGGTGCGCGCGTTTTGCTTCTTGGTGCGCCACTTCAAATGCTGCCCTGCCCGCGCCAAGGGCAGGGCAGAGTTGCCATATTGCACGCCCGCGTTCGAACCTGGGCGGATACACACGCTTCATTAATTTTCTTGATTTCTTGGCACGGCAATGGGTCTTAGAGCTTGGCTTCCTCATGGTTCTTTGTTCGAACCTTGTGGCATGCATGGGTGATATTTTTTTGTTGAATTTCTTCCTTGTAGAGCCCGATTCTGCCCTCCAGAAAGGCAGGGCAGAGTTTGCTTTCTCTTGGTCCCAAGGCACCATTTTGTGCTCTGCCCTTGTAGTGGGCAGGGCAGAGTTGCCTTCCTTGGCTTGGTCACCTAATGTTGCTCTCCTAAAGGGCATTCTGCCCTTGTGGAGGGCAATGTTGCTTCCCCCATTAGTTGCGGCACGCTGCTCTCCTCTTTGGCCACGCTTTCCTTTTCTTGTGTTACGCTTCTTAGGCCACGCTTTTCATTTTCTTTTCTTTTCTTCACCTACAATAAACCAAACAACCACTCAAAGTATCACTAAATTCAAGAGGCTTATAAATCAATTAAAATTCAATCAAAATTAGCTTAAACCTCATGATTTAACATTAATTTCGTGGTGGTTGCTTGATTTAGAGAAGTTATGCATTTTCACTCCAAATCACTTACTTAGGATGCAAGAAAGTGCATAAATGCTAACAAAACAAGTGAAATTAGCTTGAAAAATGGGTATATGATGACTTGTCATCACAACACCAAACTTAAACCTTGCTTGTCCCCAAGCAAGCATCAAAACTAAGAGTAAATGAAATGAATAAGAAAAGAGTATATATCCTTATTATGCAGATAGCAGAACTTGATCTATGGGGCATTTATGCAGACAATGACAACTCATTTATTGTTGCTGCTGCATAATACACATTTTGCATCAAAGGTTTGCTAAACTTGCTGTTATAAGACTCACCTTTTGATTACTCCCTTGCTAACTCTTCTTGGCTTATAATGCTTTAACAAGCTTATTATTCTTTTAGAGGTTGGGTGTCAAATGCTGCAGCATAGCCTTTGGCTTTATTTTCTTTTCTTTTGCTCAACATCTTTCCACCACAGACACATGGCTCACTAATTCTTCCTAGGATCATTGATGCCCAGCATCTCTTTGGATCACTAAGTGCTTTGTATCTAAGTTGCTCTTTATTGTGGATTTTCAATTGGCCATCCCAAATCAGTTGATCTAAGTGACCGGGTTTTAAAATACCCCTTAGAATTTACTCATCCAAGCAGATCTCAGTACAAGAACACCACAGGCATTTGTCCTAAGGTTCAAGCCATTGGTGTCCAACCTTTATTCTTTGTTTTTCTTGCCACTTTGGCTTTTTCTTTCCTTTTTCTTTCTGTTTTTGTTGCCAAGGTTGTTTCATTATTGATAGGAGTTTTTGTAACAGCAAGCTAACTCACAATTGGATGAGAATGATATTATGCAATACTTATTTCATGAGTCTTGCATTAATCAAACACATGTACCACCACCAACTTCCATTCATACTTATGCAACATTGGATATTTTACTTTTCAATTCAAACCAAACTCTTTTTATTTAAGCATATGGGAAACAAAGCAATATTAAAGCTAAGTGATGGATACAAGCATTATGCAGACTTGGCATTTGTAACAAACCATTTCACTTGCAGCTAGATAAACATTTTAGCAAGACATACAATGGCTTCCAAATTCAAAACATCACACAGCAGCAAGAATTAAGTTTAGATACAACCTTTGAAGTTGCAGCCCTTTGATTTTTCTCCTTCTGTTGTGTTCCCTTTGAGTCAAAATGCATAGTGTCTTCAATTGTTGATTCATGTCCTGCATAATCCTCAAAGTTGCTTGCTTCTCAAGCCCTTAATTACATGGTTAGTTTGTATGAACTGAGTGTGGTTTCAGGATTCGTTTTGGTGTGTGAACACCAAACTTAATTGTTTTGCCACTGTCTCAGATGTACCAAGTTAACCATATTTGAAACCATGTATCCTTGCTAAGGGTTAATGGAATTAAAGCTAGAAAACACTTTAACAGTTGAATAATGTGGCTGATTGCTTGGAGTTAGAATTATGCAAGAGGTGAGAATGTATTAAATGATATTTTTGGTGGAACACCAAACTTAGAAGTTTTCATTCTCCCTCAACTTGTTTTAGTGTCCAACACCAAACTTAGCTCCTTGCAATCCACACCAATTACTCAACATTTTTATTGAAAAAGCTATGAAAAAAAACTACCTCAGGTTGGGTTGCCTCCCAACAAGCGCTCTTTTATTGTCATTAGCTTGACATCTTCATTTTTGCTTCAAGAGGAATTCAGGTTCTGAACCTCCTTCTCTTTGTTCCATTGCCCCCCTAGGTACAATTTTGCTCTATGACCATTTGCTGTAAACTGATTCTTTGTTGCTTCATCTAGTAATTCGATGCTCCCATAAGGAAAAACCTTAGTTACCAAATATGGACCAGTCCATTTAGACTTAAGCTTGCCAGGGAATATCTTGAGCCGTGAGTTATACAGGAGAACTTGTTGTCCAGGTTTGAATTCTTTCTTCAAAATCTTTCTGTCATGCCATCTCTTAGCTTTCTCCTTGTATATCTTGGTATTTTCATAGGCTTCTAGCCTAAACTCATCTAGCTCATTCAGCTGCAACAATCTTTTCTCTCCTGCTGCTTCAGAATCCAAATTTAGAAGTTTAGTGGCCCAAAAGGCTTTGTGCTCAAGCTCTACAGGGAGATGACAAGATTTGCCATATAACAGTTGAAATGGGGACTTCCTAATAGGAGTTTTAAAAGCTGTTCTGTATGCCCAAAGTGCATCTTCCAACTTCCTAGCCCAATCCTTTCTTGTGTTACCAACTGTTTTTTCTAGGATCTTCTTTAGTTCCCTGTTTGCTAATTCTGCTTGTCCATTAGTTTGGGGATGATATGGTGTGGCTACCTTATGAACAACTCCATATTTGTAGAGAAGTTTCTCCATTTGTCTATTGCAAAAATGACCACCACCATCACTGATGAGACCTTTGGGTACTCCATATCTAGTAAAGATGTTCTTCTTCAAGAATTGAAGAACAACTTGTGCATCACAGGTAGTTGTGGCTATGGCTTCCACCCATTTTGAAACATACTCTACTGCTACCAAGATATATCTGAATGAATAAGAAGGGGGAAAGGGTCCCATGAAATCAATGCCCCATAGATCAAACAATTTTACTTCCAAAATGAAGTTCTGTGGCATCTCATTCCTTTTTGTTAGTCCTCCTGCTCTTTGGCATTCATTACATTGGTGGACAAATTCCCTGGCATCTTTGAAGATGGTTGGCCAATAGAATCCACTTTGTAATACCTTTGCTGCCGTTCTTTCTGGACCAAAGTGTCCACCATAAGCTGAGCCATGACAATGCCACAATATATCTCTTATTTCACTTTCAGGAACACATCTCCTGATTATTCCATCAGAACACCTTCTGAACAGATAGGGTTCATCCCACAAGAACTTCTTTGCTTCATTGATTAATTTCCTCACTTGTTGCTTAGTGAATTCTTGCGGTATCTTTCTCCCTACTTTGTAGTTTGCTATATCAGCAAACCATGGTGTTTGTTGGATTTGCATGAGATGTTCATCTGGGAAGCTTTCATTCACAGGTAATGAGGCCTTTTGAATTGTTTCTGATGGCAGCCTTGACAAATGATCAGCAACTAGATTTTCAGTGCCTTTCCTGTCCCTTACCTCAATGTCAAATTCTTGTAAGAGTAGAATCCATCTGATAAGTCTTGGCTTAGCATCCTGTTTTGACATCAAATACTTGAGAGCAGCATGATCAGTATAAACCACAATTTTAGATCCTATCAAATATGATCTAAACTTATCAAATGTATAGACTACAGCTAGCAATTCCTTCTCTATTGTAGTGTAATTCTTTTGAGCTTCATTCAATACTTTACTTGCATAATATATGACATGATGCAAGTTTCCCTTCTTCTGCCCAAGTACAGCACCAATTGCAATTTCACTTGCATCACACATGAGTTCAAATGGTAAGTCCCAATCAAGGGGTGTGATAATTGGTGCTGTTGTGAGTTTATGTTTTAAAGTTTCAAAAGCATGCTGGCAATTCTTATCAAAAACAAAAGGTTGATCAATCATCAAAAGGTTACTCAAAGGTTTGGCTATTTTAGAAAAATCTTTGATAAACCTTCTATAAAATCCTGCATGACCCAAGAAACTTCTAACAGATTTCACATTAGTTGGTGGAGGGAGTTTTTCTATTATTTCAACTTTTGCCTTGTCAACCTCTATTCCTCTTCTTGAAACTTTATGACCAAGAACAATCCCCTCAGGTACCATGAAATGGCACTTCTCCCAGTTCAAAACCAAATTAGTTTCTTGGCACCGTTTCAAGACAAGAGTTAGATGGTTTAAGCAAGTATTGAAAGTGTCACCAAAAACAGAAAAGTCATCCATGAAAACCTCTAAAAATTTTTCAACCATATCTGAGAAAATTGAGAGCATACACCTTTGAAAAGTGGCTGGGGCATTGCATAATCCGAATGGCATTCTTCTATAGGCAAAAACTCCAACTGGGCATGTGAATGAAGTCTTTTCTTGGTCCTTTGGATCTACCACTATCTGATTATACCCAGAATAGCCATCCAAGAAGCAATAATAAGCATGGCCAGCCAACCTTTCAAGCATTTGATCAATGAAAGGAAGTGGGAAGTGATCTTTGCGTGTGGCATCATTCAATCTTCTATAATCAATGCACATCCTCCACCCTGTCACCGTTCTGGTGGGAATGAGTTCATTCTTCTCATTAATAATGACTGTCATCCCTCCTTTCTTTGGTACCACTTGGACTGGGCTTATCCATGAGCTATCAGAAATATGATATATGATTCCTGCATTCCATAACTTCATCACTTCCTTCTGGATAACTTCCTTCATTGCAGGGTTTAGTCTTCTCTGAGGTTGAATTACTGCTTTGGAATTGTCCTCCAAAAGAATCTTATGCATGCATATTGTAGGGCTGATGCCTTTCAAGTCATCAATGGTCCATCCTAAGGCATCCTTGTGGGCTCTGAGAACATCAAGAAGCTCTCCTTCTTCTTTCTTTGTCAAGGACAAATTGATGATCACCGGGAGGCTTTCTGAAGTCCCAAGAAATGCATATTTGAGATGAGAAGGTAATGGCTTCAGTTCTTGCTTTTGCACCTCTTCTTTCTTGCTTGGTTCCACTTCTTTGTTTATGAAAGCCTCAGCCACATGTTCCTCTATTGTTTCATGACTATCTTCTTCTTGCTCATGCTGATCAATGTCTAAGATTTCTTCCACCAGGCTCTCTATCATGTCCACCCTCAAATGATCTTCCTTCTCTGGGGGGTGTTGCATTGACTTAAAAACATTGATGATCATTTGCTCATTGTGTACTCTGAAAATCATTTCTCCTTTTTCCACATCAATAATTGCTCTTGCAGTTGCTAGAAATGGTCTGCCCAAGATGATTGAATTGTTGCCTTCCTCATCGGTATCTAAGATTACAAAGTCTGCAGGGAAGATAAACTTTCCAACCTTTACTAGCAAATTTTCCACAATTCCATTTGGTATCTTGATTGATCTGTCTGCCATGACTAGTGACATCTTGGTGGGTTTGAGTTCTTTTATGGCAAGCTTTTTCATCATGGACAAGGGCATTAAGTTGATACTAGCTCCAAGATCACAAAGAGCTTTGTCCAGGGATAGTTTGCCTATAGTGCATGACACTACAAAACTCCCTAGATCCTTGAGTTTTGGTGGGATTCCCTTTTGGAGCACGGCACTACATTCCTCACTAAGCATCACCGTTTCCTTCTCATTCCAATCTCTTTTCTTGTTGATGAGCTCTTTTAAGAACTTGGCATACAGGGGCATTTGCTCCAAAGCCTCTGCCAAAGGTATGTTAATTTCCAACTTCTTGAAAGTCTCAAGAAATTTGTGGAAGTGCTGCTCCTTTGTTTCCTTGTGAAATCTCTGTGGATAAGGTAGTGGTGGTGTTGAGCTCTTCACCACTTGATGCTGTTTTGGAATTGGTTCTTCCATGATTTGCTTTCCTTTCTTCAGATTCTGTGGCTTGTTGTCTTCCTCTGTGAGCTTTTCTGGAGCATTCTTGCTTATCTTGTCTTTGTTGATGGTTTCATCATTCTTTGTTGGCTCAGTGTCATTCTCCATAAGCTTCTTTGTTGCTCCTTGGTTGCCATCCACTAACACTTTTCCACTTCTTAGTTGCACAACCTTGCATTCTTCCTTTGGGTTGGGAATGGTGTCACTGGGTAGTGAACTTGATGGCTTCTCAACAGAAATCTTCTTGGAGATTTGTCCAATCTGCCTCTCTAGGTTCTTCATGGAGGCTTCTTGATTCTTGGTTGTCAATTCTTGGCTCTTCATTAGTTTCTCCATGAGCAGCTCTAAATTGTTGATTCTCTGTGAGTCTTGTGTGATGGGTTGATTTTGGGGTGTTGATGGGTGAAGATAAGTGTTTTGGTTAGTTGGGTGGTTATTGGGTGGGTATTGGTTAGAATTTGGGTAGTTATTTTGTGGTTTTCTGTATGAGTTTTGGTTAGTGTTTGGCTGGGGGTTGTGGTTTGTATTTTTCCAATTGGTTTGGCTTGTGTTTCTTTGCCATGGTTGTTGGTTTTGATTATGGTTGTCGCCCCATCTGAGGTTGGGATGCTTCTTCCAAGATGGATTGTAGGTATCACCATAGACTTCATTTGTTCCAGGGTTTTGGTTGTGCATGTATTGGACTTGCTCTTGTTGTTGCTCCTCTTGAGTTTCTTCCTTTTGCACCCAAGTGGTTGGAGGTTGGCTTGTGGTGCTCACTGCTGCCACTTGCAAGCCATCAATTCTCTTAGCCATTTGCTCAAATTGTTGTTGAATCTGCTGCTGCATCAGCTTGTTTTGAGCTAAGATTGAATCAACTCCTTCCAACTCCATTACTCCTCTTCTCTGTGATGGTTGGCGTTGTCTTTGATGAGCAAAGAAATATTGGTTGTTGGCCACCATATCAATGAGGTTTTGAGCTTCCTCTGTGGTCTTCATGAGTTGTAGAGAGCCTCCGGCAGAGTGATCAAGAGCTTCTTGAGCTTTAAGGGTGAGGCCTTCATAGAAGTTTTGTAACTTATCCCATTCAGTAAACATCTCTGGTGGACATTTCCTCAATAAAGCCTTATATCTTTCCCATGCTTCATATAAGTTCTCGGCCTCCAATTGAGTGAATGTTTGAACCTCAGTCTTCAACCTTAAGATTCTTTGAGGTGGATAGAATTTGGCAAGGAACTTGCTCACCAAGTCATCCCAAGTGTTGATGCTTTCTTTTGGAAAGGTCTCTAGCCATTGAGTGGCTTTATCTCTGAGAGAGAATGGGAAGAGCAGCAACTTGTAGCTATCAGGAGGTACACCATTTGTCTTCACTGTGTCACAGATTCTCAAGAAGGTGGACAAATGTTGATTTGGATCCTCCAAAGGCCCTCCTCCAAAAGAACAATTGTTTTGAACTAGAGTGATGAGTTGTGGCTTGAGTTCAAAATTGTTTGCATTGACATTGGGAGGAAGAATGCTACTCCCACAATGCCTAGCATTTGCAAATGTGTATGAAGCCAAGACTCTTCTCTGTTGTTGATTATTGTTGGCTCCTTCTCCTGGTTGATTGGTATCTCCTTCCATGTCTTGGAATTCCTCCTCAGATTCTTCTTCTCCAACTATGTTCTTCCCTCTTTCAGCTCTTCTTAGTCTCCGAAGAGTCCTTTGATCAATTTCAGAAATGATAGGAGAAGATCTTCCTATACCTGACATACAAACACACAATAATAAACACACAGACCCAGAAATACAATGGAACTTCAATCTATAGCTAGAATGAAGGTTTAGTTAGTTTAAGCAAAAATTCAAACAGTTAGTGTGTTAGTGAGAATTAGAATAGCAGAAAAGAAAAATGCTTAATCTAGATCTCCACTTCACTTAATCATTGTCAATCTATTTCAATCCCCGGCAACGGCGCCAAAAACTTGATGTGTGGAAAGCGATCCAACACAAAAACTCACCGGCAAGTGTACCGGGTCGCATCAAGTAATAATAACTCACATGAGTGAGGTCGATCCCACAGGGATTGAAGGATTGAGCAATTTTAGTTTAGTGGGTGATTTAGTCAAGCGAATTAAGTTTTGGTTGAGTGATTTGTGTTTAACAGGAAGTAAATGACAGTAAATGTAAAGGGGGAAGGGAAAAGTGCAGTAAATTGAAGAACAAAATTGTAAATTTGCAGAATCTTAAAGAGCAAGAAAGTAAATGACTGAAACTTAAAGTGCAAGAAACTTAAATTGCAGTAACTTAAATGGCAAGAAAGATAAATGGCTTGAATATAAAAGGGAATTGAGGAATGGGATTGCAAGATCTAAACAAAGAAGAAGTAAATTGCAGCAATTGATTGAGCAGAATTTAAATCAGAGGCAAATAGCATTCAAACAGAAAGAAAATAAAATGCAGCAAAGGTTCACAGAAGAACCAAGAGTGAATTATGATCTCAGGATCCCAAGGGCTTAGGTAGCAGAGCCTAAAACCCACTTTCCTTCCCAGATCTGAATTAACTAAGCAATTGACAGAAAATTAAAGAAGAAGTAATAGAAGAACAGAATTGGAATTGAATTATGCAGAAAACAAGATGCAAAGAGCTTGAATGGGAATTGGGACAGAATTTCCCCAATTTCACACACCCAAAACTCAGAAACAGAAGAGTAGAATTGCCCAAGGGAAATGAGGAAGGAGATCAATCAATTCTCCCTTGATCCTCTTAGTGCTCGGACAAGTCTCTCAAGAAAGCTCAAAGAAAAATGAAATTCAAAAGCTAAGACAAGAGTAAGTCAGAAGGTAAAAAATTCAAAAGAAGGTAAAAAGCTCCTAATTAAAATGGGAATTTAATTTAAATTTTCGGCCCATGAGATTCACTCCCAGGAGGCTGCCCTGCCCTTGTGGAGGGCAGGGCAGAAAATTGATGCATGGTGGTGCGAGTTGGTGCGGCCTGGTGCGTGTGGTGCGAGTTTGGCGCGAGTTTGGTGCGCCCTTGGTGCGCCAGAGGCTGCCCTGCCCGCGCCAAGGGCAGGGCAGAAAAGTTGGTGCTGCCAGGGTTGAGGAGTGCGCGCGTTGGTGCTGCCAAGGTTGAAAATTGGTGCGCCAGGAAGAAAATTGGTGCGCCAGGATGTGCGTTGGTGCGTGGGACGTTGCCCTGCCCGCACCAAGGGCAGGGCAGAAAGAGTTTGATGCGCCAGGGACGTTGGTGCTCACGGTTGGTGCTGCCAGGAACAACATTTGGTGCGCGCGTTTTGCTTCTTGGTGCGCCACTTCAAATGCTGCCCTGCCCGCGCCAAGGGCAGGGCAGAGTTGCCATATTGCACGCCCGTGTTCGAACCTGGGCGGATACACACGCTTCATTAATTTTCTTGATTTCTTGGCACGGCAATGGGTCTTAGAGCTTGGCTTCCTCATGGTTCTTTGTTCGAACCTTGTGGCATGCATGGGTGATATTTTTTTGTTGAATTTCTTCCTTGTAGAGCCCAATTCTGCCCTCCAGAAGGGCAGGGCAGAGTTTGCTTTCTCTTGGTCCCAAGGCACCATTTTGTGCTCTGCCCTTGTAGTGGGCAGGGCAGAGTTGCCTTCCTTGGCTTGGTCACCTAATGTTGCTCTCCTAAAGGGCATTCTGCCCTTGTGGAGGGCAATGTTGCTTCCCCCATTAGTTGCGGCACGCTTCTCTCCTCTTTGGCCACGCTTTCCTTTTCTTGTGTTACGCTTCTTAGGCCACGCTTTTCATTTTCTTTTCTTTTCTTCACCTACAATAAACCAAACAACCACTCAAAGTATCACTAAATTCAAGAGGCTTATAAATCAATTAAAATTCAATCAAAATTAGCTTAAACCTCATGATTTAACATTAATTTCATGGTGGTTGCTTGATTTAGAGAAGTTATGCATTTTCACTCCAAATCACTTACTTAGGATGCAAGAAAGTGCATAAATGCTAACAAAACAAGTGAAATTAGCTTGAAAAATGGGTATATGATGACTTGTCATCATGACTAAGTGTGATTCATGTTTGAGAGCGCTACCAAGTCTTTGGAGCCATTGTTGATGATCACAATTTCGTCCACCAAGTTTTTGGCGCCGTTGCCGGGGATTTTTTGAGTATAGACAACTGACGGTTCATCTTGTTGCTCAGATTAGGTAATTTTCTTTTTATTTTCTTTTCAAAACGTCTTCAAAAATATTTTTCAAAATTTTTCCCTTTGTTTTCGAAAATTATTCCAAAATTCTTAAGAATGAATTCTAGAGTTTCATAGTAACATGTTGAAGCCTGACTGGCTGTAAAGCCATATCCAAATCCTTTCGGATTGAGGCTTCCACTTGTCAACATAACGGGTATGTATATGGAGTTGGATGAAATATCAGCTGTTGCATGCCTGATTTATATCTTCTAAAGCTGGTTGGCTATTAAGCCATGCCCAACCCTTGGATTGGAGCTTTAGACTAACATTGGAAGATTCCTCGAATTCTTATTAAAAATTTTGAATCTCTTAATTTCTTTTCCTATATTTTTTTCGAAAAACAAATTAAAGAAAAATACAAAAAAATCATAAAATCACAAAAACCAAAAATATTATGTGTTCTTGTTTAAGTCTTGAGTCAAATTTTAAGTTTGGTGTCAATTGCATTCTTTGAAAATTTTTCTTGCATTTTTCGAAAATTCATGCATTCATAGTGTTCTTCATGATCTTCAAGTTGTTCTTGGTAAGTCTTCTTGTTTGATCTTGATGTTTTCTTGTTTTGTGTCTTTTATTGTTTTTCATGTGCATTTTTGCATTCATATTGTCTAAGCATTAAAGATTTCTAAGTTTGGTCTCTTGCATATTTTCTTTGCATAAAAAATTTTTCAAAAGTATGTTCTTGATGTTCATCATGATCTTCAAAGTGTTCTTGGTGTTCATCTTGACATTCATAGTGTTCTTGCATACATCTAGTGTTTTGATCCAAAATTTTCATGTTTTGGGTCATTTTTATGTTTTTCTCTCTCATCATTTAAAATTAAAAAAAATAAAAAAATATTTTCCTTATTTCTCTCAAAAATTTCAAAAATTTGGGTTGACTTAGTCAAAAAGTTTTAAAATTAGTTGTTTGTTACAAGTCAAGTCAAATTTTCAAATTTAAAAATTTTATCTTTTCAAAACCTCTTTCAAAAATCAAATCTTTTTCATTTTTTTCTATTTTCGAAAAATTTTAAAAATTATTTTTCAAAAATCGTTTTTTTAATAGTATTTCATGATTTTCAAAAATTATGCTAACAATTAATATGATTGATTCAAAAATTTGAAGTTTGTTACTTTCTTGTTAAGAAAGGTTCAATCTTTAAATTCTAGAATCTTATCTTTTAGTTTCTTGTTAGTTAAGTAATTAATTTTAATTTTAAGAATTAAATCTTTGCTAACCATATCTTTTTTTTTATCATATCTTTTCATCTCTTATATCATATCTTTTTCAAAATTTTATCTTTTTCAAAAATTTGATTTTAAAATATCTTTTCTAACTTCTTATCTTCTTATCTTTTCAAATTTGATTTTCAAATATTTTTCAACTAACTATTTGACTTTTTGTTTATTTTTTATCTTTTTCAAAACCACCTAACAACTTTTCTCTCTCTTTAATTTTCGAAAATACCTCCCTCTTTTTCAAAAATTCTTTCTTTAATTAATTAATTGTTTTAAATTTTAATTTTAATTTTATTTCTTATCTTTATTTTCGAAAATCAAATAACTCCTTTTTAAAATTTATTTTCAAAAATTTCTCCCTCTCTCATATTATTCTATTTATTCATTCATTTACTAACACTTCTCTTCATCTCAAATCACTGCCCTTATCCTCACCCTTGTGTTTGGATTCTCCTTTCTTTATCCCCTTTCTTCTTCTACTAATAATAAGGAACCTCTTTACTGTGACATAGAGGATTCCTCTTCTCTTCTTTTCTTGTTCTCTTCTATTTCATATGAGTAGGAACAAGGAAAAAGGCATTCTTGTTGAAGCTGACCCTAAACCTGAAAGGACTCTGAAGAGGAAACTAAGAGAAGCCAAATTACAACAATCCAGAGACAACCTTACTGAAATTTTCGAACAAGAGAAGGAGATGGCACCCGAACCTAACAACAATAATGCAAGGAGGATGCTTGGTGATTATACTACACCTACTTCCAAGTTTGATGGAAGAAGCATCTCAATCCCTACCATGGGGCAAACAATTTTGAGCTGAAACCTCAACTAGTTGCTCTAATGCAACAAAATTGCAAGTTTCATGGACATCCATCAGAAGATTCCTATCAGTTTTTAACTGAGTTCTTACAGATCTGCGAGACTATAAAGACGAAAGGAGTAGATCCTGGAGTCTACAGGCTCATGCTTTTCCCTTTTGATGTAAGAGACAGAGCTAAAACATGGTTGGATTCACAACCTAAGGATAGCTTGGACTCCTGGGATAAGCTGGTCACGGCCTTCTTGGCTAAATCCTTTCCTCCTCAAAAGCTGAGCAAGCTTAGAGTGGATGTTCAGACCTTCAAACAAAAAGATGGTGAATCCCTCTATGAAGCTTGGGAAAGATACAAACAGATGACCAAAAGATGTCCTTCTGACATGTTTTCAGAATGGACCATGATAACGCCTGCAGAAGCTCAAGAACTTATTGACATGGTTGCAAATAACCAGTTCATGTACACTTCGGAGAGGAATTCCGTGAATAATGGGACGCCTCAGAGGAAGGGAATTCTTGAGATTGATGCTCTGAATGCCATATTGGCTCAGAATAAAATGTTGACTCAGCAAGTCAACATGATTTCCCAAAGTTTGAATGGATGGCAAAATGCATCCAACAGTACTAAAGAAGCATCTTCTGAAGAAGAAGCTTATGATCCTGATAACCCTGCAATAGCAGAGGTAAATTACTTAGGTGAACCTTATGGAAACACCTACAACTCATCATGCAAAATTCATCCAAATTTCTCATGGAAGGATTAACAAAATCCTCAACAAGGCTTTAATAATGGTGGAAGAAATAGGCTCAGCAATATCAAGCCTTATCCATCATCTCCTCAGCAACAGACAGAGAATTATGAACAGAGTACCTCTAACTTAGCAAATTTAGTCTTTGATCTGTCTAAGGCCACTTTAAGTTTCATGAGTGAAACAAAGTCCTCCATCAGAAATCTAGAGGCACAAGTGGGCCTGCTGAGTAAGAAAATCACTGAAACTCCTCCTAGTACTCTCCCAAGCAATACTGAAGAGAATCCAAAAAGAAAGTGCAAGGCCATTGATATAATCAACATGGCCGAACCTAGAGAGGAAGGAGAGGACGTGAATCCCAATGAGGAATACCTCATGGGACGTCTCTCAAGCAAGAAGGAGTTCCCTATTGAGGACCCAAGGGAATCTGAGGTTCATATAGAGACCATAGAGATTCCATTAAATCTCCTTCTCCCATTCATGAACTCTGAAGACTATTCTTCCTCTGAAGAGGATGAAGATATAACTGGAGAGCAAGTTGCTCAATATCTAGGAGCTATCATGAAGTTGAATGCCAAGTTGTTTGGTAATGAGACTTGGGAAGGTGAACCTCCCTTGCTCATTAGTGAACTAGATACATGGGTTCAGCAAACTTTACCTCAAAAGAGACAAGATCTTGGCAAATTTGTAATACCTTGTACCATAGGCACCATGACCTTTGAGAAAGCTCTGTGTGACCTAGGGTCAGGCATAAATCTTATGCCACTCTCTGTAATGGAGAAACTGGGGATCATTGAGGTACAGCCTGCTTTATTCTCATTAGAATTAGCAGATAAGTCAGTAAGAAAAGCTTATGGATTAGTAGAGGACGTGTTAGTAAAGGTTAAAGGCCTTTACATTCCTGCTGATTTCATATCTTAGACACTAGGAAGGAGGAGGATAAATGCATCATCCTTGGAAGACCTTTCCTAGCCACAGCAGAAGCTGTGATAGATGTTAACAGAGGAGAATTAGTCCTTCAATTGAATGGGGACTTCCTTGTGTTTAAGGCACGCGGCTATCCTTCTGTAACAAGGGAGAGTAAGCATATATAGTTTCTCTCAGTACAGAGTCAAACAGAGCCCCCACAATCAAACTCTAAGTATGGTGTTGGGAGGCCACAACCAAACTCTAAGTTTGGTGTCGAATCCCCACAACCAACTTCTAAGTTTGGTGTTGGGACTATACAACATTGACCTAATTACCTGTGAGGCTCCATGAGAGCCCACTGTCAAGCTATTGACATTAAAGAAGCGCTTATTGGGAGGCAACCCAATTTTTATTTATCTAATTTTATTTTATTTAAATTGGATGTTTTATTAGGTTCATGATCATGTAGAATCACGAAAAAATATTAAAAATAAAAATAGAATAAAAAATAGCAGAAGAAAAATCACATCCTGGAGGAAGGACTTACTGGCGTTTAAACGCTAGTAAGGAGCATCTGGCTGGCGTTCAACGCCAGACCAGAGCATAGATCTGGCGTTGAATGCCAGAAACAAGCAACATCCTAGCATTTAAATGCCAGGAATGCACCCTGAGGAGAGCTGGCGCTGAACGCCAGAAACAAGCATGGAACTAGCGTTCAACGCTAGAAACATGCTGCACATGGGCGTTGAACGCCCAGAACATGCATCACTTCGGCGTTTAAATGCCAGATATGCATGCAAAGGCATTTTACATGCCTAATTGGTGCAGGGATATAAATCCTTGACACCTCAGGATCTGTGGACCCCACAGGATCATCTCAGGATCTGTGGACCCCACAAGATCCCCACCTACCATATTCTCCCCTCTTCTCAACATTCATCCTCTCTTTCCAATAAACACTGTTCCCCAAAACCCTTCACCAATCACGTCAATCACTCTTCCCAATTACCCCCTTCACCACTCACATCCATCCACTCTTCCCCATAAACCCCACCTACCTTCAAAATTCAAATTTCTTTCCCACCCAATCCCACCCTAAATGGTCGAACCTACTCCCTCTCCCCTCACTATATAAACCCCTCCATTCTCCTTAATTTTTCACACAACACAACCCCCTCTTCTACACCTTGGCCGAATACACCTCCCCTACTCTCTTCCATATTTTCTCTTCTTCTTCTTCTTTTCTTTCTTCTCTTGCTCGAGGGTGAGTAATATTTTAAGTTTGGTGTGGTAAAAGCATAAGCTTTTTTATTTTTTCATTACCATTGATGGCACCTAAGGCCGGAGAAACCTCTAGAAAAGGGAAAGGGAAGACAAAAGCTTCAACCTCCGAGTCATGGGAGATGGAAAGATTCATCTTTAAAGCCCATCAAGACCACTTCTACGATGTTGTGACCAAGAAGAAGGTGATCCCTGAGGTCCCTTTCAAGCTCAAGAAAAATGAGTTTCCAGAAATCCGACATGAGATCCAAAGAAGAGGTTGGAAAGTTCTAACCAATCCCATCCAACAAGTCAGAATCTTGATGGTTCAAGAGTTCTATGACAATGCATGGATCACTAGGAACCATGATCAAAGTATGAACCCGAATCCAAAGAACTATCTTACAATGGTTCGGGGAAAATACTTAGATTTTAGTCCGAAAAATGTGAGGTTGGCATTCAACTTGCCCATCATGCAAGGAAATGCACACCCCTACACAAGAAAGGCCAACTTTGATCAAAGGTTGGACCAAGTCCTTAGGGACATATGTGTTGAAGGAGCTCAATGGAAAAGAGACTCCAAAGTCAAGCCGGTTCAATTAAGAAGACTGGACCTCAAGCATGTGGCTAGAGGATGGTTGGAGTTCATCCAACGCTCCATCATCCCCACTAGCAACCGATCTGAAGTTACTGTGGATTGGGCCATCATGATCGATAGCATCATGATTGGAGAGGAAGTAGAAATTCATGAAGTTATCTCCCTTGAAATCTACAAAATAGCCGATAAGTCCTCTACTTTGGCAAGGCTAGCTTTTCCTCATCTTATTTGCCATCTATGTTACTCAGCTGGAGTCATCATAGAAGGAGACATCCCCATTGAGGAGGACAAGCCCATCACTAAGAAAAGGATGGAGCAAACAAGAGAGCCCACTCATGGAACCCAAGAGACGCATGAGGAAGCCCATCACCAAGAAATCCCGAAGATGCCTCAAGGGATGCACTTTTCTCCCAACAACTATTGGCAACAACTCAACACTTCTGTTGAAGATTTGAGTTACAATATGGATCAATTAAGGGTGGAACATCAAGAGCACTCCATCATTCTCCATGAAATTAGAGAAGATCAAAGAGCAATGAGGGAGGAGCAACAAAGGCAAGGAAGAGACATAGAAGAACTCAAGGACATCATTGGTTCTTCAAGAAGAAAGCGCCACCATCACTAAGGTGGACTCATTCCTTGTTCTTAATTTTTTCTTCTTTTCGGTTTCTTTATGTTAAATGTTTATCTATGTTTGTGTCTTCATTACATGATCATTAGTATTTAGTAACTATGTCTTAAGGCTATGAATAATTTCCATGAATCCTTCACCTCTCTTAAATGAAAAATGTTTCTAATTCAAAAGAACAAGAAGTACATGATTTTCGAATTTATCCTTGAATTTAGTTTAATTATATTGATGTGGTGACAATACTTTTTGTTTTCTGAATGAATGATTGAACAGTGCATATTTTTTATCTTGTTGCTTATGAATGTTAAAATTGTTGGCTCTTGAAAGAATGATGAACAAAGAGAATGTTATTGACAATCTAAAAAATCATGAAATTGATTCTTGAAGCAAGAAAAAGCAGTGAAAAAGCAAAAGCTTGCGAAAAAAATAGAAAGAAAAAGAAAAAGCAAGTAGAAAAAGCCAATAGCCCTTAAAACCAAAAGGCAAGGGTAAAAAGGATCCAAGGCTTTGAGCATCAATGGATAGGAGGGCCCAAGGAAATAAAATCTGGGCCTAAGCGGCTAAATCAAGCTGTCCCTAACCATGTGCTTGTGGCATGCAGGTCCAAGTGAAAGCTTGAGACTGAGTGGTTAAAGTCGTAATCCAAAGCAAAAAGAGTGTGCTTAAGAGCTCTGGACACCTCTAACTGAGGACTTTAGCAAAGCTAAGTCACAATCTGAAAAGGTTCACCCAGTCATGTGTCTGTGGCATTTATGTATCCGGTGGTAATATTGGAAAACAAAGTGCTTAGGGCCACGGCCAAGACTTATGAAAGTAGCTGTGTTCAAGAATCAACAAACTTAACTAGGAGAATCAATAACACTATCTGAAATTCTAAGTTCCTATAGATGATAATCATTCTAAACTTCAAAGGAAAAAGTGAGATGCCAAAACTGTTCAGAGGCAAAAAGCTACAAGTACCGCTCATCTAATTAGAATTAATATTCATTGATATTTTGGGATTTATAGTATATTCTCTTCTTTTTTTATCCTAATTTATTTTTAGTTTCTTGGGGACAAGCAACAATTTAAGTTTGGTTTTGTGATGAGCGGATAATTTATACGCTTTTTGGCATTGTTTTTAAGTAGTTTTTAGTAGGATCTAGCTACTTTTAGGGATGTTTTCATTAGTTTTTATGTAAAATTCACATTTCTAAACTTTACTATGAGTTTGTGTGTTTTTCTGTGATTTTAGGTATTTTCTGGCTGAAATTGAGGGACCTGAGCAAAACTCTTATAAGAAGGCTGACAAAGAACTGCTAATGCTATTGGATTCTGACCTTCCTGCACTCGAAATGGATTTTCTGGAGCTACAGAACTCCAAATGGCACGCTCTCAACAGCGTTTGAAAGTAGACATTCAGAGCTTTCTAGTAAAATATAATAGTCCATACTTTATTCGAGATTTGATGACGTAAACTAGCGCTCAACGCCAGTTCCATGCTGCATTATGGAGTCAAACGCCAGAAACACGTCACAAACCAGAGTTGAACGCCAAAAACACGTTTACAACTTGGTGTTCAACTCCAAGATAAGCCTCAGCTCGTGTAAATATCAAGCTCAGCCCAAGCACACACCAAGTGGGCCCCGGAAGTGGATTTCTGCATCAATTACTTACTTTTGTAAACCCTAGTAGCTAGTCTAGTATAAATAGGACGTTTTACTATAGTATTAGATATCTTTGGTCTCAGTTTTATTTTATTATTCATCTTATGAGACTATTGATCATGTTTTGGGGGCTGGCCATTCGGCCATGCCTGAACCTTCATCACTTATGTATTTTAAACGGTCGAGATTCTACACACCATAGATTAAGGGTGTGGAGCTCTGCTGTACCTCAAGTTTCAATGCAATTACTACTATTTTCTATTCAATTCCGCTTGTTCTTATTCTAAGATATTCGTTGCACTTCAACATGATGAATGTGATGATCCATGACACTCATCATCATTCTCACCTATGAACGCGTGACTGACAACCACTTCCGTTCTACCTTAGACCGGGCGCATATCTCTTGGATTCCTTAATCAGAATCTTCGTGGTATAAGGTAGAATTGATGGCGACATTCATGGGAATCCGGAAAGTCTAACCTTGTCTGTGGTATTCCGAGTAGGATTCCGGGATTGAATGACTGTGACAAGCTTCAAACTCGCGATTGTTGGGCGTGGTGACAAATGCAAAAGAATCAAGGGATTCTATTCCAACATGATCAAGAACCGACAGATGATTAGCCGTGCTGTGACAGAGCATTTGGACCATTTTCACTGAGAGGATGGGATGTAGCCATTGACAATTTTGATGCCCTACATACAACTTACCATGGAAAGGAGTAAGAAGGATTGGATGAAAGCAGTAGGAAAGCAGAGATTCAGAAGGAACACAGCACCTCCATGCACTTATCTGAAATTCCCACCATTGAATTACATGAGTAACTCTATCTTTATTTTCTTTTTTATTTATTTACTATTCGAAAACTCCATAACATTTATTATCCGCCCAACTGAAATTTACAAGATGACCACAGCTTGCTTCATACCAACAATTTCTGTGGGATCGACCCTTATTCCCGTAAGGTATTACTTGGACGACCCAGTGCACTTGCTGGTTAGTTGTGCATGGTTGTGACTAAGTGCGATTCACGTTTAAGAGCGCTACCAAGTCTTTGGAGCCATTGTTGATGATCACAATTTCGTCCACCACTTGGCCTCCTCAATCCTCATTCTTCTCATCATTGCTAAGGATATTAGATTTATGTTGGCTCCCAAATCACACAAAGCCTTTTCCACTATGATTTCTCCTATGACATAAGGGATTTGGAAGCTCCCAGGATCCTTCAACTTGTGCTGAATGATGGCACTACATTCTTCAGTTAGTACCACAGTCTCGTTGTTCTTCCAACTTCTCTTCTTGGTCATCAATTCCTTCAAGAACTTAGCATAGAGCAGCATTTACTTTATTACTTCAGCAAAGGGTATGTTAATCTATAGTCTCTTGAAAACTTCAAAGAATCGTGAGAATTGGATGTCGTCTCCACTCTTCTTCAATCGCTGAGGGTACGAGGCTTTTGGAACATAAGGCTTCAGCACTTCTCCTTCTTGATGTGAGTTGGGAGTGGAAGCCTGAACTTCCTCTTGTCCTTTTCCACCTCTATCCATGTTCTTCTCTTGTGGTTCTTTGGAGGTCTCCTTCAATTCTTTTCCACTTCTGAGGGTGATAGCCTGACACTCCTCCCTTGGGTTTGCATTAGTGTTGTTACAAATGATGTGGTCAGGAACTTGCTTGAATAGGTAGCCGATCTGTGTTTCCAGTTTCTTAATGGCAGCATCTTGATTTTGCATATTGGATCATACTTCTTCCTGGAACGCTTTACTGTCTTGAACTTCCTTGCATATGCCTTCAAGCAAGGTCTCAATTCTGGAGAGTCTATCTTCGGATGGTGATGGTGGGTTGAGGTTAGAGGGTTGAGACTGACCATTTTGGGTTTGACATGGCTGCTGAGAAGTGTTGTTGGGTAGGTGTTGATATGATCTATGTGTGGAATGTTGGTATGCTGCATTATTGCTGGGGTTGTGACGTCTCTGATCTTGGCTTTGGTCTTGTTGATTTCCCTACCCAAAGTTTGGATGGTTCTTCTAATCGAAATTGTAGGTCTTGGAGTATGGATCATGTGATTGCCTGGGTGAGTTCCTAACATAGTTGGCTTGTTCCCAGTCACCTCCTTCCTCTGTATTCACTCCTTCTTAAGCTGGTGGTAGGGTGGTGACTGCTGCAACTTGGTTACTCTCCATCTGCTTGGTAAGGTCAGCCAACTACTTGGTGATCATCTTATTTTGAGCTAGCAGTGCATCCATATGGTTCAACTCTATTACTCCTCGAGTGTTGCTCCTCTCAGAAGCATAAAAGTAGTCATTCTCAGCTACAGTCTCAATGACATCTATGGCTTCTTCAATGGTCTTCTTCTTGTTTAGAGATCCCTTGGAAGAGTGGTCTACTGCCTTCTTTGATTCGTAAGACAAGCCTTCATAGAAAATGTATAGTTGCACCCATTCATTGAACATGTCTGGCGGGCACCTTCTTGGTAAGTCCTTAAACCTCTCCCATGCCTCAAAGAGAGTTTCACCATCTTGTGCCTGAAGGTTTGTACCTCATCTCTCAACCTGTTAATCCTTTGAGGAGGATAGAATCTCGCCATGAACTTATTCACCACATCTTCCCAGGTTGTTAAACACTCCTTCGGAAAGGATTCCAGCCATTTAGATGCTTTGTCCCTGAGTGAAAATGGGAACAAAAGCAATCTATAGGTGGCAGGATGAACACCATTAGACTTCACAGTATCACATATTCTTAGGAAGGTGGTTAAATGTTGATTGGGGTCTTCTTGGGCGCTTCCTCCAAATGAACAGTTGTTACAAGGGTGATGAGATGGGGCTTCAGTTCAAATTATTGGCATGTATGGTTGGTTTTTGGATGCTACTTCCACAGATTTGGATTAATATAAGAGCCTAGAACTTTTCTCTCCTGCCCAGCATGATCTGCTGGACCTCCTCTGGCATGGTTGTGTGTCTCCTCCTTATGGTGGTTTTCCATGTTCTCCTGCATGTCTGTCTCAAAATCCTCCTCTTCTTCCTCAGTACCAACGACCCTCTTCCCTCTTGCTTCCCTCCTTAATCTAAGGAAGATCTTCTCAGGTTCAAATTCAAAGGAGGTTGAAGCTCCTTCTACCTGTCATACAATCAGTAGATTACACAAGTAAGAGAAAAGTGAAGAAATCACTCTTGTTAAGGTTACTGTTAGTATGAGTGAAGCAATTTATCAAACAGTTAGTGGATTAGTTGATAGAGTTGTAAATTAACTGAGAAAATAAAACAAAAGGAAATAATAAATGAAAATGGATGAGACTGAAAGTAAATGACAGAAATAAAATAAATGAAACAAAAGAAAATTGCTCAATCTAGTTATCCTCTAATTTAATCATTGTCGATACAAAATCAATCCCCGGCAACGACGCTATAAACTTGATGCATGAAAACTTGTCTCTCAACAAATTTCCCTCAGTAAGTATACCAAATTATCGTCAAGTAAAAACTCACAATAGAGTTAGGTCGAATCCCACAGGGATTGATTGGTCGAGCAATTTTAATTAGAGGAGTGTTGTAGTCAAACTAAGTCAAATTGTAGAATCTTAAATGGGGAGTTGGGGAGTTGAGCATGAAAGTAAATAATAGAAAGTAAAGAGAATGGGTAAGATCAGATATGGAAAATTCATTGGGCTTAGGAGATGTTACATTCTCTGGATCAAGTTAATCTTCATCTCTTCCTCAATCAATGCATTCATTGATCTCCTTGGCAATATTAGGTGATTGGATCCCAATTCCTTGGCAACCCAATCTCTCTAAGCTTGAACAATTGCCCATATCCTTGATTTAATTGCTCGTGGGAAGAGATGAAGTATGGTCACTAATTATACCACATGTATTTCCAAATCAAAGTGTTGGTAGGATTATATGTCACTATATCCATCCAAACCCCAATTCGGTCCAACATGAGAAAGCATTTCTAGCATGATCTCCTCATTCCTCTTCCATGGATCAAAGGAGATCCAATTATGGAGAGTCTATTTTCCAAGATAACTAACCAATTAGTTGAAGACCGAAAGCTTTCTAGTAAAATTAAGAAAAAAGAAAGAGGAAGAAGAATGAAAACTATAATTGATCCATCAAATTACAACAGAGCTCCCTAACCCAATGAAAAGGGGTTTAGTTGTTCATAGCTCTGGGAATGGAAAACAAGAAAGAAAAGTGCATTCTAAAAATAAACTAGAAATTGCAGGCAAAGTAAAATATACAGAGTGTAGCTTCCAATAATGCCAATCTCCTTTCTAGTTCAAAACTACCCCTATATATACTACCCTTCTGATCTTCTAGTTAACTCTTCAAGTCTTGGATATGGGCTTTTGATCTTTAGTTGAAGTAGTTACAGTCTTCAGTGGGCTCAACTTTGTTTGCAGAAAAAGAGTGAGTCAGGCATGGTATGCAGTTAGTCAGGACGTTAGTGCATTAACGTTAAGTGTAAATTCTGGTTCAAAGACGTTAGTGACATTAACTTTGTCACTAACATCCCAACCCAATTGAGCCACGTTAACCCCAACGTTAGTGGCACTAACGTGACCACTAACGTAGCCTTTCCTTCGCTAGCGTTATTGGCACTAACTTTGTCACTAACGCTACAAAATTCCTTCTCTTCCACGTTAGTGCTTACGTTAATAGCGTTAACGTGGCTACTAACGTGGGTGTATTTTTGCCATCTCCAACGTTAGTGACAAAGTTAGTGTCACTAGCGTTGGCATCTCATTCCTTGCTCCACGTTATCCTTCACCTTAGTGGCATTAACGTGGCCTCTAACGCAGGTAATCTTGGCCTGGTCCAACGTTTGTGACAAAGTTAGTGTCACTAATGTTGGCGATTTCTTCTTTGCTCCACGTTAGAGTTCACGTTAGTAGCACTAACGTGGCTCTTAACGCGGTTATGTGTGACCTTTGCAACGTTAGTGGTGTTAACTTTACCACTAACGTTGGAGCTTCCTCTTCCTTCCACGTTAGTTCCTACATTGGTGTAGCTAACGTGGCAACCAACGTGGGTTGTGATGGCTTTCGAAGGCGTTAGTGGTGATAACTTCACCACTAATGTTGCAAGCTTGCTCCCTTTCCACGTTCGTGGTCACGTTAGTGATACTAACATGGCTACTAACGTAGTTCTTCTATGCTTCTTTTGTCCCGAAATCAAACAAACATGGTGCATCAAAGCTTTGTTTCAGGTCATGAGATCTTGCATTATATAAATTGGCATTCAAATCATGCATTATTCTCATCAAATCATGTAAAATTCACAATGTTTGCTTCAATCAAGGTGTAAGTGTACATTCACCCAAAACCTACTTATTTCCTAAGAAAATGCATGAAACTACCCAAAAACAGTAAAGAAAAGGCTAGTGAAACTGGCCAAGATGCCCTGGCATAAAAGATTTTGCCAATTTACATTCCTTGCTCTTTACGTTTTTTGTCATTTACTTTCTGCAATTTAAATTTCCTATAATTTGCATTCTGTTGGTCACTTTTAACCCAATTCACAAATGTTAGCTTGACTAAACTAATCACCCACTAAAGTTGCTTGATCCATCAATCCCTGTAGGATCGACCTCACTCTTGTGAGTTATTACTACTTGATGCGACCCGGTACACTTGCCGGTGAGTTTGTGTGGAAATCTAATTTCCAACCATCAAGTTTTTGGCACCGTTGCCGGGGATTGATTTAGATCGACAATGATTAAGTGGGTGAGAAGTCTAGATCAAGCTATTTCTTTGTTCTTGTTCTCTGTTTTAAACTGACACCAAGGTGTTTGAGTTATTGCCTCACTAAGAAATTCTTCTCTGAGATATGAATTTCAATTTTCATTGGTGTTGTGTTTTACAACATTCAAATGGAGTTCAACTCATCTTATGATCAAACAAATTTTATGGGATATTATCCACCATCACCAATTCCTAATGATGGCTGGGAATATCACCAATAAATTATAGATCCTAGGCACTCCAATCCATGGAAATATGTCTCAGAACCACAAGATGAGCAAGATAATCATATGGGATACCTCCCACCACCACAAAATGATTCAAGTCATTATTCTAATGGTGGCTGGGAGTATCACCAAGAAAGTGCAAATTCTGAACACTCCAACCCATGGAGATTTGCTCCAGAGCCACAAATCAATCAAACAAAGCACATAAGATACTGTCCAGAACCACAAAATGACTTATATCATTATCCTCATGGTAACTGGACATGTCAACAAGAGTGTGAACAATCAGTTGAAATGGGACACTTCCCAGAGACACAATATGATCCAGGTTTTGATGAGTCTAACAACTACTCATATTGTGGCTGGGAGGGTCAAAATCAAAGAGATCTTAGTGATTCATACTCCATTAATCAAGAGCCATCATCACTTGAGAAAACCTTCAATTCATTCATGCAAAATTATCCAACCTCACCTCCCAATTTCTCATATAATAATCCTCCATCACTTGATTTTGCCTCAACACAAAGTTTCCTCCAAGAACCATACAACTCATGCCACGATCCATACCAACCACAAAATACATTCCATAATTCACAAAATTCATTCCATGCCCCTCAAAACATCACCACAACACATCCATGCCCACAAAATTTCTCTCAACCATCATCCCTTGAGCTAGAATTTGAACAATACCTACAAACATCCATAGACTCTTAGAAAGAACAAGAAACCATCTGCAGTAAGATGGATGGATATTTGGAGCAAATAAGGAGAAACAAAGAATTGATAAGCAATGAAGATGAGGACCACTAGGTGGATGTGAAGGAGGAAGTAGAAGAGCAAGAGGAAGAGGCTACTGTGTCAAGTGAATTTTCATTAAAGAAGGAAGAGGTGGTAGAAATATTTGAACCTAAACCCGCATACATACAGAAGCCACTTGAGATGACAAAGGAACATGAAAACTCACAACCTCCACAAACTCCCCTGAACCAAAAACTCTCAACATTTGAATCTGTGATTGAAAGATACGAAGAGGAGATGAAGAAATCTTGGGAAGAACAATAAACCTCCTCTATGAAAGTGCTATTAAGTCAAATGTTGGGTGCAAAAGAGGAAGTGGAAGAACAAGAAAGTGTGGAAGTCAATCAAGGAAGCTCATACTCAAGTGAAGTAGAGAATTGCGTAGAAGAAGGGCTCACTGAACCACCAATTCAAAAGGCTTTTGATGAAGAAATCACTCCAACAATCACACAACCACCAAGTCTAGATATCCAAGAAGTGAAGGCAACCAACAAGAGCACCAATCCTACCCCTGATCCAGTAAGCAAGCTCAATCAAGCCATTACCAAAAGGAACCTTACTGAGGAGAGACCAAGAAAGGGGACATTAGTTGGTTCATCTCTCCCCATGAGGTCATTCCTCTTAACAAATTGGAAGAAGAGGAAGAAAGTGAAGAACAACATGTCATGCTAATGACACTAAAAGAGCGCTTGTTGAGAGGCAACCCAACCTTAGGTAACATTTCATTTCTCTGCTTGGTTTATTTTCTTTCTTTGCTTTGTTTAAATTTCAATAAATTGGCATATGATTACATTCTAAGTTTAGTGTTGCCCTGCAACAATCTGTTCTCAATCTCTGTGGATGATTGCATCAAATCTGAATTGAAAGTGTCACACTAAAATTCTAAGTTTGGTGTGCCACTTATTTTCTATGCAATTTATTCAGCAACATCACTTGTCTGCATAATCATAATGCCTCTGCAGCTTTGATTTTCTTTTGGTTTGATTTTGTTCCACTTTACTTTAGTTAGTTCTTTGTTTTTTTTATGCTTTATGTTAGTTTGCTCCCTAACTGTTTTTGTTAAATATCTCACCAAGAAATCCTTATTCATGATAGATTCTTTGCTTGGTGATTGTATTTAACATATAACAGTTTTGTTTGTTTAGTTTTAGTTCAAATAAATTTACATAGGATTGCATTCTAAGTTTGGTGTTGCTATGCAACAAAATTTGCTTCCAATCTTTACTGGATACTTGCATCAATTTCATGTATAAGTGTCACACTAAGTTTGGTATGCCATTTACTTTCTTTACGCAATGTATCATGCACACCCTCTATGTCACAATGTCTCTGTCTCTTGTGACTTGATTGTTATCCTCAATTTTGCTTGCTTAAAACACATGTGTTACTAACATTTCATTGTGTAAGACATTCATGATCCATCTTAGTCCCATAGCCATTGTTCTAATTTTTGCTTGAGGGTGATCAAGCATTCTGAGTTTGGTATGGGAAGAAGGAAGAATGGGAGCAAAATGACAACAATAGAGAAGATGAATTACAAGGTCGTAAAGTTTCTTTTCCTCTCATTTGTTTTTAGCACTTTAAATTGCATGATTATCTTTATTTTCTCTGTATGCATGTGTGGTATGAATAAGCATAGCCTAAACTTTGATTTGCAACATGTTGCTGTGACATTATGACTACCAACTTGAGTTTTGTGAATTCAAAAGCAATAAAGCATCATGATCATAAACAAACAAGGAATTAAAGAAGAACATAGCATGTGCATACAAGTATTGGAACGCTAGTATGATTAATTGTTGCTCAATTGCATTAGATTTTATTTAATTGAAGTTTTCATCTAGGACATTTTGTGAAATCTTTTGAAATCATGAAAACCTTGAAGAAGCAATTACAAATTAAAGAAAGAAAAGAAAAAGGGAAAGAATGAGAAAGCTGAAGGCTCTGAGTACCAATGACAATTCAATTGTTAAGTACTTGTGGTGTTAATGTATCAAGCAAAAAGCTTGAAAACAAAACACTTAGAGTCAAGATTAGGCTCAAGTGCAAATGCACCCCTCAAAGCTCAAGGCTCTGAGCATCAATGATTAGAGAGTAAAGAAAAGAAACAAATGAGCTTAAAGAAGTCCTCTAATTAAATGCTTGTGGTGCTTGTGTATCAAGTGGTAATACTTGAAAATAAAGCATTTAGAGTCGTAGCTTTGTTATCAACTCGTGGGGCAAAGCACCCAAAAGGAGAAACTAATAAGAAAATCAAAAGCTTGTTTCAAGGAAGAAATATAAGGAAAAGGTTTCATAAATTGAGCTAGATAGAAGCATCAATCATTTGCATTTCCTTTGTGATTGTAGCATGCATAAAAAAGTAGCTAACCATGAACATTGAGTTGCTATTCTTCTTACCTAGGATTGTCAATCTTTATTGCATGATTCTTTTTTTGCTTGGGGACAAGCAAGGTTTAAGTTTGGTGTTGTGATGACATGTCATCATGTCATGTTTTTCTATGCTTTTTCATACAAGAAATTGATGATTAGTGCTTAAATATTACATTCTTTTGTGCTTAAATGGTATATTTTCTTGATCTTTTGATTTTATAAATTTTGCAAGAAATAAGTGGAAAAAGAAACAAAATAGCATAAAATAAGCTAAAAAGAAAAAAAGAGGAATTTTGGGGCACACTTTGAAGTTTGAGTATGTTTTGGAATTATAGGCCACGCTTTTAAAAGCGTGGCCCATGACCATGAAGCCTTGGCCTTATTATCATGCATTAATTCCTTATGCATGCATGAATTAATAATGAAAGCATGCATGAAGTAACTAAGTAAAATAATGGAAGCATGCATGCATGAATCATTTGATTTTTAATGCCAATAAATGAACCAGGACGTTAGATGAGTTAATTGGCATTACTAATTAATTAAACCAATTAAAGCATGCATTTCATTAATGCCACTAATGCCAATGGATTATCAAAGCATGCATTTCATCAAGCTTAAACGTTACTGCATTTGAATAAAATAAATGAAAGCATGCATGCATAGAATACAAGCACCCAATTGGCCTAGCGTTCATTAAGAAGCTTGGCATTAATAAGCAAATGAAATGAAAGCATGCGTTCAAAATTGTAACGCTAGCGTTCACAAGGTTAACGCTTTCGGGCAGCCCATCCAAAGGAAAACAAGGCGCGCTACGTTGCAAGCAATTCACTGATCGCTACAAGGCTTGGCATGGAAATTGGCCAAGATGGCTTCACCAAGATTCGAAGAGGGAAACCAAGACACCAAGGAAGCGCTGCGTTGAAGCTCTAAACTGAGCGCTACTACAAAGGAATTGGCACAAATGAAGCTAGTGAGGCTCGAAGATGGAGACCACACAAGGAACAATGTAGCGCTACGTTAGATTTCCTAACTGAGTGCTATGTCAAGAGGCTTGGTTCGAAGGAGCACACAAGGCAAGGGAGTGCTATGTTTTCTTTCTTAACTGAGCGCTTCACTCGGAGCTGCCCCATGCTTCCAACTAACTTGAACCAAAGTCAACTGGACCATCTTTCTTCAAAATCATTTTTTTATTCAAGGCCAAATAAAAATTAACCCCTTTCATTGAAATCCAAAGCAAGCAAAGTCCAATTAACATCACTCAAAAACACAAGGATCAATTAGATTAGGAATTTCATTTGTAATTTGTTTTCAATTTCAATTTCATTTTAATTTTGTAATGTCTATATAAAGGCATCAATTTTATTTCATTAGGAGGTTGGCTCTGCTAGAGAGCGATAGGAGTAGGAGTAAAATTATAATAGAATTCTCTCTCTTTAATACACTTTTAGAGTTCAATTTAGCTTTATGCAATTTCCATTTGTCTACTACAATTTCCTCTTCTTAGCTTTATGCAATTTCCATTTGTCTACTACAATTTCCTCTTCTGCTAAAATTTCCTTTATGCAATTATACACTTTAGTTTACATTGCGCTTGAATTTAAATCTTCTGTTCCATTTGCTTTCAATTTACTTTCATGCAATTTACTTCTTCTGTAATTGTTCTGAATTTTACAATTCTTGCTGTGTTATGAAGTTACTCTTGTTTGATTTACTGCTCTCTTTCAATTCCTCGCACCCAGCCCCCTTTACATTTGGCTGCAATTTACCTTTCGTGTCATTTAAGATTTTACCAATTTACATTTCTTGCTCTTTATGTTTCTTGTCATTTACTTTCTGTAATTTAAATTTCCTGCAATTTGCATTCTGTTGGTCACTTTTCACCCAATTCACCAATGTTAGCTTGACTAAACTAATCACCCACTAAAGTTGCTTGATCCATCAATCTCTGTGGGATCGACCTCACTCTTGTGAGTTATTACTACTTGATGCGACCCGGTACACTTGCCGGTGAGTTTGTGTGGAAATCTAATTTCCAACCATCACCCAAGCTCCTGAAAAACTCTGTTTAAAGCCTGATAGGTGGTTATTGGGTAGTGGAGTGTGGATAGAATTTTGGAAAGAAGTGTCTTGTTGATGAAGGAAGTGGTAAAGTGAATGATGATAATGGCAGAAGTGCTGTATATGTGATAGAAGGTTATCGTCGGTTAGGAATTTTCACAAAATAATTCCGTTGCAAGTATAGTCCAAACCAACAAACAACCTTCAATAAAAGTTTAATTTGTTTGTCACAACTACAAATTCCAATAAAAATAAACCGAAGTATTTAAACCTTGGGTCGTCTTTCAAGGAATTGCAATGAAGTACTCAATTATTGGCTATGAAGAACCAAGGGGAGTTTTGATGGCAATTAACAAGAAAGTTAATGAAAGGAATTAAATGAAAAGTAATTAAAGTAACAAAAATAGAAATTAAATGGCAAAAAGAACACTTGGCTAAGGCATAGAATTTGAGATCAACATCCTTGTATAACAACCATATATTAACAATTATGAGGGACCAACCTATCAAGTTTTCTTCTATGCTTGAAGTATGTCAAATAGGCTTGATCAACATCAACAATAAGTCCCAACCTAACCATTAAATAGCTTAATAGTAGGTTAGTGTCAGTGGACATCAAATTGATCAACAAAGGACCCAAATCACCAATCCAATTAGACCCAATGACTCAAGGTCATTCAATTTCCTTAGTCTAGGCCAATAGTGTAGAAAACTACTCCAATACTAGTGAAAACATTTTATCAAATACCTAGAATGCAATCAAAGTAAATATAATAAAATGCAAGAATTAATAAAAGTTATAAATAACATAAGCAAGAAATCAATAATAGTAATTAAGATACACATAAAAAGACATGGAAACATAAAATTGCATTAAGGGAAATAAAAATCTAAGAAGGGTTCAGGAAAGTAAAAATGGCAACATAAAGCAATTAACAAGAGAAACTAAGAAGATTAAGATAATAGAACAATAAAATATAAAGAGAGTTAAACTACAAACAAGAATTAAAACTTGGATCTAAGAAAATTTGACCTAAACTACCCTAAATTCTAGGGAGAAGAGTGAGCTTCTCTCTCTAGAGTTCTAACCTAAAACATGATGAAAACTAAACTATGACTACTTGGTTCATTTTCCCCCAATCCTTGGGTTCAAAAGCATCAGAAATGAGTTGGATTTGGGCCTCCTTGAGCTAAGAAATCGCCCCCAGCGTGTTCCTTTAATGAGGTCACGTGACCAGTGTCATGCGTACGCGTGGTTGACGCGTGCGCATCACTTGGCAAAATTTCCTCTCATGCGTATGCGTGGGTGACACATGCGCGTGGCCTTGAATCCATCAAATCCTCATTTCTTCATGAATCCTCCACTATGCATGATTTTCTTTCCACTTCTTCCACTCAATCCTTGCCTTTATGATCCTGAAGCCACTCAACAAACATATCAAGAGATCGAATGGAATTAAAGTGAATTAAAATTAGCAATTTAAAAGCCTAAAAAGCATGTTTTCACTCTTAATCACAAATTAGGAAAAATTTACAAACTATGCTATTTCATTGAATAAATGTGAGATAAGTTGATAAAATCTCCTGAATTTAACACAAGATAAACCACAAAATTGGGGTTTATCAAACCTCCCCACACTTAAACTAAGCATGTCATCATGCTAAGCCAAGAAAGACAAGAAAATGGGGGTATGAACATTTATTTAATGCAATTTATCTACATGAATGAAACTAAAAGCAAAATGCTTCTTCCTACTTGGTTAAAAGTAAATCAATCTCCAAGAACTCATATGAACATGTAGGGCTAAGATAGTATGATTCTTCATGAACTCCACCAATTCAAATATCGAAATGAAGTATAAACAAACTTGCAAGAAGAAAGCTCGTGAAAACAGGGAACAAGGACTTTGTTTTTCAAGTGTATAGGGTTGATTCACTCAATTCTCCTCTAATCATGCTTTCCAAGATTTGTTTTTTATCTACCAATCAATAATTATTTAATGCATGCATACATTTATCATGAGGACTTTCCACAAGGTTGTAATGGAGTTAGGATAAAGGTACGGATGCATATGGTTAAGTGAGCTTGAAATTTGAATCTTTGATTAACTTAAGCTTCCCACCTAACCTACAACCTATGAAATTCAAATGCTAACCTAACTTCCCATTCTTCACTTTTTCACATACCCATGCATTCTATTTCTTATCATAACACATATGCATTGTTATTATTATTTTACTTTGGGGCATTTTGTCCCCTTTTTATTATTTTTTTTCTTTTCTTTTCTTCTTTTTTTTCTATATATATTTTTTCTTTTTCTTATTTTTACTTTTTCTCATTTTCATTTCATTTTTTTATATATACACGAGTGTCAATGCATATGGTTTAAACATTTAATGCATAAGTATGTACCCAATTCTCCCTAATTCAATGAAAACTTAAAGTACCCTTTTACCTCAACCAATGTTCCCAACTTCCTCCCGCTTAAATGATACACACTCACTAGCCTAAGCTAATCAAAGTTCCAAATAAGGACATTTATTATTTTCTGCTTTTAAAGCTAGTAATGTACTAAATTAAAGAACAAAAGGGTATTATCATAGGCTCAAAGTTGGCTAACAATGGTAGATAAAAGGTAGGCTATTTGAGTAAGTGAGCTAAGTGAAATGATGGCCTCAATCATATAAATGCATTCATACACCAAATAATGGACATAAAGAAACAAGAAAATTAAAGATTACAATCGTAGAAAGAGAATAATACACACAAGAAGGAAAATAGTGATTATATGATGTAACCACACAATTAGGCTCAAAACTCACATGCTTATGTGTTCTTAGCTCAGAAACATATTCCAACATTAATTCCCTCAATCATGTTCAACACAAAAAAAAAAATTTAATTCAAATTGGTAGGGTGCCCTAAAATAATTTCTTGGAAAAGAAATCATCAATCTAATCAAGTAGTCCTAACATAAAAATGGGTAGAATATGTACAAACTCTAACTATCATGCAATCTATCATGCAATAAAACAACTAGCTAACAAAGAAGATTAAGAATTGATGTTAGAAAAGGAAGTAGTTACCCATGAAAATTGGTCTTCGACCTCCCGACACTTAAAGATTGCACTATCTTCGGTGCATTCAAAGATGAGCAAGGGGTGGGTACGAAAAGTCGGACTCCTCCAAGGTGGGTTCTCACAACTGATGAGCTTCTTCAAAGGATTGTGTGGAGGGACTTGTTTAGAAACATTTTTCTTTCCATTCTAGGTGGCCGGCTTGAAAGGAGAGAAAAAGAAAGAAGATTAAGCCTATAAACAAAGATATCAAAACAAATAGAACACGGGCGGGAGCTAATGCCAAATAAGAGCATGGTTCTAAACTACATGGTAGCTACAACTAACACTATAAGTGAGAAAACATTATAAGCGAAGGGTATGTCAACTAACACTTGATGCAAGAGTAAAATTAGAGCATAAGTAAATAGCATGAATAGAGCACTTGGGAGCATCAAGTTCAAATAGGAAAGAGTGGGTCATAAAAGATAATATGAGCTCATATCAATGCACAAAGAATGCAAGTATCACAAAAGATTGAGCATTGACCTAAAAATTTCATCACCCAACAATACAAAACAAGTCATGAAGCACCAAAACTATCCAAGAAATTCTCAACAATTGAGAAGGAGAATCCAAAACCAATGGTATAATAACAAACTTAGAAAAGAAAATAAGAACAAGCTACAAAGTTAAAACGAAATGGATAAAAGTATGCAAATACAACAGGCAAAAGAAAATGAAAGAGGAAACAGAAAGGGAAGAAAAGAAATTTGGGAAAGGAAGAAATGAAAAAGAATAAATGAAGGAAGAAAATGGGAGAAATAAGAAAGAAAGAAAGAAGAGAGGGGAAAGGATGAAAAGCATGGCACGAACATGACGCGCGCGCATGAGTCACACGTGCGGGTGACCAAGAGGGACAGATGGGTGATGCGCACATGTCCATCACACTTATGCGTGAGTTGAGGAAAAAGCTATTGACGCGTACGTGTCGAGCACGCGTACGTGTGAGGTCTTTTCATGCCCAGCGCACAATCGCCGGATGGTTCCAGCACAAGTCTCTGGTTTTTGTACCATGCAGGCAGCATTAGAATATGACGCGTGCGTGTAGGGCATGCGCACGCGTGAAATGCACTTTTTTTTAATACACATTGAATAAAAACAGGGCACTTCCACCTACTATCTATGACTCTAAACGAACTAAAATGCAAAAATAACAAAATCTTTAATCTTTTGAAAAGTTCTCAAATACTACACTATGCAATTAAAACAACTAACCTACAACTTAAAGCATAAATTTAATCAAACAAACTAACAACCAGAACACTAAAATAGGAATGTGCAAAGAAGAAAACTACCTAACAATGGCAACTCAATTCATTAATTGATTATATATACAAGAGAATGGAAAGAGTTTACCATGGTGGAGTGTCTCCTACCTAACACTTTTATTTATTGTCCTTAAGTTGGATAATTGGGAAGCTCCTTGCAATGGTGGCTTATACTTGAATTCACAATAGCCAATAATTTAACACCATTGTGATTCCCCGGCAACGTCACCAAATACTTGATAGAAGGTTATCGTCGTTTAGGAATTTTCAAAAAATAATTCCATTGCAAGTATAGTTGTAACACCCTAATTACCCTAAGCTTTATCTCTAGTCATAAAGCAAAGGTTAATTAGAGGTTACGACAGTCCTAAGGCTGATACATATTTATATATAGAAGGGAATAATATATTCTAGAAGCCTGATGGATGATTAAGATCAAAGACAGAATTACAGAAGTGTGAAACGTTCACACGAAGCTAACGCATAAGATACAAGGTATATGTATAAGAGAATAAAACATATATAAATATAAGAATATAATAATCATAGAGAACTAGCCGAAGCTCGTGGAGTTTAAGCGGACTAGTTACAAATAGAAAGATACAGTGTTTTAGAATTAAAACAGCTTATACAACCTATCTCTCAAATAAGCCTCTAAGGCCATAAAGATAACTATACAAAAGGTGAGAGAATACTATGACGAAAGTAAAATAGAAATAAATAAGAAACGAACCATACTACGCTCTGTCACCATATCCGCAATCTCACCGAAGTAGATTACGACCTACATCTGAAAAATAAAAACAGAGTATGGAATTAGAACCAGAGGTTTTCAGTATGGTAACAGTGCCCAATGATGTAAGATGTAAGGCTCTGGGATGCCAAAAGCAATCCTAGAACTTCACATCACATACGGATATTCAAGCTTAGAACAAAATAAAAAAATAAATCAGGAACTTAAACTATAAATTGGGTTATCTAAACTTAGGGGAAATTCTAACTAATACTAATCACACCGCTGTATCCTACAACCTTCGCCACCCTAACCTCCATGTGATCCCATCGCCACCACCTACCTAACCTCCTCAGCACCTGACAATCACAATTAATGCAAACAAGTAAAACATAGATAATATTCATATATAACAATTAGTTCAAGAAGCAAATAGGCATGTTATAGAATTAGGCAAAATCAAGTAATCAAAGAAATCAAGCACATAAGAGATGCATATAATGAATGTCTATCCTATTGGCCATGATATCACTTGTCGGTCTATAAATGCCAACCCGACACATCCTTTCGGATGTCGCTTTTCTGCCATGGCCGAGGATATAGCATCTGGCACACTTTTGTTCCTAGGATATAGTGCCTGGCACACTATCGTTCTGAGGATATAGTGCCTCGCACACTCTTGCGGTAGAGAAAGAAAACAACAACAACATCTATCTCATCATAAATCACTTCAAGGATATAGTGCCTGGCATTCTATCATTCCAAGGATATAGTGTATGGCACACTTTTCACATCCAACAAGTCCATCCATCTCAAATCATTACCAGTCATCACTATTCTCATCTCAAATCACTTTCAATCATAAATTCTCAACATTCCAACGATATAGTGCCTGGCACACTCCCTTTCAAACACTATCATTCCAAGGATATAGTGCCTGACACACTCTCAACATTCATCAAGATCATCATTCTTTCCGAGTCCTCAACTCATCATAACCATCATCAATTCATAACTTCCATTCCGAACTCATTAGTTCATCAGTTTCTCGATTCATTGTCAACAATCACCAAGTTCACTACTCCTCTTTCTCTCTCAACCAAACTCATCCTTAATACACCAGAAACCTAAACCTTTGTTTGCTAACTTTTCAAAGAAAAACCCAGATTAAACATCCTAGGACCTTTCCCATATTCTGATACCCGAAAATAAGCCCAAGAGTCTTAAAATGGTGTCACAGAAGCTAACAAGCTTGTTAGGAGGGTGAAATAGTTGAAAACAAAGTTTGAGTTTAAAAAATAGGGCATGTGCATTGATGCGCGAAATTGTGAACAATACTTTTTCACAACTCTCATAATCCCCGGACATGAACCCCAAAAACTTTGGTGTTCAATACCATGGCATTACACAACTTCGCACAACTAACCAGCAAGTGCACTGGGTCGTCCAAGTAATAAACCTTACGCGAGTAAGGGTCGATCCCACGGAGATTGTTAGTATTGAAGCAAGCTATGGTCATCTTGTAAATCTTAGTCAGGCAAACTCAAATGGTAATGGTGATGAACGAAAATAACAAAAAGGTAAAGATAGAGATACTTATGTAATTCATTGGTAGGAACTTCAGATAAGCGCATGAAGATGCCTTCCCTTCCGTCTCTCTGCTTTCCTACTGTCTTCATCCAATCCTTCTTATTCCTTTCCATGGCAAGCTTGTGTAGGGTTTCACCGTTGTCAATGGCTACCTCCCATCCTCTCAGTGAAAACGATTGCATATGCTCTGTCACAGCACGCGGAATTCAGCTGTCGGTTCTCGGTCAGGCCGGAATAGAATCCATCGATTCTTTTGCGTCTGTCACTAACGCCCCGCCTGCTAGGAGTTTGAAGCACGTCACAGCCATTCAGTCATTGAATCCTACTCAGAATACCACAGACAAGGTTAGACCTTCCGGATTCTCTCGAATGCCGCCATCAGTTCTTGCCTATACCACGAAGACTCTGATCTCACGGAATGGTTGGCTCGTTTGTCAGGCGAGCACTCGGTTGTCAGGCGATCAACCATGCATCGTGCAATCAGGAATCCAAGAGATATTCACCCAATCGAAGGTAGAACGGAGGTGGTTGTCAGTCACACGTTCATAGGTGAGAATGATGATGAGTGTCACGGATCATCACATTCATCAAGTTGAAGAACAAGTGATATCTTAGAACAAGAACAAGTGGAATTGAATGGAAGAACAATAGTAATTGCATTAATACTCGAGGTACGGCAGAGCTCCACACCTTAATCTATGGTGTGTAGAAACTCCACCGTTGAAAATACATAAGAACAAGGTCTAGGCATGGCCGAATGGCCAGCCTCCCAATGATCTAAGAACTAGATGTCCAAAGATAGATCAAAGGATCTAAAATAATCCAAAGATTTTTATATACAATAGTAAAAGGTCCTACTTATAGAAAACTAGTAGCCTAGGGTGTACAGAGATGAGTAAAAGACATAAAAATCCACTTCCGGGCCCACTTGGTGTGTGCTTGGGCTGAGCAATGAAGCATTTTCGTGTAGAGACTCTTCTTGGAGTTAAACGCCAGCTTTAGTGCCAGTTTGGGCGTTTAACTCCCATTTGGGTGCCAGTTCCGGCGTTTAACGCTGGAAATCTTGAAGGTGACTTTGCACGCCGGTTTGGGCCATCAAATCTTGGGCAAAGTATGGGCTATCATATATTGCTGGAAACCCCAGGATGTCTTCTTTCCAACGCCATTGAGAGCGCGCCAATTGGGCTTCTGTAGCTCCAGAAAATCCACTTCGAGTGCAGGGAGGTCAGAATCCAACAGCATCTGCAGTCCTTTTTAGTCTCTGAATCAGATTTTTGCTCAGGTCCCTCAATTTCAGCCAGAAAATACCTGAAATCACAGAAAAACACACAAACTCATAGTAAAGTCTAGAAAAGTGAATTTTAACTAAAAACTAATAAAAATATACTAAAAACTAACCAGATCATACTAAAAACATACTAAAAATAATGCCAAAAAGCATACAAATTATCCGCTCATCACAACACCAAACTTAAATTGTTGCTTGTCCTCAAGCAACTGAAAATCAAATAAGATAAAAAGAATAGAATATGCAATGAATTCCAAAAACATCTATGAAGATCAGTATTAATTAGATGAGCGGGGCTTTTAGCTTTTTGCCTCTGAACAGTTTTGGCATCTCACTCTATCCTTTGAAATTCAGAATGATTGGCTTCTTTAGGAACTTAGAGTCCAGATAGTGTTATTGATTCTCCTAGTAGAGTATGATGATTCTTGAACATAGCTACTTATTGAGTCTTGGCTGTGGCCCAAAGCACTCTGTCTTCCAGTATTACCACCGGATACATACATGCCACAGACACATAATTGGGTGAACCTTTTCAGATTGTGACTCAGCTTTGCTAGAGTCCCCAATTAGAGGTGTCCAGGGTTCTTAAGCACACTCTTTTTGCCTTGGATCACAACTTTATTTCTTTCTTTTCTCTCTTTTTTTTTCGTTTTCTTTTCCTTTTCTCTTTTTTTTTTCGATTTTTTTTTTGCTTTTTCTTGCTTCAAGAATCATTGTAATGATTTTTCAGATCCTCAGTAACATGTCTCTTTTTTCATCATTCTTTCAAGAGCCAACATTCATGAACCACAAATTCAAGATACATATGCACTGTTTAAGCATACATTCAGAAAACAAAAATATTGCCACCACATCAAAATAATTAAACTGTTATAAAATTCAAAATTCATGCAATTCTTTTTCTTTTTCAATTAAGCACGTTTTTATTTAAGAGAGGTGATGGATTCATAGGACATTCATAACTTTAAGGCATAGACACTAAGACACTAATGATCACAAGACACAAACATAGATAAACATAAGCATAAAATTCGAAAAACAGAAGAATAAAGAACAAGGAAATCAAAGAACGGGTCCACCTTAGTGATGGCGGCTCTTTCTTCCTCTTGAAGATCCTATGGAGTGCTTGAGCTCCTCAATGTCTCTTCCTTGTCTTTGTTGCTCCTCCCTCATGATTCTTTGATATTCTCTAATTTCATGGAGGATGATGGAGTGTTCTTGGTGCTCCACCCTTAGTTGTCCCATGTTGGAACTCAATTCTCCTAGGGAGGTGTTTAGTTGCTCCCAATAGTTTTGTGGAGGAAAGTGCATCCCTTGAGGAATCTCAGGGATCTCATGATGAGTGGGGTCTCTTGTGTGCTCCATCCTCTTCTTAGTGATGGGCTTGTCCTCCTCAATGGGGGTGTCTCCCTCTATGTCAACTCCAACTGAATAACAGAGGTGACAAATGAGATGAGGAAAGGCTAACCTTGCCAAGGTAGAGGACTTGTCCGCCACCTTATAGAGTTCTTGGGCTATAACCTCATGAACTTCTATTTCTTCTCCAATCATGATGCTATGGATCATGATAGCCCGGTCTATGGTAACTTCGGACCGGTTGCTAGTGGGAATGATTGAGCGTTGTATAAACTCCAACCATCCTCTAGCCACGGGCTTGAGGTCATGCCTTCTCAATTGAACCGGCTTTCCTCTTGAATCTCTCTTCCATTGGGCGCCCTCTTCACATATGACTGTGAGGACTTGGTCCAACCTTTGATCAAAGTTGACCCTTCTAGTGTAAGGATGTTCATCTCCTTGCATCATAGGCAAGTTGAACGCCACCCTCACACTTTCCGGACTAAAATCCAAGTATTTCCCCCGAACCATAGTAAGATAATTCTTTGGATTCGGGTTCACACTTTGGTCATGGTTCTTGGTGATCCATGCATTGGCATAAAACTCTTGAACCATCAAGATTCCGATTTGTTGAATGGGGTTGGTAAGAACTTCCCAACCTCTTCTTCGGATCTCATGTCGGATCTCCGGATATTCACCCTTTTTGAGTGAAAAAGGGACCTCGGGGATCACCTTCTTCAAGGCCACAACTTCATAGAAATGGTCTTGATGCACCCTTGAGATGAATCTCTCCATCTCCCATGACTCGGAGGTGGAAGCTTTTGCCTTCCCTTTCCTCTTTCTAGAGATTTCTCCGGCCTTGGATGCCATAAATGGTTATGGAAAAACAAAAAGCAATGCTTTTACCACACCAAACTTAAAATGTTTGCTCGTCCTCGAGCAAAAGAAGAAAGAAGAGAGTAGAAAAAGAAGAAATGAGGAGAAAGGGAATGGCTTTGTATACGGCAAAAGGGAAGAGAAATGGTGTTTAAGGTGTGTGAAAATGAAGGAGTGAAGGAGGGTTTATATAGGAGAGGGGTAGAGGGATGTTTGGCCATTTGAGGGTGGGTTTGGGTGGGAAAGTGGTGAAGAGAAAGATAGGATTTGATAGGTGAAGGGTTTTTGGGGAAGAGGTATTGAGGTGATTGGTGAATGGGTGAAGAAGAGAGAGAGTGGTAGGGTAGGTGGGGATCCTGTGGGGTCCACAGATCCTGAGATGTCAAGGAAAAGTCATCCCTGCACCAAATGGCATTCAAAATCACGTTTTGAGCCATTTCAGGCGTTAAACGCCGGGCTGGTGCCCATTTCTGGCGTTTAACGCCAGCTTCTTGCCCATTTCTGGCGTTTAACGCCAGTCTGGTGCCCCTTTCTGGCGTTAAACGCCCAGAATGGTGCCAGACTGGGCGTTAAACGCCCAACAGCTAACCTCACTGGCATTTAAACGCCAGTGGGTGCGTCCTCCAGGGTGTGCTGTTTTTCATTCTGTTTTTGCTTTTCTCATTAATTTTGTGACTTCTCATGATCATCAACCTACAAAAAACATAAAATAACAAAAGAAAATAGTTAATTATAAAACATTGGGTTGCCTCCCAACAAGCGCTTCTTTATTGTCATTAGCTTGACAGAGGACTCTCATGGAGCCTTACAGATTCTCAGGGCCGTATTGGAACCTCTCAACACCAAACTTAGAGTTTGAATGTGGGGGTTCAACACCAAACTTAGAGTTTGGTTGTGGCCTCCCAACACCAAACTTAGAGTTTGACTGTGGGGGCTCTGTTTGGCTCTATTTTGAGAGAAGCTCTTCATGCTTCCTCTCCATGATGACAGAGGGATATCCTTGAGCCTTAAACACCAAGGATTCTTCATTCACTTGAATGATCAACTCTCCTCTATCAACATCAATCACAGCCTTTGCTGTGGCTAGGAAGGGTCTGCCAAGGATGATGGATTCATCCATGCACTTCCCAGTCTCTAGGACTATGAAATCAGTAGGGATGTAATGGTCTTCAACTTTAACCAGAACATCCTCTACAAGTCCATGGGCTTGTTTTCTTGAATTGTCTGCCATCTCTAGTGAGATTTTTGCAGCTTACACCTCAAAGATCCCTAGCTTCTCCATTACAGAGAGAGGCATGAGGTTTATACTTGACCCTAAGTCACACAAGGCCTTTTTGAAGGTCATGGTGCCTATGGTACAAGGTATTGAAAACTTCCCAGGATCCTGTCTCTTTTGAGGCAATTTCTGCCTAGACAAGTCATCCAGTTCTTTGGTGAGCAAAGGAGGTTCATCCTCCCAAGTCTCATTTCCAAATAACTTGTCATTCAGCTTCATGATTGCTCCAAGGTATTTAGCAACTTGCTCCTTAGTGACATACTCATCCTCTTCAGAGGAAGAATACTCATCAGAGCTCATGAATGGCAGAAGTAAGTCCAATGGAATCTCTATGGTCTCAGTTTGAGCCTCAGATTCCCATGGTTCCTCATTGGGGAACTCAGTGGAGGCCAGTGGACGTCCATTGAGGCCGTCCTCAGTGGCGTTCACTGCCTCTTCTCCTTCCCAAAATTCGGCCATGTTGATGGCCTTGCACTCTCCTTTTGGATTTTCTTCTGTGTTGCTTGGGAGAGTACTAGGAGGGAGTTCAGTAATTTTCTTGCTCAGCTGGCCCACTTGTCCTTCCAAATTTCTAATGGAGGACCTTGTTTCAGTCATGAAACTTTGAGTGGTTTTGATTAGATCAGAGACCATGGTTGCTAAGTCAGAGTTATTCTGCTTAGAACTCTCTGTCTGTTGCTGAGAAGATGATGGAAAAGGCTTGCTATTGCTGAACCTGTTTCTTCCACCATTATTGTTATTGAAACCTTGTTGAGGTCTCTGTTGATCCTTCCATGAAAGATTTGGATGATTCCTCCATGAAGGATTGTAGGTGTTTCCATAGGGTTCTCCCATGTAATTCACCTCTTCCATTGAAGGGTTCTCAGGATCATAAGCTTCTTCCTCAGATGAAGCTTCCTTAGTACTGCTTGGTGCATTTTGCATTCCAGACAGACTTTGAGAAATCATATTGACTTATTGAGTCAATATTTTGTTCTGAGCCAATATGGCATTCAGAGTGTCAATCTCAAGAACTCTTTTCTTCTGACTAGTCCCATTGTTCACAGGATTTCTTTCAGAAGTGTACATGAATTGGTTATTTGCAACCATTTCAATCAGTTCTTGAGCCTCAGTAGGCGTCTTCTTCAGATGAAGAGATCCTCCAGAAGAGCTATCCAAAGACATCTTGGACAGTTCAGAGAGACCATCATAGAAAATACCTATGATGCTCCATTCAGAAAGCATATCAGAAGGACACTTTCTGATTAATTGTTTGTATCTTTCCCAGGCTTCATAGAGGGATTCTCCTTCCTTCTGTCTGAAGGTTTGGACTTCCACTCTAAGCTTACTCAATTTTTGAGGTGGAAAGAACTTTGCCAAGAAGGCATTGACTAGCTTTTCCCAAGAGTCCAGGCTTTCTTTAGGTTGAGAATCCAACCATGTTCTAGCTCTGTCTCTTACAGCAAAAGGGAATAGCATAAGTCTGTAGACCTCAGGGTCAACCCCATTAGTCTTAACAGTGTCACAGATTTGCAAGAATTCAGCTAAAAATTGATGAGGATCTTCCAATGGAAGTCCATGGAACTTGCAATTCTGTTGCATTAGAGAAACTAATTGAGGCTTAAGCTCAAAGTTGTTTGCTCCAATGGCAGGGATAGAGATGCTTCTCCCATAGAAGTCGGGAGTAGGTGCAGTAAAGTCACCCAGCACCTTCCTTGCATTGTTGGCATTGTTGTTTTTTTCGGCTGCCATGTGTTCTTCTTCTTTGAAGAATTCGGTTAGGTGCTCTAAAGAGAGTTGTGCTTTGGCTTCTCTGAGCTTTCTCTTCAAGGTCCGTTCAGGTTCAGGATCAGCCTCAACAAGAATGCCTTTGTCTTTGCTCCTGCTCATAAGAAAGAGAAGAGAACAAGAAAATGTGGAATCCTCTATGTCACAGTATAGAGATTCGAACTTATCAAAGAAGATGGAGTTCGAATTTTGCATTAGGGGATAGTGTTAGTCCATAAATAGAAGGATGTGAGAAGGAGGGAAGTAATTTTCGAAAATTAAGTAAAAAAAATTGAAAACATTTTTGAAAAACATTACTTAATTTTCGAAAATGAAAGTAGAAAAGAAATCAAATGATTTTTGAAAAAGATTTTGAAATTAGAAATCAAGAAGATTTGATTGAAAATTGTTTTGAAAAAGATGTGGTTAAAAAAATATGATTGGTTTTAAAAAAAATGTGATTGAGAAGATATGATTTGAAAAACATTTTAAAAAGATTTGATTTTGACAATTAAAAACTTGGCTAACAAGAAAAGATATGATTCAAACATTAAACCTTTCTCAACAGAAAAGGCAACATACTTAAAATGTTGAATCAAATCATTAATTGATAGTAAGTATCTTAGAAAATGGAAAGAAATTGCTTTTGAAAAAGATTTGATTGAAAAATTGATTTGAAAATAGATTTGATTTTGAAAAAGTTTGAAAACTTGAAAAAAATCTGATTTGAAAACAAAATCTTCCCCCTTTAGCCATCCTGGCGTTAAACGCCCAGAATGGTGCACATTCTGGCGTTTAACGCCCAAAACACTACCTTTTTGGGCGTTAAACGCCCAACCAGGTACCCTGGCTGGCGTTTAAACGCCAGTCTGTTCTTCTTCACTGGGCGTTTTGAACGCCCAGCTTTTTCTGTGCAATTCCTCTGCTGTATGTTCTGAATCTTCAATTCTCCTTATTATTGACTTGAGAAGACACAAATTAAAAATATTTTTGGATTTTTAATAATAAGGAAAAATCAAAATGCAACAAGAATCAAATAACAATGCATGCAAGACACCAAACGTAGCAGTTTGTATACTACTGACACTAACAAAATGAAAATGCAAATGAGACACACAAGACACTCAAGTCAATAGAATTCAAAGATTAGAGCAAGTAAATCATCAAGAACATCTTGAAGATCACCAAGATACATGAATGAATGCATACAATTGACACCAAACTTAAGATGAGACACTAGACTTAAACAAGAAATTTTTGGATTTTATGATTTTGTAATTTTTTTGTGCTTTTCGAAAATTAAGTGGAATTCCAGGAATCAGTGCAATGCTAGTCTAAGACTCCGGTCCAGGAATTAGACATGGCTTCACAGCCAGCCAAGCTTTCAAAGAAAGCTTTGGTCCAAAACACTAGACATGGCCAAAGGCCAGCCAACCCTTAGCAGATCACTGCTCCAAAAGCAAGATTGATAAAAATCAACAAGCTCTTGTGATGATAAGTTGAAACCTCGGTCCAATGAGATTAGACATTGCTTTTCAGCCAGCCAGACTTCAACAAATCATCATGAAACTCTAGAATTCATCTTCAAGAATTTCGAAAAAAAATAAATACCTAATCTAAGCAACAAGATGAACCGTCAGTTGTCCAAACTAGAACAATCCCTGGCAATAACGCCAAAAAACTTGGTGTTGTTGCCGGATCTTGGCACTGATGTTACCAAAAGCTTGCTCAAAACTTGAACAATCTCCGGCAACGGCACCAAAAACTTGGTGCGCGAAATTGTGAACAATACTTTTTCACAACTCTCATAATCCCCGGACATGAACCCCAAAAACTTTGGTGTTCAATACCATGGCATTACACAACTTCGCACAACTAACCAGCAAGTGCACTGGGTCGTCCAAGTAATAAACCTTACGCGAGTAAGGGTCGATCCCACGGAGATTGTTAGTATTGAAGCAAGCTATGGTCATCTTGTAAATCTTAGTCAGGCAAACTCAAATGGTAATGGTGATGAACGAAAATAACAAAAAGGTAAAGATAGAGATACTTATGTAATTCATTGGTAGGAACTTCAGATAAGCGCATGAAGATGCCTTCCCTTCCGTCTCTCTGCTTTCCTACTGTCTTCATCCAATCCTTCTTATTCCTTTCCATGGCAAGCTTGTGTAGGGTTTCACCGTTGTCAATGGCTACCTCCCATCCTCTCAGTGAAAACAATTGCATATGCTCTGTCACAGCACGCGGAATTCAGCTGTCGGTTCTCGGTCAGGCCGGAATAGAATCCATCGATTCTTTTGCGTCTGTCACTAACGCCCCGCCTGCTAGGAGTTTGAAGCACGTCACAGCCATTCAGTCATTGAATCCTACTCAGAATACCACAGACAAGGTTAGACCTTCCGGATTCTCTCGAATGCCGCCATCAGTTCTTGCCTATACCACGAAGACTCTGATCTCACGGAATGGTTGGCTCGTTTGTCAGGCGAGCACTCGGTTGTCAGGTGATCAACCATGCATCGTGCAATCAGGAATCCAAGAGATATTCACCCAATCGAAGGTAGAACGGAGGTGGTTGTCAGTCACACGTTCATAGGTGAGAATGATGATGAGTGTCACGGATCATCACATTCATCAAGTTGAAGAACAAGTGATATCTTAGAACAAGAACAAGTGGAATTGAATGGAAGAACAATAGTAATTGCATTAATACTCGAGGTACGGCAGAGCTCCACACCTTAATCTATGGTGTGTAGAAACTCCACCGTTGAAAATACATAAGAACAAGGTCTAGGCATGGCCGAATGGCCAGCCTCCCAATGATCTAAGAACTAGATGTCCAAAGATAGATCAAAGGATCTAAAATAATCCAAAGATTTTTATATACAATAGTAAAAGGTCCTACTTATAGAAAACTAGTAGCCTAGGGTGTACAGAGATGAGTAAAAGACATAAAAATCCACTTCCGGGCCCACTTGGTGTGTGCTTGGGCTGAGCAATGAAGCATTTTCGTGTAGAGACTCTTCTTGGAGTTAAACGCCAGCTTTAGTGCCAGTTTGGGCGTTTAACTCCCATTTGGGTGCCAGTTCCGGCGTTTAACGCTGGAAATCTTGAAGGTGACTTTGCACACCGGTTTGGGCCATCAAATCTTGGGCAAAGTATGGGCTATCATATATTGCTGGAAACCCCAGGATGTCTTCTTTCCAACGCCATTGAGAGAGCGCCAATTGGGCTTCTGTAGCTCCAGAAAATCCACTTCGAGTGCAGGGAGGTCAGAATCCAACAGCATCTGCAGTCCTTTTTAGTCTCTGAATCAGATTTTTGCTCAGGTCCCTCAATTTCAGCCAGAAAATACCTGAAATCACAAAAAAACACACAAACTCATAGTATAGTCCAGAAAAGTGAATTTTAACTAAAAACTAATAAAAATATACTAAAAACTAACCAGATCATACTAAAAACATACTATAAATAATGCCAAAAAGCATACAAATTATCCGCTCATCATGCATACGCACAAGGGTGTGCGCGCGCACTCCCAAAGAGATTTTCAAAACCTGTGCGTACGCATAAGGGAGTGCGTACGCACAGGTAACAAATTTTATAATGCTGATCACTCGCACAAGGCGTGCTAGTGCCCCCAACAGACAGACCTTCCCAACTTGTGTGTACGCACAGGGGGGTATGTGCGCCAAGTTGTAAAACTCCATTGGTGTGTGCGTGCGCACATACCAGAAATCACAAAATACTGCAACTCTACAGAATTTTAGATTTTGACACCCAACTTTGAACGATCATAACTTTCTCTACAAAAATTCATTTCTTACAAACTTTATATCAATTTAAAGCTCTCAAAGCCATCTTTAATTTAAAACAAGTTTTATGCAATTTCAAGCTTTGAGGCTCAAGTTATGATCCATCAAAGTTCACCAAAAATCCATTTTCAGTGAAAATCTCAAAAACTCAATTTTAACCAAATCTCAATCCAAAACCAAAATACTCACAATCCAATTTATACCAAATCAATACAAAAGCTCATACCACTCATTCTTTAATCTCAACCATCAATAATCTTCCAATTACACTATCCCACACCATCAAAATTATTATTCTCCAACACTAAAAAAATCATCACAAACAATCCTAATTCTCCTCATTCATCAATAACATTTCTACAACTCATCATTAATTATCAACAATACCAACAACTCTCAACAACATTACACATCAACAATAATCCACCAACCTTAGCATAACATCAACCAAAAGATTCAATATCCAAAAATCATCATCAACATACATCATCACACATCATAATCATCAATACCCTTTATTCCAAACTACCACAAACATTTTACATTAACTTATTACTTGAAATTATCATAATCCTCATTATTTACCAATATAACTAATCACCGTTAATACTCATGAATACCAATATTTTCCAACAAACATCATCAACCACAATGATCCAATACCACCAACAATTAACGTCAATTCACATATAATTAGTCATACACCAACAACATTCAATCCTATCTTAGGGTCAACTAGCTTAAGTGTCTAGAAACATTACATATTACATAAAGAAAACCAAAACTATACCTTGGCCGATTTCCAAATGCACCAAACATTAAAACGAAGACACTAAGCTTGATCCAAAACCTGAACCATCACCAACAAACACCAAGGCTCAAACTAACAACACATTTATCACCAAAAACAAAACCTAGAAACCACAACATACAACATTACAAAGGTTTATCAGCAACTCACCTTATCCACAGATGATTGGGGCAATTTCCAACAATTACCCGCTATTAGAAATCACCTAAACAACCAAAATCACAAAACTTGCTAAAAAACTAAACTAAAAAATGCACAGAAACTTAGGGTAGAAAACTGGGACTTGAGCTTTGAGTTCTTATCGAGTTTGGATAGAAACGTATAGCTCAACCCGAGCTTCGAGTGGCCATAAACGGCTCATCAATCAGAGCTTCGTAGCTCAAGTTACGGCTCCCGAAAGGTGGAGTTGACTAGTAACACCAACCCTTCTCCCCTCTTCTATGAAACCGCGGCCCTCTCTCTCTTTTTGCACCAAATGAGCTGAAATGCTCATTTAATGAGGCTTATATATGTTGGACTTGGGCCCGGTCCAACCCGATAAGTGTTTTTGGTCTGTTTGGACGACTTTGGGCCAAAACCTTTAAGATTAGTACCCCATTTTCAATTCTAAATTATTTTTGTCCTTTCAAATCAATAAATTAATTTTTCAAAAACATATTTTCCAAAATACGCGATACTGGACAGACTAGAGTCGGCACTGCCAGCTTAAGCACCAGTATGTATTTTTACAAAACTTTTCGAAACGAATATATTTTCGAACTCAGAAAAATTCATTGAAATCAAATTCCACCTTTATATTTTCAATTTAAAACTTCTAAATTTTGAATCTATTCCGGGCACTAAAATTGTTATTTTTATAAAAACAGTTTTGCGTGAAAAACTCGGGTTTTTACATTCTCCCCTCCTAATTTCCTTGAAAATTCGAATCATGTGATATGTCCCCATTAAAGCATCCTACCGTGCCGATGTTCCCTTCCGCCTTCCGCTGCGTCACTTTGATTATCGTCATTATGCATCCAAAGTGTTTCTCAAAACAAGATCAATATCAAATCTTTTTCAAAAGACTCAAAAAAAATATTTATTCTTCAATCAATTACTTTGAACCATAATTTTATCAAATTCATTGAAAATTCTTAAATTATAATTCCAAGTTGGATCCCTTCTCGATAAGATAAATAATAAACCAACATCACAAATTAAGAAAATCTTAAAACTTACTTTTTCTGTAAACCATATTACTTAAACCAAGAGTTTCGATTTAGCTTCAAAAGCAAAACATTTAAACCAAAAGTTTCAAACCAATTTTTTCAAAATCATTCTAAGCTTTAAAACTTTTTCAGTTTGAATTCCTTTCGATAAGATAATTTGGAAACCAAGTTCACAAATAAATATAATCATAGAACTCATTTTTCTTTTAAACCAGGTAATTTAAACCATGAGTTCTGACCAACTTCCAAAGACCAAGTTCCAAACCAAATCTCAAAATCATTTAAACTTTAAAAGTTTTTCAACAAAATTCAAGACCATACCAGTTAGAAACTGAAAATCATAGTTAAAAACTACGAAATCATCCGTTGTTATTTCTGTTGCCACTATTGCTGAGCCGCAAACTCCACAAACTGGTCTTCTTGAGCATGTTGAGCTCAAGACACATTAACTAGGCTAGTCATTGATGCGTGAGCATCTTGTCTATCTTTTCCTAGTGAATTTACATCTAAATTGTTGAGTTTAATTTAGAATTAATTATATTTTAGTCACTATGGATGCTATTTTGAGTTTTGTGTAATTTTATTTATTTTAGGTAGCATTCGGAGGGATTTGATGAAGTTTCTGCAGAGAAAAAGAAGAAACTAAAGAGATGACCAGCGAAGACCGACACAGACGCATGGCTCATGCGACCGCACAGAATGGAAAAATCGCAATGACGCGATCGCGTGCCTAACGCGAACGCGTGGACTGGAATCTGCACAAATGATGCGAGCGCGTGGACGACGCAAACGCATCACATACGCGATCTGCAATAATTCAGAAAACGCTAGTTACGAATTTCTGGGCTGTTTTGACCCACTTTCCAGCCCAGAAAACACATATTAGAAGCTGCAGAATGGACAAAGCAAGTGATCCCCACCCATCAACTGAAAATCTGTTAATTAATTTGAATTTAAATTCAAATCTTATCTTTTAGGAAAAGATGTTATCTTAATTTAAAATATTAGATTTTAAATTAATTAGGATTAGTTATAAAAAGGGGAGACTTCTCTTCTATTAGGGAGATTACATTAGATTAGAGGGATTCCATTAGGGAATTCTATACAAATTTATATTCTACATTCCATGAGCAACTAAACCTCCACTGTTAAGGTTAGGAGCTCTATCTATTTGTATGGATTGATTTTATTACTTTTTCTATTTTAATTTATGGTTTGGATTTATATTTAAGAATTGTTTTCGTTCTTTATCTTATGAATTTGGGTGGAACGGAAGTATGACCCTCTTTCTATTTGAGTTCTTGTATAACTTGGAAAAGCTATATACTTGAACAACAGCTTGAAAACATATTCTCCTAAATTTTAATTATCTGGATTTAACGGGATACGTGACATATAATCCTTTTATTCTTTGGGCAATTAGAGTTTTTGTGGCATGCAAACTGGAATTTGATCATGTACCCTTTAATTGGAATTAATTGACCAAGAAATTAGCAGTTAATGAATTTTAGAGGAGACTAGGAAGGTCTAAGGAATTAGGGTCTAGTCACATATAGTTTGCCATAAATTAAATCCTACATAATTAAAATAGTTAGTAAGAAAAGTTAATCCGGAAAAATAGATAACTCTGAATCCTTAACTGTTTATCCATATTTTATTCCCAATTTATTTAATTGTCTATATTTTTTATATTTTGAATTCGAACATAAACCTTTTAAACATCTCAAAACCAATTTCTGCTTGCCTAACTAAGCCAATCAATCAATCGTTGTTGCTTGATCCATCAATCCTCGTGGGATCGACCCTTACTTACGTAAGGTATTACTTGCTACAACCCGGCGCATTTGCTGGTAAGTAGTGTGGGTTGTAAATTCTACACCAAGTTTTTGGCGCCGTTGCTAGGGATTGATAGTGATTAACAACTATTAGTTGTTTGATTGTTTAGATTAGGCATTTTATTTTTAATTTTATTTAAATTTTGTTTTAAATATTTTTGAAAAAGAAAAAAATATTTTTAATTTTCTTTTTTTCGCTATTTATTTAATTTTTCCTTTCATCCGTTTCTTTTTTCTTTCACTTTCGTTTTCCTGTTTCTTTTTTTATTATTTTACTTCTTTTTAATTTTTTTTCTTTCTTAAAAAAAAAGCTTACGTCCCTTTTTCTTTTTTTTCCTTTTCGTTTACTCCCCCCGGATTTATGCCGTACTTTTTTTTCTTTTTTTAATTTTTTTATAAAAAAATAAAATAAAATAAAATAAAATAATATATATTTTAAAAAAATTATTTTTTAATTTCTAAAATTAAGTTTGGTGTCTCACAGTTTTCTTCTTTGCTTTCCTATTTACCACATGGTACATTTAATCTTGTTTGGTATTTTGTACTAAGAAAAAATAATGGAGAGAAATCACATGGGCTACTACTCACACCCGAGTAGTGATTCATATTATGATGGATGGAGGAACTATCCAAATTTTGGTTGGCAAAGTCAAAACCAAAGAAACTTCAATGCTCCATGTTCCAACTATCAAGAGCCACCACCTCCATATTCATACTACGAACCACCATCTCCATATTCGTACCAAGAACCACCACCTTTCTACCCATATCAAGAGCCACCATCTTCCTATTCATCTCAAATACCATCAGATCTTGAGCTCCTCATGAAAGAATGCCTACATGATATAAAGACAAGTGTTAAAAATATAGAAAACTATGTGCAGGCAATAATCAACTCACAGGAAGAGGAGTAAGCAAATTCCTTCCCAAGAGATATAATGCAAGATCCTATGGAAGAAAGTGAGGAAATCAATCAAAGGAGTTTATACTCTAGTGAACTAGAAAACTTTTCATCCTCACACATGGAAGAAAAAGAAGATGCAAAAGCAAAGGAGGAAGATGCACAACCTCCCATGCATTTGGTAAGTAATGAAGAAGAGATTGAATTAGAAGATAGCTACTAAGAGGAAGAGATTGAAATTGAGAAAGCTTGCAAAGAGGTAGAATAATTCAAAGAAGAACACAAGGGAGTGGAGCTTGCAAAACCACCATCACCATCCAATACAACATTCAAGTGGGTAAAATTATTATCCTTAACTTTTACTTTCTCACTTAAATATGGGCTACTAGAGACAGATGGTTGATGAGCGGATATTTTATACGCTTTTTGGGGGTAATTTCATGTAGATTTTAGCATGTTTCAGTTAATTTTTAGTAGAATAATATTAGCTTTTAGGCAAAAATCATATTTCTGGACTTTACTATGAGTTTGTGTGTTTTTCTGTGATTTCAGGTATTTTCTGGCTGAAATTGAGGGAGCTGAGCAAAAATCTGACTTAGGCTGAAAAAGGACTGCTGATGCTGTTGGATCCTGACCTCCCTGCACTCGAAATGGATTTTTCTGGAGCTACAGGAGTCCAATTGGCGCGCTCTCAACAGCGTTGGAAAGTAGACATCCAGGGCTTTCCAGCAATATATAATAGTTCATACTTTGCGCAAGGATAGACGACGTAACTTGGCATTAAACGCCAAGTTCATGCTGCTGTCTGGAGTTAAACGCCAGAAAAACGTCATTATCCGGAGTTGAACGCCCAAAACACGTCATAACCTGAAGTTTGACGCCAAGAAAGACCTCTACACGTGGAAAGCTTTAGTCTCAGCCCCAGCACACACCAAGTGGGCCCCAGAAGTGGATTTCTGCACCAATTATCTTAGTTTATTCATTTTCTGTAAACCTAGGGTACTAGTTTACTATTTAAACAACTTTTACAGACATTTCTTGTACCTCATGACATTTTCAGATCTGAATTACATACTTTGTGACGGCATGAGTCTCTAAACTCCATTGTTGGGGGTGAGGAGCTCTGCAGCGTCTCGATGATTTAATACAATTCCTTTGTTTTCCATTCAAACACGCTTGTTCTTATCTAAGATGTTTATTCGCGCTTAATTGTGAAGAAGGTGATGATCCGTGACACTCATCACCTTCCTCAATCCATGAACGTGTGCCTGACAACCACCTCCGTTCTACATCAGACTGAATGAATGTCTCTTAGATTCCCCAACAGAATCTTCGTGGTATAGGCCGGATTGATGGCGGCATTCATGAGAATCCGGAAAGTCTAAACCTTGTCTGTGGTATTCCGAGTAGGATTCCGTGATTGAATGACTGTGACGTGCTTCAAACTCCTGAGGGCTGGGCGTTAGTGACAGACGCAAAAGAATCAATGGATTCTATTCCAACCTGATTGAGAACCGACAGATGATTAGCCGTGCTGTGACAGAGCATAGGAACGTTTTCACTGAGAGGATGGGAAGTAGCCACTGACAATGGTGACACCCTACATAGAGCTTGCCATGGAAGGAACCTGCGTGTGAGAAGAGGATTTCAAGGAAGAGTTGAAGTCAGAGGACAAAGCATCTCCAAAACCCCAACATATTCCCCAGTACTGCAAAACAAAGTAACATTGTTCCCTCTTTTATTTTTATAATCAAACCTACTAATTTCACTTTTAATCCAAATAACCTTGTTGACATCCTAACTAAGACTAATAAAATAAATATTGATTGCTTCAAACCAATAATCTCCGTGGGATCGACCCTTACTCACGTAAGGTATTACTTGGACGACCCAGTGCACTTGCTGGTTAGTTGAACGAAGTTGTGAAAAGAAAGTAATCAGTTAGTTAAATTAGTTCTTTTTGGCACATGCCAAGGAGCCACTAATAAAGGATCACAATTTCGTCCACCAAGTTTTTGGCGCCGTTGCCGGGGATTATTTGAGTTTGGACAATTGAAGGCTTATTTTATTTCTTAGATTAGGAATAATTTATTTTTATTTTTATTCTTAATTTTATTGTTATAGAGTTATTAAATCTTGATAGGATAGTTTCTTTTCAAAAATTTCTTTTCAAAATTTTTTATTTTCTTTTAATTAATTGCTAATCTTCGTGAGTTTTAGTGTCTTGTTCTAAGTTTGGTGTCAATTGCATATCTCATATTTTTCTTTAAAATTTTCGACTTGTGATCTTTGTTCTTCATTAATCTTCAAGTTGTTCTTGCTTATTTTTCTTGTTTGATTTTGAGTTTTTCTTGCTTTGTGTCTTTTCTTGTTTCACTTGTGTTCCTTTTAAAGCACTAATTGGAATATCTGCACCAAGTGTCATATTTATTCCCAATTGGCTAAAGCATTGGTTTATATTCTTGATGAGGGAGCACCAGTACTTTTGAAAATCTTTTTCAAAAATAATTTTTCTTGATTCAATCTTGTGCCAAACTCTAAGTTTGGTGTTTTCTTGTTAATCTTTTTTTAATTTTCGAAAACTTGTCTTGATTTTCTAAAAATTTTAAGTTTGGTGTTCTTTCTTATGTTCTTGGTGTTCTTGTGAATCTTCAAAGTGTTCGTGAGTTTTTCTTGTGTCTTGATCTTAAAATTTTTTAAGTTTGGTGTTCCTTGGTGTTTTCCCTCCAAAAATTTTCGAAAATAAGGAGCATTAGATCTAAAAATTTTAAGTCTTGTGTCTTTTGTGTGTTTTTCTCTTTCATCATAAAATTCAAAATTCAAAAAAAAAAATTTATTTTTCTAACTAATTTTGAACTATATTTTTTTCGAAAATTTTAGATAAAAATTTAATTTTCAATTTCAAAATATTTTCACTTTCTTTCATTTATTTCGTTTTTTATTTTATTTTATAAAAAAAAAATTTAATTTTTTATAAAATAAATAATATCAACATATATACCCTTTCTTTTATTCTAACACGGAAGCACCTATGAATGAACAGTCCAAGAGGACTCTGGGGTCATATGCTAACCCCACTACTGCTTCATATGGGAGTAGTATCTGTATACCCTCCATTGGAGTTAGTAGCTTTGAGCTGAATCCTCAGCTCATTATCATGGTGCAGCAAAACTGCCAGTATTCTGGTCTTCCACATGAAGAACCTACAGAGTTTCTGGCACAATTTCTGCAAATTGCTGATACAGTACATGATAAGGAAGTAGATCAGGATGTCTACAGATTATTACTATTTCCATTTGCTGTGAAAGATCAAGCTAAGAGATGGTTAAATAACCAGCCTAAGAACAGCATAAAAACATGGAAACAGCTGTCAGAAAAATTCCTGAATCACTATTTCCCTCCCAAACGGATGACACAGCTAAGGCTAAGCATCCAAGGCTTCAAACAAGGAGATAATGAATCCCTTTATGATGCATGGGAGAGATACAGAGAGATGCTAAGAAAATGCCCCTCTGAAATGTTTTCAGAATGGGTGCAATTAGACATCTTTTACTATGGGCTTACAGAAAAAGCTCAGATTTCTCTAGACCACTCAGCTGGTGGATCTATACATATGAGAAAAACAATTGAAGAAGCTCAAGAGCTTATTGATACAGTTGCCAGAAATCAGCATCTGTATCTAAACAGTGAATCTTCCATGAAAGAAGAAGCCAAAACAGTAACTGCAGAACTCAGTCCGGTGGATCAGGCTAATGAATTTAATCAGCAATTAGACTTTCTAACTCAGCAGCTAGCCGAATTCAAGGAAATATTACAGGAAACAAGAATGGCTAACAGGAATATGGAAGTGCAATTAAAGCAGACAGAAAAGCAACTGTCAAAACAAATAGCAGAAGAATGCCAAGCAGTTCAATTAAGAAGTGGGAAAACATTAAACACCTCACTTCAAAGCAGCAAGAAGACAGGAAATGAACAAATGGCTACTCAAAATCCCTCTGAGGACAAGCAGAGCCCAGAAAGGGATAAAGCTGGCGCTGAACGCCCAAACCATGCTCATTCCTGGCGTTCAACGCCAGAAACAAGCATGGATCTGGCGTTGAACGCCCAAAAGGAACATGGTTCTGGCGTTCAAACGCCAGTAACAAACAAGGAGGTGGCGTTTAACGCCACTCCAGCTTCCACACCTGGCATTCAAATACCAGTGGGTGATCAGTCACATACAAGTGCTGATAACAACCCTTCTAAAAAGGCTTCCCAACCCACTTCTGTAGGTAATAAACCTGCAGCAACTAAGGTTGAGGAATACAAAGCCAAAATGCCTTATCCTCAAAAACTCCGCCAAGCGGAACAGGATAAGCAATTTGCCCGCTTTGCAGACTATCTCAGGACTCTTGAAATAAAGATTCCGTTTGCAGAAGCACTTGAGCAAATACCTTCTTATGCTAAGTTCATGAAAGAGATCTTAAGTCATAAGAAGGATTGGAGGGAAACTGAAAAAGTTTACCTCACTGAAGAATGCAGTGCAGTCATTCTGAAAAGCTTACCTGAGAAGCTTAAAGATCCTGGGAGCTTTATGATACCATGCACATTAGAGGATACTTGTACCAAGCAAGCTTTATGTGATCTTGGGGCAAGTATCAACCTAATACCTGCATCTACTATCAGAAAGCTTGGTTTGACTGAAGAAATCAAACCAACCAGGATATGTCTTCAACTTGCTGATGGCTCCATTAAATACCCATCAGGCGTGATTGAAGACATGATTGTCAAGGTTGGGCCATTTGCCTTTCCTAGCAACTGGCCGAACCCTCATTGATGTCCAAAAAGGGGAAGTAACCTTGAGAGTCAATGAGGAGGAGTTCAAGTTGAATGTTGTTAAAGCCATGCAACATCCAGACACCCCAAATGACTGCATGAGTGTTGATATTATTGACTCTCTGGTAAGAGAGGTCAATATGGCTGAGAGTCTCGAATCAGAGCTGGAGGACATCTTTAAAGATGTTCAGCCTGATTTGGAGGAATCAGAGAAGATAATAGAACCTCTGAAAATCCCTCAAGAAGAGGAGAAACCCCCAAAACCCGAGCTCAAACCATTACCACAATCCCTGAAATATGCATTTCTGGGAGAAGGTGAAACCTTTCCTGTAATTATAAGCTCTACCTTAGAGCCACAGGAAGAGGAAGCACTAATTCAAGTGCTAAGGACGCACAAGACAGCTCTTGGGTGGTCTATTAGTGATCTTATGGGCATTAGCCCAGCCAGATGCATGCACAAAATCTTGTTGGAGGATGACGCCAAGCCAGTGGTTCAACCACGAAGGCGGCTAAACCCAGCTATGAAAGAAGTTGTGCAAAAAGAGGTCACTGAATTACTAGAGGCTGGGATTATTTATCCTATTTCTGACAGCCCCTGGGTGAGCCCTGTCCAAGTTGTCCCTAAGAAGGGTGGCATGACAGTGGTTCATAATGAAAAAAATGAACTGGTTCCTACAAGGACAGTTACAGGGTGGCGTATGTGCATTGATTACAGAAGGCTCAATACAGCCACCAGAAAGGATCATTTTCCTTTACCATTCATAGACCAGATGCTAGAAAGACTAGCAGGTCATGAATACTACTGCTTCCTGGATGGATATTCAGGTTATAATCAAATTGCAGTAGATCCCCAGGATCAAGAGAAAACAGCATTCACATGCCCATCTGGAGTATTTGCATACAGAAGGATGCCATTTGGCCTGTGCAATGCACCTGCAACTTTTCAGAGGTGCATGCTCTCAATTTTCTCTGATATGGTGGAAAAATTTCTGGAAGTCTTCATGGATGACTTTTCAGTATTTGGAGACTCATTCAGCTCCTGCCTTAGCCATTTAGCACTTGTTCTGAAAAGATGCCAAGAGACCAACCTAGTTTTAAACTGGGAAAAATGTCACTTTATGGTGACTGAAGGAATTGTCCTTGGGCACAAAATTTCAAACAAGGGGATAGAAGTGGACCAAGCTAAGGTAGAAGTAATTGAAAAATTACCACCACCTGCTAATGTTAAGGCAATCAGAAGCTTTCTGGGACATGCAGGGTTCTATAGGAGGTTTATAAAGGATTTTTCAAAAATCGCCAAACCTCTGAGCAACCTGCTAGCTGCAGACACGCCATTCATCTTTGATGAAGAGTGTCTGCAGGCATTTGAGACTCTGAAAGCTAAATTGGTTACAGCACCAATCATCTCTGCACCAGACTGGACATTACCATTTGAACTGATGTGTGATGCCAGTGACCATGCCATTGGTGCAGTGTTGGGACAAAGGCATGACAAGCTTCTGCATGTCATTTACTATGCCAGCCGTGTGCTAAATGATGCACAGAAGAATTACACAACCACAGAAAAAGAGCTACTTGCAGTGGTTTACGCCATTGACAAATTCAGATCCTACCTAGTAGGATCAAAAGTGATTGTGTACACTGATCATGCTGCTCTTAAATATCTACTCACAAAGCAGGATTCAAAACCCAGACTCATCAGATGGGTGTTGCTTCTGCAAGAGTTTGATATAGAAATAAGAGACAGAAAAGGGACAGAGAATCAAGTAGCAGATCACCTGTCCCGAATAGAACCAGTGGAAGGGCATCCCTCCCTCTCACTGAAATTTCTGAAACCTTTCCGGATGAGCAACTACTAGCCATCCAGGAAGTGCCGTGGTTTGCAGACATTGCAAATTACAAGGCAGTAAGATTCATACCCAAAGAGTACAGTAAGATGCAATCAAAGAAATTAATCACAGATGCAAAGTACTATCTTTGGGATGAACCATATCTCTTCAAGAGATGTGCAGACGGAGTAATCCGTAGATGTGTACCTAAAGAGGAAGCACAGAAGATCCTTTGGCATTGCCATGGATCACAGTATGGAGGACATTTTGGAAGTGAGCGAACAGCCACAAGAGTCCTCCAAAGTGGCTTCTACTGGCCTACTCTCTATAAAGATTCCCGAGCATTTGTGCTTAATTGTGACAGTTGCCAAAGGTCAGGCAACCTACCTCACAGTTATGCCATGCCTCAACAAGGGATATTGGAGATTGAGTTGTTTGATGTATGGTGCATTGACTTCATGGGACCTTTCCCACCATCATACTCAAACACTTATATTCTGGTGGCAGTGGATTATGTATCCAAATGGGTGGAGGCTATTGCAACACCCACTAATGACACTAAAACAGTGTTAAAATTCCTCCAGAAACATATCTTCAGCAGATTTGGTATCCCTAGAGTGTTAATCAGTGATGGGGGCACTCATTTCTGTAATAAATAGCTCTACTCTGCTTTAGTACGTTATGGAGTCAACCACAGGGTGGCTACTCCATATCACCCACAAACTAATGGGCAGGCTGAAGTCTCAAATAGAGAACTTAAAAGAATCCTGGAACGGACTGTAATTAACCGTAGAAAGGATTGGGCAAGAAGCTTGGATGATGCTCTATGGGCATACAGAACAGCATTTAAGACCCCTATAGGGACCTCTCCATACCAGCTGGTGTATGGAAAGGCATGTCACTTGCCAGTGGAACTGGAACACAAGGCCTATTGGGCAACCAGATTCCTGAACCTTGATGCCAAGTTAGCTGGAGAAAAACGATTACTCCAGTTAAATGAGCTAGAGGAATTTAGACTCAATGCTTTCGAAAATGCAAAAATTTACAAAGAGAAAGCAAAAAGATGGCATGATAAGAAATTGTCATCCAGAGTCTTTGAGCCAGGACAGAAAGTTCTGCTATTTAATTCAAGGCTCAAATTATTCCCTGGGAAATTAAAATCCCGGTGGAGAGGTCCATATGTAATCACAAGCGTATCACCATATGGATACATAGAACTTCAGGATAGTGACTCGAACAAAAAGTTCATTGTTAATGGACAAAGAGTTAAACACTATCTTGAAGGTAATCTCGAGCAAGAATGCTCAAGACTGAGACTTAATTGAAGATCAGTGATAGTCCAGCTAATGACATTAAAGAAGCGCTTGCTGGGAGGCAACCCAGCCATGTACAAAGTTTAATTACTAATTAAATAAATTTTCTTTCTTTACAGGTTTAGGTCTAAGTATCTTCAAAGGTGAAATAGCAAATTTACTGAAGTCCCAAGAGTTACAGAGAAATTTGGAAGCTCACTGGCATGAAAAAGCCAGTAAGAAACACTTTGGGCGTTGAACGCCCAAAAGAAGCACCCACTGGGCGTTTAACGCCAGTAAGGGTAGCCTTCTGGGCGTTAAACGCCAGAAAGGAGCATCTTCTGGGCGTTAAACGCCAGAAAGATGCACCTTCTGGGCGTTTAACGCCAATATACTAGCATTCTGGGCGTTTAGAAAAACGCCCAGTAAAGAAGGACTTCCTGGCGTTCAACGCCAGAAAGAAGCATCACATGGGCGTTGAACGCCCAGGAGAAGCAACATGTGGGCGTTAAACGCCCAAACCATGCACCATATGGGCGTTTAATGCCAGGATGGTGGGAGGAGGTACAATTTCGTTTTTCTTTGCAATTTTTCAAAATTTTTATGTTTCAATTCATGATTTCTTGCATAAACATATTTTAAATTATCACTTTCAATTCCAAAAGTTTTTATCCTAATTTCTAAAATCCCTTTTTCAAAAATATTAAATATATCTTAATCCATAAAGCCAAATGGCTTTCCAATTCAAGCCATCATCTTTTCAAATTTGTTTCCAACACATCAATAATTCCTTTTAAGAAAATCCTCTTCAAAATTAAATTTCAAAATTATCTTTTAAATTATGATTCATATCTTTTCCTTTTTAAAATTATATCTTTTTAAAATTATATCTTTTTCTGATCATAATTTTTAAAATCATATCTTTTATCTTATCTCTATCTTATTTTTTTTCGAAAATTTCCCACCCCCCCATCCCCTTATATTATATTCGGTCTCCTCCTCCTCATCTTCATCCAACACTTACTCTCCTTCTATCCCTCTTCTTTCTTCTCCTTTGCTTGAGGACAAGCAAAACTCTAAGTTTGGTGTGCTTATCCGTGATCACAAAAATATACTCACTTAAGATCATGGCTCCTAAAGGAAAGCAAACCACCCCAAGAGGGAAGAAAGAAAGCGCTCCAAAGCCACTTTGGAATCAAGGGAAGTTCTTAACTAAAGAACATTCAGACCATTACTACAAGATAATGAGTCACAGATCAGTGATCCCGGAGGTCAGATTTGATCTGAAAGAAGATGAATATCCGGAGATCCAAGAGCAAATTCGAAACAGGAATTGGGAAATTCTGGCCAATCCTGAAACGAAAGTGGGGAAGAATATGGTTCAGGAATTCTATGCTAATCTATGGCAGACAGAAAGGCAAAGAATCATTGGAGCTGCTCTCTTTGACCATAAGACCTTAGTCAGAGGAAAGATCATTCATACCAATTCTGACAAGATCAGGGAAATATTCAAGATTCCTCAACTGAAAGATGACCCAGACTCCTTTAATAGGAGAATGATGAGGGTCAATAAAGGGTTGGACAAGGTTCTGGAGGATATATGCATCCCTGGAGCCAAGTGGACTACCAATACAACTGGTATCCCAGTTCAACTCAAAAGAGAAGATCTAAAACCAGTAGCCAGAGGCTGGCTGGATTTTATTAGTCGTTCCATATTGCCCACCAGCAACCATTCTGAAGTTACCATCAAAAGAGCTGTCATGATTCACTGCATCATGTTGGAAAAAGAAGTGGAAGTCCATCAGCTGATCTCCTGTGAGCTATATAAAATAGCAAACAGGAATTCTAAGGACGCTAAATTGGCTTATCCAAGCCTAGTTTCTATGCTTTGCAAAGATGCTGGAGTAAAGATGGGAATAACTGAATATATCCTAATTGAAAAGCCCATTACTGGAACATCAATGATCAGGCAACAGCAACAAGAGGATTCTGTCAGAAGGAGAGCACAAGAAGCCCTCCCAGAACTGCCCCAATTCGAATATTGGGAACAACTTGAGGCTTCTATTTCCAGATTGCAAGAAGCTATGGATCAAATAAAGGAAGAACAGAATAATCAAGGTAGCATGATTTGCAAACTGCTCAAGGAACAGGAGGAGCAAGGGCGTGATCTAAGGGAGTTGAAGCGCCAAAAATTAATCCTTGAACCACACCCCAAAGAATTAGAGGAGCATACACTCCTCAAAACAACAGGTTGCTGAGTTCCAATTTTTCTGTTTTAACTTAGTGATAATTATTCCTTTTAGAAATTGACCTTAGAAGATATTTAGTAGTAATTAGGATGTCTATTTTGATTTTATTTCCAATTAAGCTATAATTTAATTTTCTCATCATCATCAGGCATGAATAAAGTAGTAGATTTTTTTTAGAATTAAGAAGTAATCTATATTTTTCGAGTTCTTAATAATAAATTTATAATTAATTATATGTGGTGGCAATACTTTTTGTTCTCTGAATGAATGCTTGAACAGTGCATAATATGTACTTTGAATTTGATGAATATTGGCTCCTGAAAGGATGAGGAACACGAAAAATATTGTTGATGATCTGAAAGATCATGAAATTGATTCTTGAAGCAAGAAAAAGCAGTCAAAAAAAAAATATTCACAAGCCATGGGCACTAGCCAAGAATAAAAAGGATCCAAGGCTTTGAGCATCAATGGATAGGAGGGCCTAAGGAAATAAAAATCCAGGCCTAAGCGGCTAAACCAAGCTGTCCCTAACCATGTGCTTGTGTCATGAAGGTCCAAGTGAAAAGCTTGAGACTGAGTGATTAAAGTCGTGATCCAAAGCAAAAGAGTGTGCTTAAGAGCTCTGGACACCACTGACTGGGGACTCTAGCAAAGCTGAGTCATAATCTGAAAAGGTTCACCCAGTTATGTATCTGTGGCATTTATGTATCCGGTGGTAATACTGGAAGACAAAGTGCTTAGGGCCACAGCCAAGACTCATAAAATAACTGTGTTCAAGAATCAACATACTACACTAGGAGAGTCAATAATAATATCTGAATTCTGAGTTCCTAAGGATGCCAATCATTCTGAAAATTTAAAGATACAGGGAGATGCCAAAACTGTTCAGAGACAAAAAGCTACAAGCCCCGCTCATCTAATAAGAATTTGAGCTTCATTTAAAACTTGAGAATATTATTACTTCTTTATTTCTGTTAAAACCTATTTTATTCATCTAGTTGCTTGAGGACAAGCAACAGTTTAAGTTTGGTGTTGTGATGAGCGGATATTTTATACGCTTTTTGGGGGTAATTTCATGTAGATTTTAGCATGTTTCAGTTAATTTTTAGTAGAATAATATTAGTTTTTAGGCAAAAATCATATTTCTGGACTTCACTATGAGTTTGTGTGTTTTTCTGTGATTTCAGGTATTTTCTGGCTGAAATTGAGGGAGCTGAGCAAAAATCTGACTTAGGCTGAAAAAGGACTGCTGATGCTGTTGGATCCTGACCTCCCTGCACTCGAAATGAATTTTCTGGAGCTACAGAAGTCCAATTGGCGCGCTCTCAATAGCGTTGGAAAGTAGACATCCAGGGCTTTCCAGCAATATATAATAGTCCATACTTTGCGCAAGGATAGACGACGTAACTTGGCGTTAAACGCCAAGTTCATGCTGTTGTCTGGAGTTAAACGCCAGAAAAACGTCATTATCCGGAGTTGAACGCCCAAAACACGTCATAACCTGAAGTTTGACGCCAAGAAAGGCCTCTACACGTGGAAAGCTTTAGTCTCAGCCCCAGCACACACCAAGTGGGCCCCAGAAGTGGATTTCTGCACCAATTATCTTAGTTTATTCATTTTCTGTAAACCTAGGGTACTAGTTTACTATTTAAACAACTTTTACAGACATTTCTTGTACCTCATGACATTTTCAGATCTGAATTACATACTTTGTGACGGCATGAGTCTCTAAACTCCATTGTTGGGGGTGAGGAGCTCTGCAGCGTCTCGATGATTTAATACAATTCCTTTGTTTTCCATTCAAACACGCTTGTTCTTATCTAAGATGTTTATTTGCGCTTAATTGTGAAGAAGGTGATGATCCGTGACACTCATCACCTTCCTCAATCCATGAACGTGTGCCTGACAACCACCTCCGTTCTACATCAGACTGAATGAATGTCTCTTAGATTCCCCAACAGAATCTTCGTGGTATAGGCCGGATTGATGGCGGCATTCATGAGAATCCGGAAAGTCTAAACCTTGTCTGTGGTATTCCGAGTAGGATTCCGTGATTGAATGACTGTGACGTGCTTCAAACTCCTGAGGGCTGGGCGTTAGTGACAGACGCAAAAGAATCAATGGATTCTATTCCAACCTGATTGAGAACCGACAGATGATTAGCCGTGCTGTGACAGAGCATAGGAACGTTTTCACTGAGAGGATGGGAAGTAGCCACTGACAACGGTGACACCCTACATAGAGCTTGCCATGGAAGGAACCTGCGTGTGAGAAGAGGATTTCAAGGAAGAGTTGAAGTCAGAGGACAAAGCATCTCCAAAACCCCAACATATTCCCCAGTACTGCAAAACAAAGTAACATTGTTCCCTCTTTTATTTTTATAATCAAACCTAGTAATTTCACTTTTAATCCAAATAACCTTCTTGACATCCTAACTAAGACTAATAAAATAAATATTGATTGCTTCAAACCAATAATCTCCGTGGGATCGACCCTTACTCACGTAAGGTATTACTTGGACGACCCAGTGCACTTGCTGGTTAGTTGAACGAAGTTGTGAAAAGAAAGTAATCAGTTAGTTAAATTAGTTCTTTTTGGCACATGCCAAGGAGCCACTAATAAAGGATCACAATTTCGTCCACCAATGGTCAACTTAGAGCTCTTTGTGGCATTAAGAGCAAGAGGAATATGGTTAGTGGTAAGAGTTTTCAAGCAAGGTTCCATATGGTTGCATGCTCCAAATTAAAGTGCAAGGATTGGTGTAGAGCTAATTTGAAGGGGTCTAGAAGGTTGTTCGGATGTCTCTGTGAGAATTCAGAATGCTTGCCACCAGGTGGAAATAATGGTGATCCACAAGAAGACGGACGTAAAAGCAATATTTGGGACCCTGGAATTCATTCCCATAATCAACTCTCTTGGGGCCTTGTCACTTGCTCCAATTTGCTCAAAGGCGTTATACGCCTGGTTTGGGATCCCGGTAGCCATTGGAATTACAAATATTAGTGGAGATTCCTGGATCAGTACAAGCACAAGCCACCATGACAAGGAGATTACCACATGTCCAACTTAAGGACTTTAATAAAAGTGCTTGGTGGGAGACAACCCACCGTGGTATGATCGTTCTTTTTCGTATCCTTAGTTATTTTCTCATTTATTTTATTTTTATTGAGTTCTTACTAATTTTTTGATCATGTAGCTATTTTATCTCAGGAACCGAACACCTCAAGCTATATATAAAAAAAATGCCACGCGACGCGACCGCACCAGCGACGCGTCCGCGTCGCAAGGAGAGGGGAGAAAATAAAAACGAACAGAGAGTCACGCTGGAGCGTGGCTGGAGGCATGCCAGTGGCACAAATCGCCCCACGCGACCGCATCGCTCACGCGCCCGCATCATGTGGGGATATTAGCCTCCCACGCGACCGCGTGACCCACGCGGCCGTGTGCCCTGATTTTCGACGTAAAAAGGGTGCACAACCAAATATTGTGCTGGAGTGGTGCTGGCTTGGTGCTAGACGCATAATCCCTATCACGCGACCGCGTCGCCAATGCGTCCGCGTCATTCCCTTCTGAAGCCACTCACGCGATCGCATGCCCCATGCGACCGCGTCGCTTACGCCGTCCAGTTTTCTTTCTCTCTCTCTCTCCCAATCCTAATTATCTCTTATTCTTTTTTTCCATTTATTTTTTTCCTCATAATATTTATCTCTTCTATTTTCAATTCTTATTTGCTTGAGGACAAGCAAACCTTTAAGTTTGGTGTTGACGCTGCGCTTATTGGTTTTCTGGCACAAAAGGGAGGCGAATCATCTTCATTGAGGAGCACAACTTGAAGAATAAAGCGACAGCTAGGAAAACTAAGGTGGTTGAGTTCCTTTCATTTTTATTCCTTCTTTCTTTTTCTATGTTATGTTCCAGTTTTCTGCTATTTTACTTTGTCTGTTGCATGATCTTTTATTAGTTAGAATCCTAGGATTAATTTTCTTTTAATTGTTTTAATTCTGAAAAGATGTTTCATGTACCACTCACTGAACTTGAGTCTAAAAAAAAGAAAAAGAAGTGATGTATTGCATGAGAAATTGAGTTTAATTCTAAGAATAGTCTTATTTACTTAAATGTGGTGGTATTTTCTGGGATTTTTGAATGCATGATATGACCAGTGCATATTTGAATTTGAATCAAGGGATGTTGATGTATAAGCAACAGGAATTTAGAGAATTAATATGACTTCTCTGAAATAAACAAAAATTTAATCCTTGAAGCAAAAGAAATAGCAAAAGAAAAAAATAATAAATAAATAAATAAATAATAGTAAAAGCAAGGTCCAAGGCTCTGAGCATCAATGACTAGAGAGGTCAAACATGATTAAAAGCTCAAAGAGTTGTTTCCTTAGTCATATGCTTGTGGTGTGATTGTGTCAAGTAATCCTTGAGACAGAACACTTAGAGTCGAGACCAAGTGCATTTAACAGAGTATGCCAAAGGCTTTGAGCACCACTGTCTGAGAGTAACTGAAAGAAAAATCAAAACTCAGAGGGAGTTCCCAGTTAAGTGCTTATGGTGTTTCTGTGTCAAGTAACCCTTGAGACAAAACATTTAAAGTCACGGCTAGGCTCAAGGTGCAAAGCAGCAAAGAAAAATAAATTAAAGCAAATATTGCTGTGTTCAAGGATTAAACCGAAATGTAAAGATCAGAGAAATTCAAAATATCATCCGAATTCTAATTCTGAATGACAATAACATTCTTGATTCAAAGGAGAGTGAGATGCCAAACCTATTTAGGATTACATTTATAAACCCCACTATAAAAAGAGACATGAGCTTAATCGAACTCTCATTCTCATGCAAATTCACATCATAAGCTTATATTAGTTTTGGTTGCTTGAGGACAAGCAACAGTTTAAGTTTGGTGTTGTGATGCGTGAGTATCTTGTCTATCTTTTCCTAGTGAATTTGCATCTAAATTGTTGAGTTTAATTTAGAATTAATTATATTTTAGTCACTATGGATGCTATTTTAAGTTTTGTGTAATTTTATTTATTTTAGGTAGCATTTGGAGGGATTTGATAAAGTTTCTACAGAGAAAAAGAAGAAACCAAAGAGATGACCAGCGAAGACCGACGCGGACGCATGGCTCACGCGACCGCGCGAAATGGAGAAATCGTAATGACGCGATCGCGTGCCTGACGCGAACGCGTGGACTAGAATCTGCACAAATGACGCGAGCGCGTGGACGACACGGACACGTCACATACGCGATCTGCAATAATTCAGAAAACACTGGTTACGAATTTCTGGGCAGTTTTGACCCACTTTCCAGCCCAGAAAACACAGATTAGAAGCTGAAGAATGGACAAAGCAAGTGCTCCCCACCCATCAACTGAAAATTTGTTAATTAATTCGAATTTAAATTCAAATCTTATCTTTTAGGAAAATATGTTATCTTAATTTAAAATATTAGATTTTAAATTAATTAGGATTAGTTATAAAAAAGGGAGACTTATCTTCTATTAGGGAGATTCCATTAGGGAATTCTATACAAATTTACATTCTACATTCCATGAGCAATTAAACCTCCACTGTTAAGGTTAGGAGCTCTGTCTATTTGTATGGATTGATTTTATTACTTTTTCTATTTTAATTTATGTTTTGGATTTATATTTAAGAATTGTTTGCGTTCTTTATCTTATGAATTTGGGTGGAACGGAAGTATGACCCTCTTTCTATTTGAGTTCTTGTATAACTTGGAAAAGCTCTAAACTTGAACAACAGCTTGAAAACATATTCTCCTAAATTTAAATTATATAGATTTAACGGGATACGTGACATATAATCCTTTTATTCTTTGGGTAATTAGAGTTTTTGTGGCATGCAAACTGAAATTTGATCATGTACCCTTTAATTGGAATTAATTGACCAAGGAATTAGCAGTTAATGAATTTTAGAGGAGACTAGGAAGGTCTAAGGAATTAGGGTCTAGTCACATATAGTTTGCCATAGATTAAATCCTACATAATTAAAATAGTTAGTAAGAAAAGTTAATCCGGAAAAATAGATAACTCTGAAGCCTTAACTGTTTATCCATATTTTATTCCCAATTTATTTAATTGTCTATATTTTTGATATTTTGAATTCAAACATAAACCTTTTGAACATCTCAAAACCAATTTCTGCTTGCCTAACTAAGCCAATCAATCAATCATTGTTGCTTGATCCATCAATCCTCGTGGGATCGACCCTTACTCACGTAAGGTATTACTTGGTACGACCCGGTGCACTTGCCGGTAAGTAGTGTGGGTTGTAAATTCCACACCAGTCATCCTCACTATCTCTCCATGAACGTGATTGACCTCGTCCATGAGTTGCCGTTCGGGTTTTCTTTCCACACTAAACAATCGATATCAAGGTGATCAGTTTCAATATCTCAGGCTCAGTGCTTCAATTATCCCCAAAGGCACTCACAAATAAGCATGCTATGCAATATCAAGTAGATAACCTAAATAGCATGAACAAAAAATGACCCAGAGTGTGCAACGAAGCACAATCGGTCCATCCCTCAGGCACACGAGGATGAACCGCTCTAATACCACTAAATGTAACACCCTAATTACCCTAAGCCTTACCTCTAGCCGTAAAGCAAGGGTTAATCAGAGGTTACGACATTCCTAAGGCTTATACATATTTATATATAGAAGAGAATAATATATTCTAGAAGCCTGTTGAAGGATTAAGCTCAAAGACATAATTACAAAAGCGTGAAACTTTCACACGAAGCTAACACATAAGATACAAGGTATAGGTATAAGAGAATAAATATATATAAATATAAGAATATAATAATTATAGAAAACTAGCCACAGCTTGCAGAGTTTAAGCCAACTAGTTACAAAAAGAAAGATACAGAGTTTAAGAATTAAAACAGCTTATACAACCTATCTCTCAAATAAGACTTGAAGGCCATAAAGATAACTATACAAAAGATGAGAGAATACTATGACAAAAGTAAAACAGAAATAAACAAGAAATGAACCATACTTCCCACTGTCACCAAATCCACAATCTCACCGAGGTAGATTTTGACCTACATCTGAAAAATAACAACAAAGTATGGAATGAGAATTGGAGGTTTTTAGTATGGTAACAGTGCCCAATGATGTAAGTTGCAAGGCTCCGGGACACCGAAGGCAATCCTAAAACTTCACATCACATACGGATATACAAGCTTAGAACAAAATACATAATTCAGGAACTTAAACCAAAAACTGGGTTATCTAAACTTAGGGGAATTCTAACTAATACTAATCACACCGCTGTATCCCACAACCTTCGATACCCTAACCTCCGTGTGATCCCATCAACACCACCTACCTTACCTCCTCAGTACCAGACAATCACAATTAATGCAAACAAGTAAAACACAGATAATATTCATATATAACAATTAGTTCAAGAAGCAAGTAGGCATGTTATACAATTAGGCAAACTCAAGCAATCAAAGTAATCAAGCACATAAGAGATGCATATGATGAATGTCTATCCTATTGGCTCGTGATATCACTTGTCTGTCTATGAATGCCAACCCGACACATCCTTTTGGATTGTGCCTTTCTGCCACGTCCAAGGATATAGCGCCTGACACACTTTTGTTACGAGGACATAGTGCCTGACACATTATCGTTCCGAGGATATAGTTCCTGGCACACTTGCATGCTCATTCCGAGGATATAGTGCTTGGCACACTCTTGGGGCAGAGAATGAAAACAATAACAACATCTATCTCATCATAAATCATTCCAAGGATATAGTGCCTGGCACACTTTTCACATCCAACAAGTCCATCCACCTCAAATCATCACCAGTCATCACCAGTCATCACCATTCTCATCTCAAATCACTTTCAATCGTCAATTATCAACAATCCAAGGATATAGGGCCTGACACACTCTCTTTCAAGCACTATTAGTCCAAGGATATAGTGTATGTCACACTCTCAACATTCATCAAGATCATCATTCCTTTCCGAGTCCTCAACTCATCACAACCATCATCAATTCATAACTTCTATTCTGAACTCATTGCTTCAATTAGTTTCTCGATTCATTGTAAAAAATCACCAAGTTCACTACTCCTCCTTCTCTCTCAACCAAACTCACCCTCAATAAACTAGAAACCTAAACCTTCATTTGCTAACCTTTCAAAGAAAAACCCAGATTAAACCTCCTAGGACCTTTCCCATATTCTGATACTCAAAAATAATCCCAAGAGTCTTAAAATGGTGTCACATAAGCTTACAAGCTTGTTAGAAAGGTGAAAGAGTTGAAAACAAAGTTTAAGTTTCAGAAACAGGGCGTGTGTGTACGCACAGGGGTGTGTGTGCTGATGAGTCCATATTTTTCGATATATTTTGGTTTGATTTGAGTGGATTCCATCACCTAAATAGCATGCTTTTGGTATTTCTTCCTAAATTATGTTTGTAAGTGAAAACATGCTCTTTTGTGCTTAATTTGTCAATTTTATTCACTTTAATCGCATTTGGTACCTTGATGTATATGTTAAGTGATTTTCAGGTTTCCAAGGCAAGCTTGGGTCGGATAAGTAAGGAGAAGAGCATACAAAAGGGAGGAAACCATGAAGAAATGAGATTTGGAAAGCTGCCAACCCTGACCTCTCGGTACTAAATTGATCATAACTTGAGCTATAGAAATCCAAATAAGGCGGTTATAGCAGCATTAGAAAGCTAAGGTCCGGGGCTTCGAAATGATATATAATTTGTTATAGTGGAATAAGTTGAAGTGTGCCTACGCACACAATTTGTGCGCAAGCACAGGTCAAGATTCAGCAAGTGTGCAGACGCACACATCTGTGCGTTCGAATAGGTCCCTGCACGTGAGCTCATTAATTGGAAACTGCTGGGGGTGATTTCTGAGCCCCCAAAACCCATTCCAACTCAGTTTTTGAAGCTATTTAAGGCAAAAGTGAAGAGGAATGAAGGGGGGGAGCTCTTAGGTTTAGGTTTTTACATGTTTTAGCTAGTTTTCTAGAGAGAGAAGCTCTCTCTTCTATCTAGAAATTAGGGTTCTTAGTTTATTTTCTTTGTAATTTCTATTTTTTATTCTTGCTTTCATCTAGTTTCATTTATGTTTCTATGCTCTCTTTTCCTTATCTTCATCATTTCTTTTGTTATTTTCTCTTTTATGTCATTTTCATGTTATGAATACTTTCGTCATTTTAATTCTAATTAATGCAATTTTATGTTTTCATGTCATTTATTGCTTTCTCTAGTTGTTATTGTTACTTTCTTGCTTTGGTAGTTTTAGAAGTTATTTTATTGTAATTTAATATTATTTTATTCTCATGTACACCATGTGTTTGATAAAATGCTTGGCATAGTTTCTACTTAGTTTTTCTACACTCTTGGCTTGGAATTGTTGACTTTGGTGATCCTTGAGACATTGATGTCCATTCTTGTTTGATACATTAGAGTAGTTAGTTGATTTGGTCTCCCTTGACTCTATGTGACCCCTTAGTGTCGACATAGGACTTAGGTATTGAAATCAACTATGCCTATTTGACTTATCTTCGATGTAAGGTTGACTAAGTAGGATTAACTCTTTATAATCATCATGTGTTTGTGATCAATGGATAGGATAGGTAACCTTAGCTCTCAATTACTTGCCAAGAGGTTTCTTGCATTTTAAGTTTCCTTTACTTGCATTTAATTGCTTTGACTTTTATTGCTTTGACTTTTATTTGCTTTGATGTTTAATTTCTTAGATGTTTAATTTTCACACTCTTGGTTGAGAAATTGGATGTTTGGGTGGAATTGAGTTGTGGATGTCCATTCCGCATTGTGTGAGAATAGTTAATTGGTTTGGTTTCCATTGACGCTAGTCTTTCACTAAGTTAATTAGTGAGTTGACTAGGACTTATGGATTGAGATCAATTACACTCTTTTGACTAATTCTCAAGGAGGATTGACTAATTTGGATGGATTCCACACAATTGCCATGTTTGTGGTCCACAACTAGGATAGGAAACCTAAACTCCCTAATTCTCACCAAGAGTTTCCATTTACATTCCTCGCATGTTTATTTGTTTTCTTTTAATTTCTTGCATGATCATTTACTTCCTTGCTATTTACATTCCTTTGCTCTCTTGGCTATCATCCAACCCCCATTTCTCTCATATCCAATAAATGCACACTTAATTGCAACTCCTAGGGAAGACGACCCAAGGTTGAATTACTCTCGATCTCGGTTAATTAGAATTTGTAAAACATTTGATTAAGAGAATTTATTGTTGGTTTAGATTATGCTACCAACAAATTGATTCTTGTTTTAATTGATTCCAAACTATACAATAGTTCTCATTATCAAATTTGGCGCCATTGCCGGGGACTTGCAATGGTGTTGTTTTTGGCTATTGTAAATATGTTAATATGTAAATAGCTTATTTTTGGTTGATTGTACATGTGTTTCTTGCTTGTTTTTAACTATTGTAAATATGTTAGTATGTGAGTATCTTGTTTTTTGTTTGATATTGTGAATATGTTGATATAGTGAATATGTTTTTCTTGTTGCTTTTTCTTTTTCTTGTTGGAGCTTATAGCTTGTTGGACACTCCATCCAAGCTTGGTGCAATCAATTGGGAATTCTGGAGATTTTAGCCTTGTTGGAAGCTCCATGATGAATACAAGCACAAGTCTTCATTAAAGCTAGGTGGGAGACACCCCACCATGGTAACACCTTTCTAACCTTCTCTTTGTACATAGTTTCAATTTATTGCATTTTGTCTCTTGTAAATAGTTTAGGTATAGTTTAATTTCAATCTTAATTGATTAGATTTTGGTTTAGATTATGTGTTTTTGATGAATAATATATTTTGGGGTTGAAAAGCTATTTTGGACATCAAGTTTGGAGCCTTAAAGCTCTAAAAAGTTTTAAGAAAAATAGAGCATGTGCGTGCGTACCCACCTGTGCGTACGCACACAACCCCAATTTTTGTGTTCTGTGCGCGCACACTACACTGTACGGCTGCACACCAGCTTGTGCCCTTTCTGCTACGAGCGTTCGCACGCCTTGTTGATGACAAGTCATCTTATGCTAGCTTCTCAAGCATTTTCACTTGTTTCATTAGGTTTTATGCGCTTTCTTGCATTATAAGTAAGTAATTTGGAGTGGAGTTGCATGGTTTTGTTGAATCAATCAACCATCCTTTATTTGACACTAAATCATGAGGTTTAGGCTAAAATTAATTTGTTTTTGAATAATTTATAAACATTGTGAATTTGGTGATACTTTGATTAGTTGTTTTGATTACTTGTAGGTGAAGAAAAGAAAGAAACAAGAAAGCGTGGCGTATGAAGCGTAGCCAAAGAAAACAAAAGCGTGGCACATCAAAGGAGAAAAGCCATAGCGTTCTCTCAGTGAGCACAGCGCTACTCAAAGTCAAGAAAGCATGGGGCAAGGAAGTTGCGCTCTCTTTGTCAACCGAGCACTACAAGGAACCATGGAAACAAGGCAAAATCAAGAGCGCTCGGTTAACTGTGTTAAATTTATCGGGGCTTGGCACAAGAAAATGCAAGGGTAAATGTTTGCTAGTGGAGGCCACAAGGTTCAAACCCATGAGCGAAGGGAAGGAAGGAGCGCTACTCCAAATGAAAAGGAGCTAAAAGGGGCTCAACAAAGTTCGAACCCAGGACATGGAGGACCCAAGAGGAGCGCTACTCTTCAAAGAGTTTTTTCGAAAATGCTCCCAGCAAGCCTCAAAGCTAGGGACCTCACCAATGCAACAAAGAAGCTGCACTCTCTCCATTCACCGAGCGCTACATTGCTTGACACAGACAAGGAGCTAGGACGCACCAAACTTGGCAAGGCCAAGGCCTAGGGAGCGCTGCGCTCTTTGTGACAACCGAGCGCTACCATGATGCTTGGTCCAAGGAGCTTGTCACGCAACATTGGAAGGCTAAGGCAAAGGGGAGTGCTTTGCTCTCCCTGCCAACCGAGCCGTGCCCTAGGAGTGTGTCCCACTGTCCAAATTCAACTAAAATTCCAATTTAATTCAATTCTTCACCAAATTAAAAAACCCACTCCAATTATTATTACTTGATGAGCCCATATTTTTCGATATATTTTGGTTTGATTTGAGTGGATTCCATCACAGAAACCCACATTAATTCACCTAAATAGCATGCTTTTGGTATTTCCTCCTAAATTGTGTTTGAAAGTGAAAACATGCTCTTTTGTGCTTAATTTAGTCAATTTTATTCATTTTAATCCCATTTGGTGCCTTAATGTATTTGTTAAGTGATTTTCTGGTTTTCAAGGCAAGCTTGGGTTGGATAAGTGAGGAGAAGAGCGTGCAAAAGGGAAGAAACCATGAAGAAATGAGATTTGGAAAGCTGCCAACCCTGACCTCTCGGTACTAAATTGATTATAACTTGAGTTTCAGAGGTCCAAAAGAGGCAGTTCCAGCGGCATTGAAAAGCTAACATCTGGGGCTTCAAAATGATATTTAATTTGATATAGTGGACTAAGTTGAAGTGTTTGTACACACATAATTTGTGTGCATGCATAGGTTAGGATTCAGCAAGTGTGCGGACGCACACATCTGTGCGTCCGCACAGGTCCCTGCACGTGAGCTCATTAATTGTAAACCGCTGGAGGCGATTTCTGGGCCCCCAAAACCCATTCCAACTCAGTTTTTGAAGCTATTTAAGCCTAAAGTGAAGAGGAATGAAGGTGGTGAGCACTTAGGTTTAGGTTTTTACATGTTTTAGCTAGTTTTCTAGAGAGATAAGCTCCCCTTCTCTCTAGAAATTAGGGTTTTTAGTTTATTTTCTTTATAATTTGTATTTTTAATTCTTACTTTCATCTAGTTTCATTTATGTTTCTATGCTCTCTTGTCCTTATCTTCTTCATTTCTTTTGTCATTTTCTCTTTTATGTCATTTTCATGTTATGAACACTTTTGTCATTTTAATTCTAATTAATGCAATTTTATGTTTTCATGTCATTTATTGCTTTCTCTAGTTGTTATTGTTACTTTCTTGGTTTGGTAGTTTTAGAAGTTATTTTATTGCAATTTAATATTATTTTATTCTCATGCACACCAAGTATTTGATAAAATGCTTGGCGTAGTTTCTACTTAGTTTTTCTACACTCTTGGCTTGGAATTGTTGACTTTGGTGATCCTTGAGACATTAATGTCCATTCTTGTTTGATACATTAGAGTAGTTAGTTGATTATGTGTTGAAATCAACTATGCCTATTTGACTTATCTTCGATGTAAGGTTGACTAAGTAGGATTAACTCTTTATAATCATCATGTGTTTGTGGTCAATGGCTAGGATAGGTAACCTTAGTTCTCAATTACTTGCCAAGAGGTTTCTTGCATTTTAAGTTTCCTTTACTTGCATTTAATTGCTTTGACTTTTATTGCTTTGACTTTTATTTGCTTTGATGTTCAATTTCTTGCATGTTTAATTTTCACACTATTGGTTGAGAAATTGGATACATGGGTGGAATTGAGTTGTGGATGTCCATTCCGCATTGTGTGAGAATAGTTAATTGGTTTGGTTTTCGTTAACGCTAGTCTTTCACTAAGTTAATTAGTGAGTTAACTAGGACTTATGGATTGAGATCAACTACACTCTTTTGACTAATTCTCATGGAGGATTGACTAATTTGGATTGATTCCACATAATTGCCATGTTTGTGGTCCACAACTAGGATAGGAAACCTAAACTTCCCAATTCTCACTAAGAGTCTCCATTTACATTCCTCACATGTTTATTTGCTTTCTTTTAATTTATTGCATGATCATTTTCTTCCTTGCTATTTACATTCCCTTGCTCTCTTTTCTATCATCCAACCCCCATTTCTCTCATAGCCAATAAATGCACACTTAATTGCAACTCCTAGGGAAGACGAACCGAGGTTGAATTACTCTCGATCTCGGTTAATTAGAATTTGTAAAACATTTGATTAAGAGAATTCATTGTTGGTTTGGACTATGCTACCAAGGAATTTATTCTTGTTTTAATTGATTCCAAACTATACAATAGTTATCATTATCACGTGCACACGCCCAAAGAGGTTTTCAAAACATGTGCGTATGCATAGGGATATGTGTATGCACAAATACCAAATTTTATAATGCTGATCACTCGCACAAGGCATGCTAGCGCCCCCAACAGACAAAACGTGTGCGTGTGTACAGGGGTGTGCGTGCGCACAGGTTGTAAAACTCCATTGGTGTGTGCCTGTGCAAAAGACTGTGCGTGCGCACATACCATAAATCACAAAATTCTGCAACTCTACAGAATTTTAGATTTTGATACCAAACTTTGAGTGATAATAACTTCCTCTACAAAAATCTATTTCTTACAAACATTATATCAATTTAAAGCTCTCAAAGCCATCTTTAATTTAAAACAAGTTTTATGCAATTTCAAGCATTGATGCTCAAGTTATGATTCATCAAAATTCACCAAAAATCCATTTTCAGCCAAAATCTCAAAAACTCAATTTTAACCAAATCTCAATCCAAAACCAAACTACTCACAATCCAATTAATACCAAATCAATACAAAATTTCATACCACTCATGCCTTAAGCTCAACCATCAATAATCTCCCAATTACACTATCCCACACCATCAAAATCATTATTCTCCAACAATAAAAAATCATCACAAACAATCCTAATTCTCCTCATTCATCAATAACATTTCCGTAACTCATCATCAAATATCAAAAATACCAACAACTCTCAACAATATTATACATCATCAATAATCCACCAACCCTGGCATAACATCAATCACAAGATTCAATATCCAAAAATCATCATCAACATACATCATCACATATCATAATCATCAATACCCTTTATTCCAAACCACCACAAACATTTTACATTAACTTATTACCTGAAATTCTTATATGTAACATCCCGCATTTTTAAAAATCTAATTATGAATAAATTGTGATTTTATTTTATTAAGTTTAAACTTTATAATTCTAGAAATTATTTTATTAGAAATAATTAAGTAGATTCGGAGATAAGTTCATTTTGAACCAATTAATATTCTTAGGTAATTTTATTATAATGGAATATTTTGCATAATTTTAGTAATTGAAAAATAAGAAAGAATTGTACAATCTAATTTAGATACTTTTTATTTTGAAAAAGTTGTGACTTATTTTATTAATATGAACTCTTTATTTTTAGAAATTGATCAGTTAAGAATAATTAGATTAGTTTTATTAAATATTTTGAGTTAAGTTACAATTCTTGTGTAACTTTTATAATTGGTTATTTCATATAATTTGAAACTAAAATTCAGTAATAGAACTATTATGTAATTTAATTTAAGAAATTTGTATTGTGATTAAATTACAGTTTATTTTATTGAGCTCCTAGAGATTAACTTATTAGGAATGATTAAATGGATTTTTGTAAGTACTTTAAAGTTTAAGTCGGTTAATATTTTTGTACAACTTTTATTATAATTAGTTATTTCATATAAATTGAAATTAAAGTTCTGATGACAGAAAAATAAGAAAAAGTTATATGATTTAATTTAGATAATTGATATTAGGATTTAAACCATATTTTATAAAATGTGATTAATATGTTTACTTTATAATTTAAATTAAAAGTAATTATCTGAGCTCATTGATATATTGATAAATAAAATCTTATGCGTTCTGAAAGTAATTTTTATAGTATTATATTTGAATTCTAAATTGCTATTCTATTATAAATATTTTGTAAAATTGTTATATTACTCGTATATATTTTTCTCTAATTTATCAAATCAAAACCTAATTTAATTTAAGATCACAAATTTCCTAATTGATACCCTAATTTCACAAAACACACACTACATACGTTCAGAGAAAAGGAAAGAAAACGAGAAGCAGAGGGAAAATGGGAAGAAGAAGAGAAGAGGAGGGGAAAGGAGTCACTGCACCTTGCCCACTTGCCGCCGCCGTTAGTTCCGCTACCGTCGAGCTCACAGAAGCCGTCGCCATGGAGACCGTCACCATAATCTCCGAAGCTGCGTCGTCGATTAGGTTAGGGAGAGGGAAAATCATGAACAACCAGAGGAGGAGAGGAACGCGTGGTGGTGGGTGTTCTCTTAGCCATCGCCGTCGAAGGATGCTCCACGATCGTCGCCAGAATCACGAGCTGAGGTAAAGGAGGAGGCTATCTTCCTTGTTGTTGTAGTCACCGTGATGCTGCTGCTATCGCTTTGTTTCTTTATTTTCTTTAATTACTTATTAAGCTGCTATAGCTGTGGACTGTTACGATTGATTCTTCGAAAGAATCGTTGCTGCTGCTGTTCGGTTCACCGCAAGGAGGAATCCGAGCAAGGAAAGGAAGAAGGTGGCGATGGAGACCTCCGCTACTGCTGCTGTTAATATTGGTGTTCCGGAGCTCGCAGTTACTGTCATTTTTGGTGATGAACTAGGTTGTGTACTTGCTGCTGATTGATTGTAGTGAGAGACGTTGTAGCCACCACTTTTCATTTTGGTAAGTTCATGGGTAAGATCACCTTGATTCTTCTCTGTGCCATTTTATTTACGCAGCTAGTGTTGATCTGTTTAATTTACCAGAGTCATTATTATCATTGCACGGTGCCGCTACCCTTAGTTAGAACCACTGAATGTTGTTGCTGCGGGATTACGTTGAAATTGTTGTTGATGCTGTGAATTCAAAATAAGCGGGCTTATTGTGGTTAATTCGTGTGAGTTCAGCTGATCGAGGTAGGGGGTTTAACTTAAACGATTTTAATTTAAGAATGCCTACAAGTTTTATTGAATAACTGCAAATAGATTTAATAGCTGTGAGTAATTGATTGATTATGTGAATGTTGAATTGTGGCTGAAATTTGTGATTGAAATTGTTGAGATTGTGACTTGGAATTGTTGATTTGGTGTTATTGATTGAGTATGTGGATTGTGAATTGCTTGACAAATAATTGTTGTGAATGTTGAATTTGATGGATTATATTGGTTATTTACTGTTGAGCTGATTAGTAAGTATATTGTAATGGTGGTGGAATTGGTTGGTGATTGTTTTGGAGATTTGATTTTGAGAGGTATTAAAGGGGTTAAATTTTGTTAAAAATCTGAGTTTAGAAATCAAAGGGCAACTTTGAAAGTGAACCAGCAACTTAACAGAGATCGAAATGGTATGAGACTAAAAGCTAAGCAAACTACAACAAGTATAGTTATTAATATTTAATTTTGGAGGTTTCGTATTAACTAGAGAGTTAGTTATGATTTTTCAAAGTTGGAATATAAAATCTGATTTTCTGTATTACTTTCAAACAAAGTTAGAAACTTTGAAAAGCAATAACTAATTATGTAATGATCGTAATTGCATGAGATCAAGTCTGAGTTAAACTTGGGAATGTAAGGAACAAAACTGGAAAATTTGAGACCATTTTGTTAAATATACAATTTATGGCTAATTTTTAAAGTTAGGTTGTTAAATCTGTCCTGCAGCAGAAAAGGTCAAATAGGACAGCAATTTATTTGTCTTTCTGCGACTTCTACGAGTTGGGTTTTGGAGCGAAACCAATTTTGTTATAAAATTTGATTAACTTGATTTATTTCTCTAAAACTTCCGAAGTTTAGGAGTTAAGGATTGGGAGTTGTGAATTTTTGAATATTGGTGGTCAAAGCCGAAAAGAAACAGATTTCATCAAGATGTGCATTAACTTCCAATGCTTGTAACTCTTAGAATTGAATAGCAATTAGGTTGAAAACAAAACAAACATGTTGTAATAAAATTTAGCTTAATTGGAGTTTTGTAATAAAAGTTATTCAAATTGAAAGGTACTAAGCTTGTTGGTTTCTAAAACAAATTTTGACTCATTTTTACTTAACTTCCAGGTTATGTAACTTCTTCATTAAAAATGGTATTAACCCAGAACTAATTGAGAAAGAAACTTGGATGAGTGAAATTGAATTATATTAATTTTTAAGGTCATTAGATTTAACTTGGATTTTTTATAGAATTTTGAATGTTGTACACTGCTGCTGTTTTCTGTTTTAAAGACATTGCAGAGCAGTCTTGGTTTTTCTTCTATTCTTGAGTCTAGAGTGATTAGAAAATTATGCTTTTTTGTTTATTAGAAGGTTTAATCCGAGATGGTCGTCTGGACATAAAGTTTGTATAATTCTGAGTTCATTTGTTATATTAAAAGCAGAATTGAAATTTGACTGCCAAAATTGTTTTTGGTAACCTTGGATATGGGACTCAAGAATGGATTTTTATACTATTATCAGATATTTTTTAAAATGTATTGTTTTGATAATTCTAGAGGAACAGTTGATAAGTTGTTGAGGTTAAGGGAACCATAGGGTGGCTAAGTCCTACTTTCAGAGGAGATTATGCCCAAATTTTTATAAAAGTATAAGTACTTAATCAAAACGAATATTTAGAACTTGTTTAATGATGATAACTTCAACAATTCTTTTGAGAAAAGACAATCAGTTTCTGAAATTGTTGGCAAGGACGTGGGTTTTGTCCCGCTTGCGTATTTATGATTATAAAAGAGAATAAAAAGCAGAAGACCTGTTGAAAGGTTATTTGTTGCTTGAGGCAACCCAAGAGATGTGTTTATTCATTTGTTGTGTTAAGGCAACTCCAGATATACTTGTATGATCATCTATTGCATTGAGGCAGTCAGAAAGATGGTGGTGCGACTATTGAGAATGCTTTCCTGCGGTACAGATCCATATTTTAATTTTGTAAGGCAGAGGGGTTATTTCCAGTTACAGAAGTACCGTGACCACCTATTCCATTTCTGTAGTGGCAGAGGGGTTATTTTCTGTATACAGAAGGTGTGTTGGCATACATCCCTGAAGTGGCAGATGTGTTATTTCCTGCGCAGAGTGGACCCTGTGGTGACAGAGGGGTTATTTCCTGTATACAGGGGTATAGCCAACAGGAAAGCCATATCCGGCTAGTAATGCTGGGTCATGTCAGGAGCGGGTAGAAACCGACAGATGAGCACATTACCTGCACTAGGACTAGACATGCATCATTCTTGTCTGCGCATTATTCTCTGTGATATTTCCTTTGCTTTTATTTTGTTCCTTGTTTTGCTTGTTTATGTTTTATTTGCCTGTTTGTGTTCTACTTGCCTGTGTTTGAATTGCGCTTAGGGTTAGGTATTATATGAAAAATCATACTGGTTCAGCATAGGCTTAATGAACCTATGCTTGGGACAGGTTGACTATTCATACCGAGATTTACATAAGTAATATCCAATTTCTTTTCAACGTAATTTCCAAGAGTTTTATCTAATTAATGAAAATGAGTATTGTTGAACTAAATTAACTATTTGCGATGTATTATCTACTTTTTCGGCATTCTCGATCTCTACTGAGAACATGTGATTTGATTCTCACCCCTAAATTTTCCACCCTTTCAGTGACACAGATTTCAAGATGCAATATGAAGCTGCGAGCGATTAGTAGGTTTTCTTTATGGTTTTAATTGCTTTTATAGAGCCCCCTCACTGTTATGCCTTGAGATTTTATTTTACATAGAGGGGTAAGTTTGGTATATTATATTTGAGTTTCATTTGGTTTCTTTTGTATAAGAATTATTATTAATAACATTTATGTTATTATCACTACTTGTAAATCTTTGATACATGTCTTTAAAGAACAAAAACAAAATTTTCCGTTATTTTCCTAACACAGAAACGTAAAATCGATATAAAGGCTGAGTAATTAAGTAGTTAATACTAGAAAAGGTTACGTAATATTCTTTCTAATAGAAATACCCTGACTTAAGCAAGGTATTTTGCAGGAAGGGATGTTACATATAATTCTCATTATTCACCAATATAACTAATCACCATAAATACTCATCAATACTAATATTTTTCAACAATCATCATCAATCACAATGATCCAATAACACCAACAATTAACGTCAATTCACATATAATTAGTCATACACCAACAACATTCAATCCTATCTTAGGGTAAACTAGCCTAAGTGTCCAGAAACATTACATAATACATAAAGGAAACCGAAACCATACCTTGGCCGATTCCTAAATGTACCAAACACCAAAACGAAGCTACTAAGATTGATCCAAAGCCTCAACCAACACCAACAAACACCAAGGCTCAAACTAACAACACATATATCACCAAAATCAAAACCTAGAAACTACAACATACAACATTACAAAGGTTTATGAGCAACTCACCTTATCCAAAGATGATTGGGGCAATTTTCAACAATTACTCACAACTAGAGATCACCTAAACAACCAAAATCACAAAACTTGCTCAAAAACTAAATTAAAAAATGCGCAGAAACTTAGGGCAGCAAAATGGGACTTGACCTTCGAGTTCTTACCAGATTTGCTTGGGTAGAAACGTAGAGTGACGATCGGATTTCTATCGGTAAAGAAATTTAAAAATATATAATCGCCTTGTAAGTATAGCTTCTAAACCAATAGAAAATCCTATCGTACAAATGTTTGGTTGTCACAAGTAACAAAACCCAATGAAATTTATAACCGAAGTATTCAAACCTCGGGTCGTCTTCTCAAGGAATTGCAGGGAGGTATGATTTACTATTGGTTATGGAAAAAGATATGTTTTTGGGGTTTTTTAATGTATAAAATAAAAAGAAAGAATAGTAAATGGCAAAAGGAATAAACTAATAACTAGAAAAGCTCTTGGCAAGGTATGAGAACTGGAAGTCCTATCCTAGTTATCCTTATCAATTGTGATGGAAATTGGATTTTGTTCCAACTCTAACTACGAAGGTAAGTCAGATGGATAAATCAATATGAATCCTCAAGTCCTAGTCTTTCCCTTGTGGAATCCAAATTAGTCAGCAAAGAATTCCAATTTTTAGTCAACACCTCGAGTTTGATAACTCAAACGTCACCAATTACTTAACCAAAGCCAAAAGGGAAAATTCTAAATTATTTATATCATAAATAAAAGAAACAAATCATAGATCTGAAAATACCTCAAATTATATTAAATAGAATATTCAAATCTAACATGGAAAATTTCATTAATTAAATTGGAAAGATAAATAAAAGGAACATTGAACCTGGAACTCAGAAAAAATTGTAAGTTGAAATAATAAGAAATCCTAAATCCTTTAAGAGGAATCCTAATCCTAAATCCAAAGAGAGAGGAGAGAGCCTCTCTCTCTCTAAAACAACATCTAAATTATAAAAAGTGAAATATGAGTCGTCTCTCCTCTCATTCCTCCACTTTGCAGCCTTTAATCTGTATTTTTTGGGCCAAAAACTAGGTCAAAAATAGCCCAGAATAACCGGGGACGAAATCTGCCACGCTGGTTTTTCTGCAGAACGATGTGTCCGTGAGATTCACGCGTGCGCATCATTTTGCTGTACGTCCACTATGGTAAATTATATATCAAATCGAATTCCCATACGTTATCTTTCCAATGCAACTGAAACCGCGTCATTTAAACATCTTCCTCTTACTCTTAATACCACAAAGAGCTCTAAGCTGATCATCTGTCTCAAGTAAAGCATATAGAAGTGAGCTAATTAAGCTTAGAGATGAGAGATTTACCCACTTGAACGAAGGAATGGACGGTGATGGCTTTGGGGGAGAGGTCTCCAACAACTTTGGCAAGGTGATTTCCAGCTCCATTCCCTTGGGCTCTTTTTTGACAACTTCCACCTCCTTGCGAGCTTCTTCAATATCAACCTCTTCCTCTTGGTAGCTTTCTTCTAATTTGATCTCTTCTTCATTGCTCACCAAGGGCATTGAGAGGTTGTGCTTCTTCTTCTTTAAACTCCATATCAAGTCCAATGGAAGAGGATTCAAATGTAGATAAGAATTCATCAATGATTGAATCCATCTCTTGATCATCCCTTTCAAAGTCTTCAACCATGATATGCCTTGGAGGTTGTACACCCTCCTCTACATCAACATCAAACACCTTGGAAGGAGGCTCTATGAATGGACTTTCCAATAGAGGCTCAGCATCTCCTAAGTCTTCGACCACTTCTTCTTCTTCAATAATTCCGGCTTCCTCCACTTGTTCCAGTACAAAGTCATGATCCTTACTGTCCACTAGAGTTTCTATTATCTCCTTCATGCTACATTCTTTATTAGATTCTCCACATGAATCCATGAGGGTTCCTTGAGTGTCCAAACGTCTGGAAGGTAATTGATTTATTACTTGCTCCAGTTGATGAAGGGTTGCATGAAATTGATCTACTGTTTCCTTGAGGCGAGCCTGTGATTCTTGGGTCGATGAATATGGATATGGTGCATAGGGAAGTGGTGGTTCTCAGGAGTAATTGGATTGGAATTGGTGTGGATATGGGTTAGGGTCATATGGAGGTGAATGGTGGAAAGGGACTTGTGAGCTTGGTGGTTCAAAGGTATGTTGTGGAGGTGGTTCATAAGCATAGGGTGGGGCTTGTTGGTAACTACAAGGGCGTCCACCAAATCTATCATCTTGGTATGCATTATAGAATAGTCTTCGTCCATGATATCTTGGAAGGTGTTGTCGCCTAAAGGGTTGATCAGATCCTCTTGGCTCCGTCCATCTTTGATTGCTTTGACCTTGATGCATATTCCTGTTATAGCTTCCTCTTCCTGCAACATAGTTGTAACAGACTCATAGCTAAAGGGGTGAGAGTTCATAGTAGTAGGAGAAAATTAGAAACAAAAACTAACAAAAAAAAATATTTTCAAAAAAAAAATCATTTTTGAAAAAAAGATAAGATAAGATTTTGAAAAAGATATGATTTTTGAAAAAAAAAAGATAACATAAGATTTTTGATATTTAAAACTAAGATAAGATAAGATAAAAAATTTTAAAATAAAAATCTGAAATTATTTATTTTTTTTTTTGAAAAATATTTACAACAACCAATAATAAGGCACATGTTTGCAATTCCCTGGCAACGGCGCCATTTTGACGATTGGATTTCTATCGATAAAGAAATTTAAAAATATATAATCGCGTTGTAATTATAGCTTCTAAACCAACAGAAAATCCTTTCTTACAAACATTTGGTTGTCACAAGTAACAAAACCCAATGAAATTTATAACCGAAGTATTCAAACCTCGGGTCATCTTCTCAAGGAATTGTAGGGAGCTATGATTTATTATTGGTTATGGAAAAAGATATGTTTTTGGGGTTTTTTAATGTATAAGATAAAAAGCAAGAATAGTAAATGGCAAAAGGAATAAACTAATAACTAGAAAAGCTCTTGGCAAGGTATGAGAACTGGAAGTCCTAGCCTATTTATCCTTATCAATTGTAATGAGAATTGGATTTTGCTCCCACTCTAATTACGAAGGTAAGTTAGATGGATAAATCAATATGAATCCTCAAGTCCTAGTCTTTTCCTTGGAAAGACTAGAGTTAGTCGAATCCAAATTAATCAGCAAACAATTCCAATTTTCAGTCAACACCTCGAGTTTGATAACTCAAGCGTCACCAATTACTTAACCAAAGTCAAAAGGGAAAATTCTAAATTATTTATATCATAAATAAAAGAAACAAATCATAGATCTGAAAATACCTCAAATTATATTAAATAGAATATTCAAATCTAACATGGAAAAGTTCATGAATTAAATTGGAAAGATAAATAAAAGGAACATTGAACCTGGAACTCAGAAGAAATTGTAAGTTGAAATAATATGAAATCCTAAATCCTTTAAAAGGAATCCTAATCCTAAATCCAAAGAGAGAGGAGAGAGCCTCTCTCTCTCTAAAACTAAATCTAAATTATGAAAAGTAAAATATAAGTCATCTCTCCTCTCATTCCTCCACTTTGCAGCCTTTAATCTGTATTTTTTGGGCCGAAAACTGGGTCAAAAACAGACCAGAATCGCCGGAGACGAAATCTGCCACGCTGGTTTTTCTACAGAACGACGCGTCCGCGTGATTCACATGTGCGCGTCATTTTGCTGTACGTTCACTATGGCAAATTATATATCAAATCGAATCCCCGGACGTTTGCTTTCCAATGCAACTGGAACCGCGTCATTTGGACATCTGTAGCTCAAGTTATGATTGTTTGAGTACGAAGAGGTCAGGTTGGACAACTTAGCAATTTCTTCAACTTCTTGTATTCCTTCCACTTTTGCATGCTTCCTTTCCATCCACTAAGTCATTCCTGCCCTGTAATCATTGAAATCACTTAACACACATATCAAGACATCAAATGATGATAAGAGAGGATTTAAATAATAGAAAATAAAAGCCAAAGAAGCATGTTTTCAATCATAGCACAAAATTAGGAAGGAAAACATAAACTCATGCAATTAGTATGAATAAGTGTATAAAAGATTGATAAAATCCACTCAATTAAGCGCAAGATAAACCATAAAATAGTGGTTTATCATAGAGCTCGATGAGAGCTTCGCATGGCTGCAAACAACTCGTCAATTGGAGCTCCGTAGCTTAAGTTATGGCTCCCAGAAGGTGGAGGTGAATAGTAACACCACCCCTTCTCCCCTCTTCTCTAAAACCACGGCCTTCTCTCTCTTTTTGCACCAAGTGAGATGAAATGCTCATTTAATGAGGCATATATATGTTGGACTTCTGCCCACTTGGGCCCGGTCTAACCCGCTAAGTGTTTTTGGTCCGTTTGGCCCACTGTGGGGCAAAACCTTCAAAATTAGTGCCCATTTTTATATTCTAAATTATTTTGTCCTTTCAAACCAACAAATTAATTTGAGTAATTACCCAAATCAGTCCCCGAGGATTTTAAAATCGGTCGTTTTAGTCCCCGAAGAAAATTAATACCCAAATCAGTCCCCATGGTTTATCTCCGGCGGCCAAAACAATCCCCAGACCCATTTTTCCATTTTATGCCACCGGAAAAAGCTGAAGTGGCACAGTTACTATCCAGCGTGTCCAACAATAAGAACAGGTGTCATAGAAGGACAAATTAGTCCCCAGCCATGTTATGAAAATGGCACCGTTTAAGGATTGGTACCAAATGTTGCGTTTAAGTGGGAAACACAAGGTCATGCTTCTTCTCCTCTACCTCAACCCTTCTGTACTTGAACAGAAACGTCTTCTTCGTTGAAGCTTTTGGAACCCTAGTTTATCAGCAGCTGTAATGACACCAAGCAAAGGAAGCTCGTCGTCTTCGAATTGCCATGGTGGGAGACTCGGCGGTGGCCATAGTTGTAGCGTTATCGAAGACGGTGACATCAACAGCCTAAGCAAAGTTGAAATCCCCAAAGGGCAACACCCAAAATGTCTATGTGGTTTGTATGCAATAATTTCCACTTCAAGGACTCATGAAAATCCGGGTAGACTATTTTTTGGATGCCCACTATATAAGGTAAACAATTGTAGGATTTCGAATAATTTACATTCTATAAGAATTGTGTTGAAGAGCTATTTTTGTGTGATGAGCAGGAAAAGTTATCTCATTGCAAGTTCTTTGCATGGGTTGACAAGATTTTTGACATTAAGTTGAAGAATGATGACTCAGTGAAGAATGTAAACATGGGTGGTAGTGAGATTGCTGCTGATATTTCACCCATGTATGATACCAATGATGCTGGTTTGGAACACAAACTAATTGAGTTGCAAAATAGAATTGATTTGTTAGAGCTTTAGAAAAATGTAGTCCCAAAAGCTGAGGGCAAGAGTAAATATACGAATGTAGTACTTGTTATCATGTTCTTTGCAATGTTAGTGTTGATTTTGTCAGTGACAATAGCTATTTTGTAAGTTATATCTTAGTATTAAGAGTTCACTGAAACCTGTATGCAAATTTGTATGCTTTTTTGTGATCTAAATACTTGTGAGAAGAAGAAAATTTATGCAATATATCAGCTTTAAAGTTTTCTTCCAAAATTGTTTGGTTGATGACCTTTATGAATCCAAATAGAAAATCATATTGCTATGTCATGCAGTAAAATGAATAATGAAAAAAAAGCAACAACACCATTACTTATAAGTTCAGTAACAAGTAGCATGAAATGAATAATGAAAAAAACAACAGCACCGTTACTTATAACAGAAAATATATTGCTTTAATGTCAAATAGCAACTTCAAATCATAGAATGCAAGTCACAGATTCGACCTAATCAAAACAACATAACTGTCATAGTAGCAACTTAAACTAAAGTCAGAATTCGAGAATTCGGCCATACATGAGCCGAAACATAATTCACTAAAAAAGTTTCATCCACACTACTCTATCATCAATCTCTAAATTAAGAGTATTTCAAGTTTAGGTCCATCAACTTGAAAGCTCACTACCAAAATACAAACTGAACTATTACATCAAAAAGCATAATCATTTGTCTTCATTCATTTCTGTCTCGGATGCTTGAACCTAGGATTAGGAATAAACTGTCTCTTCAGTCACAGCAGCTTCATTCACATTGTGCTCACCTGAAACATTACTTTGCTCCTTTGGCTTTCTTGGCTTTTTAATCCTCTCCACCCCATGTTCACAATCGCATCTAACCCTCCTTTGATCATTCTTTATGTACCTAATTTTTCTCCCTTCAAAGATTACACGATCCTTAAGAGCATTCTTAAAACTTTCAAGTGTGGCAAACTCCATTCCCAACTCAAAGTTTACCTCCCCAAATCCAACACCTTCATTAAATTGAGGGAATTCATACCTATCTCTCTCATCTTCAGATCTTTCTGGAGTCAATAATGTCTCTAATTCATACTCAAAAATTGGATCTTCTTCTTCAATATTTTCCTCAGCCTCATCTTCATCATTGCTGTTAGTAGCTTCAGCAGCATTGGCAGCCTCAAAATTTGGCAATCCAGCCTTTGTTCTAACAGTTTTTGGCCCATTTGCAGTTGGGCCAGATAATGTTGACCCATGACCTTTTTGTCCAGCATTTTTTGGAGCCTTAATGTTGGGCCTAGCAGCAACAGCAGCCCTTGACATGTTTGGGCCTGCATACTTTGATCTAGAACCAGTAGCTCCATTAGTCTTTGTCTTGATTGTACTTGGCCCATCTGCAGCTTTCTTATTCTCTTTTAAAGCCTTCCTTCTTGCACCTATATTCCTCTGTAAACTCTACATTCCTACACCGCCCTCTGTTTTTTGCCAACTTTTCTAGTATTTCTCTTCACAATCAAACAATCTGAGTCATTATCTTCATCCTCAAATCCTGCTGGGGGTGGTCTATATGGTTCATCCTCTGTCGTTTCATATCCGTCATCACTAGATTCCTCCTTAACATCTGCATCAGCATCAAAGTCCAAATTGATGTCCTCTGGTGGAGTAACCATTATTGGGTGATCGAAATATAGATAAAACTCGTCAGTCTCCTGGTTCATTTGTTTATTTTCACGCAAATGATTAATCTCCAAATCTCCTTTTATAGGGTGCAGCCCCCTCTCCAAGTCAGGAGCCTTAGGATCAAACTAGTACATAGCCTTGTAATCTAAATAGCCTAAACCTTTGAATAGAGTTTCCAGGTCAAAGAAATATATGAGGTCAATATCCATATTAGGAAATTTGTCAACTTTTCCATCAATATATAGAACTCTCTGGTTATCCCTTACAAAATGTCCACCATGGTGGAAAATAGGAACTACATAATCCTCTATCTAACTGCAAGTACAACATACTTGAAATCAACAAACAGAATCATCAAACCCTAAACTACTCTATTTTGAGAATTTTGGTAACTGAACCCTAACCAAACACTATACAGTCACAACATAACAACCAAACCATTATACTCCATAATTATCACAGAATAGAAACTCAAAATCCAATATACTCTGTAATGGTGACATTCAGCATTGTAGTTAACTAATTCAAAATTCCAAATCTAATCAACATAAGAAAGAGAATACAAGCTCACCTTCCTCAATGAGCGTGTTCAACGATCGTAACATCCACTTCCCTCCGTCTTGCGTGCCAATTGTTGCTTCTATTTCGGGAGCGACGTGTCAACAGAGTCACCCAATGCTAGCGTTGATGATCGAATTCTTCAGCTGCTCTGAGAGATTAGGTGTGAGGGATTGACAGCCACCTTCTCTGTAATAGTTTTAAGAATATGTGGGGTTTGGTTTCTATTTGAATAGAAAGTGGTTGAAGTTGAGAAGAAGAAGCCTGACCTTGTGTCTCCCACTAAAACTCAACGTACGTTTGGTTCCAAGCCCTAAACGACGCCATTTTGATGAGGTGGCTGGGGACTAATTTGTCCTTCTATGACACCTGTTCTTATTGCTGGACACGCTGGATAGTAACTGTGTCACTTCAGCTTTTTCGGTGGCATAAAATGGAGAAATAGGTCTGGGGATTGTTTTGGCCGCCGGAGATAAACCATGGGGACTGATTTGGGTATTAATTTTCTTCGGGGACTAAAACGTCCGATTTTAAAATCCTCGGGGACTAATTTAGGTAATTACTCAATTAATTTTTCAAAAACTTATTTTCCAAAATACGCGATACTTGACAGACTAGAGCCGACAATACCAGCTTAAGCGCCAGTACGCATTTTTACAAAACTTTTTGAAACAAATATATTTTCCAGCTCAGAAAAATTCATTGAAATCAAATTTCACCTTTATATTTTTAATTTAAAACTTCTAAATTTTGAATCTATTCCAGGCACTAAAATTATTATTTTTATAAAAACGGTTTTAGGTGAAAAACTCGGGTTCTTACAATAGTCCAAACCAACAAACAACCTTCAATCAAAATTTAATTTGTTTGTCACAAGTATAAATCCTAATAAAAATAAACCGAAGTAGTTAAACCTCTGGTCGTCTCTCAAGAAATTACAATGAAGTGCTCAATTATTGACTATGAAGAACCATGGAGTTTTTTTATGGCAATTAACAAGCAAATTAAAAGACAAGGAAGTAAATAAGCATGCAAGGAATTAAATAAAAGGTAATTAAAGTAACAAAAATAGAAATTAAATGTCAAAAAGAACTCTTGGAAAAAGGGATAGAAATTGAGATCAATAAAATATAAAGAGAGTTGTACTAAAAACAAGAATTAAAACTTGGATCTACGAAAATTTGACTTAAACTACCCTAAATTCTAGAGAGAAGAGAGAGCTTCTCTCTCTAGAATTCTAACCTAAACATGATGAAAACTAAACTATGACTACTTGGTTCATCCCCCCTAATCCTTGGGTTCAAAAGCATCAGAATTGAATTGGATTTGGGACTTCCTGCGCTCAGAACTCGCCCCCAACGTGTTCCTTTAATAAGGCCACGTGACCAGTGTCACGCGTTCGCGTGGGTGACGCGTGCGTATCGCTTGGCAAAATTTCCTCTCATGGGTACGTGTGCGCGTGGCCTTGAATCCACCATTTTGGATGCTTTTCTTTCCACTTCTTTCACCCAATCCTTGCCTTTATGATCCTGAATCCGCTCAACAAACATATCAAGGCATCAATTGGAATTAAAGTAAATTAAAATTAGCAATTTAAAAGCCTGAAAAGCATGTTTTCACTCTTAAGCACAAATTAGGAGAAATTTATAAACCGCACTATTTCATTGAATAAATTTGAGAAAAGTTGATAAAATCTCCTGAATTTAACACAAGATAAACCATAAAATTGGGGTTTATCAATATGTAATGAGCCTAATGGCTATGTTGAATAATGAATTATTGCTGATAATGATTATATGAATTGATTGATTATGAGATTTTTTGCATTTCCAAATATCTGAGATACGAGTTTTCCTGGGTGAAAGCAGTGACTTGCCACCACGTGCTGTAGGTTGAGACTCGGTACTCTACTGACCCTATGTGATAAGTGTGGCTGGAGACTTATACCTTTTCGGATGCTCTCTCCCCCGTGGATATACACATGTGTGTGTTATATGATTATGAATGAGTATGATTTGAGATTTGAGGATGCATGACAGAAGGACAGTCCAATGGTTAGCTACTAGGACATGTCGGGTTAGCTATATAACTGATAAATGAGACACATCAGGCATAGGATAGGCATACATCATATGCATCTATTTGTTTGTTCGGTGTGCTTTGTTTGGAATGCCTAACTGATCACATAAACTACTAGCTACCTGCTTATCTGCTATATTTGTATTCTAATTATGATTTTATTTTCATGTAATATCTGTGTTTGAAAACAAATAATTCCAATGGCGGTTGGGAGATTCAGAGGAGTTGGAAAGAGGAGTGTTAGATTAGAAGGAAGATCCTTAGTTAGTTGACTAAATTTTTGGTTTAGTTGTGTTTTATAAGATTGAATCAAATGTCAAATGTTCTTGGATCGCCTCTGGCTTATTCGGGACCTTATATATTAATTATGTGGGTACTATTACGATACTGAGAACCTCCAGTTCTCATTCTATACATATTTGTTGTTTTTCAGATAAAGGACGTGATACGCCTCGTTGAACGTAATGGGTTTATCTTCTTGGAGGCGAAGATTTGTATTTCGGGCTTTTTATATTATGTACATAGTTTTATATGTTTTTTTCCATGCTTTTGTTTAAAAATATGTTTTGTCCCTCTTAGAGGTTGACTTTGGAGGACTAGGACTTGTATTCTGTCTTTCGGATATAGTTGGGTTATATATATATTTATATGTATATCTATGCTCTAGCCGGACTTTACATCACGAGCCGAGTCAGAAGCTTTGTTATCTGTATTCTTGGAACATTTTTCTATGTATCTATAATACTTCGCTCTTATCTCTTACGGTTTACTTTTATCGACGTCGAGTGGTATGCATTTTTCTATTTAACGTTCTCCTTCAACTTTCCTTCAAGACTTCTAGTTAAACTATTCTTCATATATTTATATGTACATATTTTATTTCTAGTGGTCGTAGCGCTTCATCACCTTTGATTTACGACCTAGGCATAAAGCTCTATGTGGTAGGGTGTTACAGTTATCATCTCTTAGTCATTACCTCTTTCCCTCCCCGTTTCTTCATTCTACTTTTGTTTCTCTCTTTTGCATTTTAATTACTGTTTCTTGTTTACTTTCTTAACTAATCTTCATCTTTTCTTTAACGTTCTACTTCTCTTTCCTCTAATTTTGATCTTTTCTTCAATGTTCTGTCTATCCTTCATCTTTATCTCCTTAACATGTTCTTACCACTCCTTAGATATTTTATGAAGGAAATTACAAGATTCTAGGCTTAAAGATGTCGTACTTAGGCTTTTAGAAAAATTTGTCTTTTTACCATTATTATATTATTGATAGGCGAAATTGTGATTTCTGATAATGGCATTCATGTTCGTTTTCTCCCTGGTAATGGCGCCAAAAACTTGGTGCATGATACCATGGTCCAAACATAACTTCACAACTTCGCACAACTAACCAGCAAGTGCACTGGGTCGTCCAAGTAATAAACCTTACGTGAGTCCCACGGAGATTGTTGGTATGAATCAAGCTATAGTCATCTTGTAAATCTCAGTTAGGCGGATAATAAATGGTTATATTGTTTTTCGAAAATAATATTAAATAAACAGAAAATAAAGATAGAAATACTTATGTAGATCATCGATGGAAATTTTAGATAGGCGTATAAAGATAATGTGCTCCTTTTGAATCTCGGCTTTCCTACTGCCTTCATCCAATCCTTTTTACTCCTTTCCATGGCAAGCTGTATGTAGGGCATCACCGTTGTCAATGGATACATCCCATCCTCTCAGTAAAAATGGTCCAAATGCTCTGTCACAGCACGGCTAATCATCTGTCAGTTCTCGATCATGTTGGAATAGAATCCATTGATTATTTTGCGTTTGTCATCACGCCCAACAATCGCGAGTTTGAAGCTCGTCACAGTCATTCAATCCCTGAATCCTACTCAGAATACCACAGACAAGGTTTAGACTTTTCAGATTCTTATGAATGCCGCCATCAATTCTAGCTTATACCACAAAGACTTTTATTAAGGAATCCAAGAGATATGCGCTCGGTCTAAGGTAGAACGGAGGTGGTTGTCAGTCACGCGTTCATAGGTGAGAATGATGATGAGTGTCACGGATCATCACATTCGTCATGGTGAAGTGCAAAGAATATCTTAGAATAGGAATTAACTGAATTGAATAGAAAATAGTAGTAATTGCATTAAAACTTGAGGTACAGCAGAGCTCCACACCCTTAATCTATGGTGTGTAGAAACTCCACTGTTGAAAATACATAAGTGATGGTCCAGGTATGGCCGAATGGCCAGCTCCCATAATATGATGTGAATTCGAAAATAATGGAAAAGGACCAAAGATATGGTCAAAAAGACCGAATAGTCAAAGACTAGACACCTAGTACAATAGTTAAAAGTTCTATTTATACTAAACTAGCTAATAGGGTTTACTGAGATAAGTAATTGATGCAATAATCCACTTCCAAGGCCCACTTGGTGTGTGCTTGGGCTGAGCTTGAACTTTACACGTGCATAAGCTTCTCTTGGAGTTGAATGATGGTGTTTTTGCGAAAAATGAATTTTCCAACACACAAATCCAACCGGCAAGTATACCGAGTCGCATCAAGTAATAATAACTCACAAGAGTGAGGTCAATCCCACAGGGATTGATGGATCAAGCAACTTTAGTGGGTGATTAGTTTAGTCAAGCTAACATTTAAGTGAATTGTGTGAAGTTGATCATCAGAAAGTAAAATTGCAATGAATTTAAAGTGCAGAAAGTAAAAATGGACAAAAGCTTAAAGAGCAAGAAATGTAAATTAACGGAATCTTAAATGACAAGAAATGTAAATTGCAGGAAATGTAAAAGGGAGTGGGTGCAGGGAAATTAAAACTTCAACAAGAAAATGTAAAGTGCAATCAAGCAAAGAAGTAAAAGATGAAGTAAGTGCAGCAGATTCAAACCGAAATAAAAAATTGCTTGAAGAACAAACAGAAAGAAACTTAGCTCAATTGTAAAATATAAAAGAGAATTTGAGGATCCAAGAAGAGCAATGAACTCAGGAAGCAAATCTGGATCTCAATTCTTCTTTGCTTAATCAGAAAATATATTGCAGAAGAAACTGAGGTTTAAAAAATAGCAGAGAAGATTAAAACCCAATCCTTAGATCAATTGAGAGGAAGAGTGGAAGATGATTCTCAGAATTTGAATCAATGGAGCTCTTCAACCTCAATTCAAGATCCAAAACAGAAAAGCTAGAGTTGCAGAAGAAAAAGATTTAAAACAGCAAATGAATTTTGAATTATGCAGAAAGATTAACAAGAGATCTCAAGGTGGAATTGAAACAGAAGTTCTTCAATTCTCCACCCAAGATCCAAAACGAAAATGAAAACTAAGAGAGCTTTCTAATGGAGCTGCACTCCAATATTCTCTAATGAGGCTCCCCCTTTCCGAGCTCTTATTGATGCCTTTATATAGGCTTTACAAAATAAAAAATGAAAATGAAATTAAAACAAATTACAAAAATGAAAATCCTAATTTAATTGATCCATGTGCCTTTGAGTGATGATGTGGGCTTTGCTTGCTTTGGATTTGAGGAGAAATGGGTTTGGTTGGCTTTGATTCAATTTGGTGAGGAATTGAATTAAATTAAATTTTGGCCCATATGTTGCTCCCAGGAGGCTGCCCTGCCCTTGTGGAGGGCAGGGCAGAAAATGGTGCATGCGTCCCTTGGTGCGTGCGTGTTGGTGCTGCAGGATGCTGCCTTGCCCTTGTGGAGTGCAGGGCAGAGTTTTTTGGTGCGCCAGATTCTGCTGCCTGTGTGTGCTGATGCTGCCGAGACCCCCTTGGTGTGCCAGATTCTGCCCGCTGGCCGTGCACCACAAAATGCTGCCCTGCCCTCGCGGAGGGCAGAGCAGTGTTTCCAAAAGTGAAGTTCCAAGTTTGAAACTTGGTGGATGCACACGCTAGTTCTTTTCCTTGGTTTTCTTGGCACCAAAGTAAGGCCTAGTTTCTTGCTTCCTCATGGTGCCGTGTTCGATTCTTGTGGCAAGCAATTGGGGGAGCAATTTTCCTTGATTTTCCATGAAGAGCACGACATTGCCCTACTCTCCAAGAGGGCAGGGCAGAAAATTGAGCGCTACTTTGTTTTGGAGTGAGGCTCCAGCTTCGAGCCTTGGTGGAAGCACTTTGGTTTATTTTTGCTTATTTTTGGCCCTTAAAGATGCCTCTCGTTCCTGCCATAATTTTATGCCAAATATGGATTCCTATATATCGTTGGAATGCTCTAAATGTCAGCTTTCCAAGGCAACTGGAAGCACATCAATTGGACGTCTGTAGCTCAAGTTATAGCCCTTTGAAGGAGGCATGGTCATGTTGTGAGCGCCCAGATTTTACCTTAGCGAAAATTCTTGCTTCCATCCTCACTTTGCATCACGATATTGCCCTGCCCTTGGCAAGGACAGGGCAGTGTGCGTGCTGGTTGCTTTCTCCTTTAATTTGGTCATGGGCCACGCTTTTAAAAGCGTGGCCTAAGGCTCCAAAGTGTGCTCCAACTTCAAAGTGTGTCCCAAAGCTCTTTTTTTCTCCTTTTTTTGTGCTTCTTTGCTTCTTTTTCTTCTTATTTCCTACAAGATTTATAAAATTAAAGATCAAGGAAATATACCAATTAAGTATAAAAGCATTCAATATTTAAGCACAATTCATCAATTTCTTGTATGAAAAAGCATTGAAAAATGGGTATATGATGACCTGTCATCACAACACCAAACTTAAACCTTGCTTGTCCCCAAGCAAGAAAAGAATCATGCAATAAAGATTGACAATCCAAGGTAAGAAGAATAGCAACTCAATGTTCATGGTTAGCTAGTTTTCTATGCATGCTTCAATCACAAAAGAAATGTAAATGATTGATGCTTCTATCTAGCTCAATTTATGAAATCTTTCTCTTATATTTCTTCCTTGAAACAAGCTTTTGATTTCTTTTTTTTTTAGCTTCTCCTTTTGGGTGCTTTGCCCCATGAGTTAATAACAAAGCTACGACTTCTAAATGCTTTATTTTCAAGTATTACCACTTGATACATAAGCACCACAAGCAATTAATTAGAGGACTTCATTAAGCTCATCATTTTTTTTCTTTTCTTGACTCTCTAATCATTGATGCTCAGAACCTTGAGCTTTGAGGGAGTGCTTTTGCACTTGAGCCTAGCCTTGACTTCTAAGTGTTTTGTTTTCAAGCATTTGGCTTGATACGTAAACACCACAAGCACTTAGCAAATAAATTGCCATTGGTACTCAGAGCCTTCAGCTTTCTCATTCTTTCCCTTTCTCTTTTCTTGCTTTAATTGTATTTGCTTCTTCAAGGTTTTCATGATTTCAAAAGATTTCACAAAATGTACTAGATGAAAAACTTCAATTAAATAAAATCCAATGCAATTGAGCAACAATCAATCATACTAGCTTTCCAATACTTGTATGCACATGCTAAATTCTTCTTTAATTCCTTGTTTGTTTATGATCATGATGCTTTTTTGCTTTTGAATTCACAAAACTCAAGTTGGTAGTCATAATGTCACAACAACATATTTCAAATCAAATTCAAGCTATGCTTAGTCATACCACACATGCATAAAGAGAATATAAAGACAATCATGCAATTTAAAGTGTTGGAAATAAATGAGAGGAAAAGGAACTTTACAACCTTGTAATTCATCTTCTCTATTGTTGTCATTTTTCTCCAATTCTTCCCTTTCCCTTGCCAACTTAGAGTGCTCGCTCATCCTCAAGCAACAATTAGAACAATGGCTATGGGGCTAAGATGGATCATGAATGTCTTACACAATGAAATGTTAGTAGCACATGTGTTTTAAGCAAGCAAAATTAAAGATAATAATCAAGGCACAAGAGACAGAGACATTGTGATTACAAACATAAGATGGTGTGCATGATACATTGCATAAAAATATAAGTGGCACACCAAATTTAGTGTGACACTTTCACTTGGACTTGATGCAAGTATCTAGTAAACATTGGAACCAAATTTTGTTGCATAGCAACACCAAACTTAGAATGCAACCATATGTCAATTTATTTGAACTAAAACTAAACAAAAAGAAAACTGTTATATGTTGAATACAATCATCAAGCCAAGATTTGTCATGAATAAAGCACTTTTAGTGATGTATTAACAAGCACAGTTAACAAAAGAAAGCATTAAAAACAAGTAAATGAATAAAACAAAAAGGAAACTGAAATGTTAAACCAAAAGAGAAAAATAAAATTGCAGAGGCATTATGATTATGCAAACAAGTAGTGTTGCTTGAATAAATTGCATGGAAAATAAGTGGCACACCAAACTTAGAATCTTAGTGTGACACTTTCATGTATAATTGATGCAATCATTCAAATGGATTGAAAACAAATTGTTGCAGGGCAACACCAAACTTAGAATGTAATCATATGCCAATTTATTGGAATTTAAACAAAGCAAGGAGAAGAAATATACCTACTGTCTACCTGTTCTTCACTTTCTTCCTCTTCTTCCAATTTGTTAAGAGGAATGACCTCAAGGGAGAGGAAGTTTCAGCTATTGTCTCCTTTCTTGGTTTCCTCTTAGCAAGCCTCCTTTTGTACATGGCTTGATTGAGCTGGCTTGCTAGTGGTCCAGGGGAAGGATTGCTTGTAGTTGACCTTCTCTTCTTCATGAATATTGTCCTTTGTAGCTTGGTCGCAATCCTCTTCTCGGTGCCTTTGTTAATTGCCTTCACTTCTTTGAGTCCAAGTCTTAGTGGTTGTGTGATTGTTGGAGTGATTTTTTCATCAAGAGCTTTTTGCATTAGTGGTTCCATGAGCTTTTTCTCTTTGCACTTCTCTTGATTGGCTTCCTCCCCTTCTTTTACATGACATTCCATTAAGTCTTTTGGGAGTGAAGTTTCATGTTCCTCTATCACCTCAATTAGCTGCTGTGAATATGAAGCCACAGATTACAACCTCCTTTTCCATTGAAATTTCACTTGACACAAAGGCTTCCTCATCTTGCTTTTCCACTTCCTCACCCACAAATTGGTCTTCATCCTTACTGTTTGATGGTTCTAAGTTCCCCCTTGTTTGCTCTAAGGGCCCATTCATCTTCTTGAGGATGATTTCTTTCCAGGATTGAGGTTGTGTGTATCTTTCCACGAGTTTTCTATGTATTTCAGTGGCTTGAAGGTAATCCTCATCTGCTGGTTCAAGAGATGAAGGTTGAGAGTAATTTTAGTGACGTGGATATGTTGTGGTGAAGTTGTGTTGAGGGGTGTGGAATGAGTTGTGTGATTGATGGGATGATTTGTATGGATTTTGGTGGAAACTTTGTGTTGAGGCATAATTAAGTGATGAAGAACTTTCAAATGAGAAACTGGGACGTGAGGGTGGATGCTATTTCATTCCTTGGTGATACTCCCATCCACCATGAGGATAATGGTATGAATCATTTTGTGGTGGTGAGAAATATCCCATATGATTATCTTGTTCATCTTGTGGCTTTGAAGTGCATCTCCATGGTGCATGCGTCCCTTGGTGCGTGCGTGTTGGTGCTGCAGGATGCTGCCCTGCCCTTGTGGAGGGCAGGGCAGAGTTTTCTGGTGCGCCAGATTCTGCTGCCTGTGCGTGCTGATGCTGCTGAGACCCCCTTGGTGCGCCAGATTCTGCCCGCTGGCCGTGCACCACAAAATGCTGCCCTGCCCTCGCGGAGGGCAGGGCAGTGTTTCCAAAAGTGAAGTTCCAAGTTCAAAACTTGGTGGATGCACACGCTACTTCTTTTCCTTGGTTTTCTTGGCACCAAAGTAAGGCCTAGTTTCTTGCTTCCTCATGGTGCCGTGTTCAATTCTCGTGGCAAGCAATTGGGGGAGCAATTTTTCTTGATTTTCCATGAAGAGCACAATATTGCCCTGCTCCAAGAGGGCAGGGCAGAAAATTAAGCGCTACTTTGTTTTGGAGTGAGGCTCCAGCTTCGAGCCTTGGTGGAAGCACTTTGGTTTATTTTTGCTTATTTTTGGCCCTTAAAGATGCCTCTCGTTCCTGCCTCAATTGTACGCCAAATATGGATTGCTATATATCGTTGGAAAGCTCTGAATGTCAGCTTTCCAACGCAACTAGTAGCACATCAATTGGACATCTGTAGCTCATGTTATAGCCCTTTGAAGAAGGCATGGTCATTCTGTGAGCGCCCAGATTTTACCTTAGCAAAAATTCTTGCTTCCATCTTCACTTTGCATCACGATATTGCCCTGCCCTTGGCAAGGGCAGGGCAGTGTGCGTGCTGGTTGCTTTCTCCTTTGATTTGGTCATGGGCCACGCTTTTAAAAGCGTGGCCTAAGGCTCCAAAGTGTGCTCCAACTTCAAAGTGTGTCCCAAAGCTCTTTTTTTCTCCTTTTTTTGTGCTTCTTTGCTTCTTTTTCTTCTTATTTCCTACAAGATTTATAAAATTAAAAGATCAAGGAAATATACCAATTAAGTATAAAAGCATTCAATATTTAAGCACAATTCATCAATTTCTTGTATGAAAAAGCATTGAAAAATGGGTATATGATGACCTGTCATCATTGAACGCCAAGTTGTAACGTGTTTTTGGCGTTCAACTCTGGTTCATGACGTGTTTCTGGTGTTTGACTCCAGAATGCAGCGTAGAACTGGCGTTGAGCGCCAGTTTGTGTCGTCTAATCTTGAATAAAGTATGGACTATTATATATTGCTGGAAAGCTCTGAATGTCTATTATCCAACGCCGTTAAGTGAGCGCCATTTGGATTTCTGTAGCTCCAGAAAATCTATTTCGAGTGCAGGGAGGTCAGAATCCAACAGCATTAGCAGTCCTTTGTCAGCCTTCTTATCAGAGTTTTGCTCAGGTCCCTCAATTTCAGCCAGAAAATACCTGAACTCACAAAAAAACACACAAACTCATAGTAAAATCCAGAAATGTGAATTGAGCATAAAAAATAATGAAAACATCCCTAAAAGTAGTTAGATTATACTAAAAATTACCTAAAAACAGTGCCAAAAAGCATATAAATTATCCGCTCATCACAACACCAAACTTAAATTGTTGCTTGTCCCCAAGAAACTGAAAATCAAATAGGATAAAAAGAAGATAATATACTATGAATCCCAAAATATCAATAAATATTAGTTCTAATTAGATGAGCGGGACTTGTAGCTTTTTGCTTCTGACAGTTTTGGCATCTCACTTTATCCATTGCATTTTAGAATGATTGGCATCTTTAGGAACTTAGAATTTCAGATAGTGTTATTGATTCTCCTAGTTAAGTTTGTTGATTCTTGAACACAGCTACTTTTATGAGTCTTGGCCGTGGCCCTAAGCACTTTGTTTTCCAGTATTACCACCGGATACATAAATGCCACAGACACATAATTGGGTGAACCTTTTCAGATTGTGACTTAGCTTTGCTAAAGTCCCCAGTTAGAGGTGTCCAGAGTTCTTAAGCACACTCTTTTTGATTTGGATCATGACTTTAACCACTCAGTCTCAAGCTTTTCACTTGGACCTGCATGCCAGAAGGACATGGTTAGGGACAGCTTGATTTAGCCGCTTAGGCCTGGATTTTATTTCCTTGGGCCCTCCTATCCATTGATGCTCAAAGCCTTGGATCCTTTTTTTTACTCTTGCCTTTTGGTTTTAAGGGCTATTGGCTTTTTCTGTTTGCTTTTTCTTTTTCTTATATATATATATATATATATTTATATTTTCGCAAGCTTTTGCTTTTTCACTGCTTTTTCTTGCTTCAAGAATCAATTTGATGATTTTTCAGATTATCAATAACATTTCTCTTTGTTCATCATTCTTTCAAGAGCTAACAATTTTAACATTCATAAACAACAAGATAAAAAATATGCATTGTTCAAGCATTCATTCAGAAAACAAAAAGTATTGTCACCACATCAATATAATTAAACTAATTTCAAGGACAATTTTGAAACTCATGTACTTCTTGTTCTTTTGTATTAGAAACATTTTTCATTTAAGAAAGGTGAAGGATTCATGGAATTATTCATAGCCTTAAGACATAGTTACTACATACTAATGATCATGAACTAAAGACACAAAACATAAACAAACATATAGCATAAAAACCGAAAAAAAATAATAGGGAAATAAGAACAAGGAATGAGTCCACCTTAAGGATGGTGGCGCTTTCTTCTTGAAGAACCAATGATGTTCTTGAGCTCTTCTATGTCTCTTCCTTGACTTTGTTGCTCCTCCCACATTGCTCTTTGATCTTCTCTAATTTCATGGAGAATAATGGAGTGCTCTTGATGTTCCACCCTTAATTGATCCATATTGTAACTCAAGTCTTCTAGGGAAGTGTTGAGTTGTTCCCAATAATTGTTGGGAGGAAAATGCATCCCTTGAGGCATCTCCGGGATTTCTTGGTGATGAGCTTCCTCATGCGTCTCTTGGGATCCATGAGTGGGCTCTCTTATTTGCTCCATCTTCTTCTTAGTGATGGGCTTATCCTCCTCAATGGGGATGTCTCCTTCTAAGATAACTCCAGCAGAGTAACATAGATGGCAAATAAAATGAGGAAAACCTAGCCTTGCCATGGTGGAGGACTTTTTGGCTATTTTGAAGAATTCAAGGGAGATGACTTCATGAACTTCTACTTCCTCTCTATTCATGATGCTATGAATCATGATGGCCCGATCCACAGTAATTTCAAATCGGTTGCTAGTGGGGATGATGGAGCGTTGGATGAACTCCAACCATCCTCTAGCTACAGGCTTGAGGTCCAGTCTTCTTAATTGAACCGGCTTGCCTTTGGAGTCTCTTTTCCATTGAGCTCCTTCCACACATATGTCCATAAGGACTTGGTCCAACCTTTGATCAAAGTTAACCCTTCTAGTGTAGGAGCATGCATCTCCTTGCATCATGGGCAAGTTGAATGCTAACCTTACATTTTTCGGACTAAAATCTAAGTATTTTCCTCGAACCATGGTAAGATAATTCTTTGGATTCGGGTTCACACTTTGATCATGGTTCCTATTGATCCATGCATTGGCATAGAACTCTTGAACCATTAAGATTCCGACTTGTTGAATGGGGTTGGTCAGAACTTCCCAACCTCTTCTTTGGATCTCATGTCGGATCTCCGGATACTGATTTTTCTTTAGTTTGAAAGGGACCTTGGGGATCACCTTCTTCTTGGCCACAACATCATAGAAGTGGTCTTGATGGGCTTTGGAGATGAATCTCTCCATCTCCCATGACTCGGAGGTAGAAGCTTTTGTCTTCCCTTTCCCTTTAAAAGAGGTTTCTCCGGCCTTAGGTGCCATCAATGGTTATGGAAAAACAAAAAGCTATGCTTTTACCACACCAAACTTGGAATATTTCTCGCCCTCAAGCAAGAGATTAAAGAAGAAGAAGAAGAAGAAGAAAATATGGAGGAAAGGGAGAAGTGTTTGGTTTCGGCCAAGGGGAAGAAGAGAGGGCTGTGGTGTGTGAAAATGAAGAAGGTTAAAGGGATTTTTATAGCGAAGGGAGAGGGAGTAGGTTCGGCTATTTAGGGTGGGCTTGGGTGGGAAAAATATTTTGAATTTTGAAGGTAGGTGGGGTTTATGGGGAAGAGTGGATGGATGTGAGTGGTGAAGAGGTGATAGGGAAGAGAGATTGTGGTGATTGGTGAAGGGTTTTTTGGGGAAGAGTGTTATTGGATTGTGTGAGGAGGAGAGAAGGTGAGTTGAGGTAGGTGGGGATCCTGTGGGGTCCACAGATCCTGAGATGATCCTGTGGGGTCCATAGATCCTGAGGTGTCAAGAATTTACATCACTGTATCAATGAGGCTTGTAAAACGTCCTCGGCATGCAATCCTGGCGTTCAACGCCAGATTGATGCTTATTTCTGGTATTGAATGCCAGCTTCATGCTTGTTTTGGGCATTCAACACCCATTTGCAGCATGTTTCTGGCGTTGAACGCCAGTTCCATGCTTGTTTCTGGCGTTCAGCGCCAACTCTCCTCAGGGTGTATTCCTGGCATCTGAACGCCAGGATGCTGCTTGTTTCTGGCATTCAACGCTAGATCCATGCTCTGTTCTGGCGTTAAACGCCAGCCAGATGTTCCTTACTGGCGTTTAAATGCAAGTAAGTCCTTCCTCCAGGGTGTGCTTTTTCTTCTGCTATTTTTTATTCTGTTTTTAATTTTAGTATTTATTTTGTGACTCCAAATGATTATGAACCTAATAAAACATAAAAGAACAATAAAAGAAAAATAAAATTAGATAAATAAAAATTGGGTTGCCTCCCAATAAGCGCTTCTTTAATGTCAATAGCTTGACAGTGGGCTCTCATGGAGCCTCACAGGTGATCAGGTCAATGTAGTAAACTCCCAACACCAAACTTAGAGTTTGGATGTGGGGATTCAACACCAAACTTAAAGTTTGGTTGTGGGCTCCTAACACCAAACTTAGAGTTTGATTGTGGGGGCTCCTCTCTATTGTTACAGAAGAACACCCTTGGGTTTTAAACACAAGGTAGTCCCCATTCAATTGAAGGACTAATTCTCCTTTGTTAACATCTATCACAGCTCCTGATGTGGCTAGGAAAGGTCTTCCAAGGATGATGCATTCATCCTCCTCCTTCCTAGTGTCTAAGATTATGAAATTAGCAGGGATGTAAAGGCCTTCAACCTTTACCAACACGTCCTCTACCAATCCATAAGCTTGTCTTACTGACTTGTCTTCCATTTGCAATGAGAATATGGCAGGCTGTACCTCAATGATCCCCTGCTTCTCCATTACAGAGAGTGGCATAAGATTTATGCCTGACCCTAGGTCACACAGAGCCTTCTCAAAGGTCATGGTGCCTATGGTACAGGGTATTAAGAATTTGCTAGGATCTTGTTTCTTTTGAGGTAACGTTTGCTGAACCTATGTATCTAGTTCATTAATGAGCAAGGGAGGTTCACCTTCCCAAGTCTCATTACCAAACAATTTGGCATTCAGCTTTATGATGGCTCCTAGATATTGAGCAACTTGCTCTCCAGTTACATCTTCATCCTATTCAGAGGAAGAATAGTCTTCAGAGCTCATGAATGGTAGAATGAGATTTAATGGGATCTCTATGGTTTCTATATAACCTTCAGATTCTTTTGGGCCCTCAATAAGGAACTCTTTCTTGCTTGAGAGACGTCCCATGAGGTTTTCCTCATTGGGATTCACGTCCTCTCCTTCCTCTCTAGGTTTGGCCATGTTGATTATGTCAATGGCCTTGCACTCTCTTTTTGGATTCTCTTTACTGTTGCTTGGGAGAGTACTAGGTGGAGTTTCAGTGATTTTCTTACTCAGCTGGCCCACTTGTGCCTCTAGATTTCTAATGGAGGACCTTGTTTCACTCATTAAACTTAAAGTGGCCTTAGACAAATTAGAGACTAAGTTTGCTAAGTTAGAGGTGCTCTGCTCAGTATTCTCTGTCTGTTGCTGAGAAGATGATGGATAAGGCTTGCTATTGCTGAGCCTATTTCTTCCACCATTATTAAAGCCTTGTTGAGGCTTTTGTTGATCTTTCCATGAGAAATTTGGATGATTTCTCTATGATGAATTATAGGTGTTTCCATAAGGTTCACCCATATAATTTACCTCTGCTATTGTAGGGTTCTTAAGATCATAAGCTTCTTTTTCAGAAGATGCCTCTTTAGTACTGTTGGATGCATTTTGCCATCCATTTAAACCTTGAGAAATCATGTTGACTTTCTGAGTCAACATTTTGTTCTGAGCCAATATGGCATTCAGAGCATCAATTTCAAGAACTCCCTTCCTCTGAGGTGTCCCATTATTCACAGAATTCCTCTCAGAAGTGTACATGAACTGGTTATTTGCAACCATGTCAATAAGTTCTTGAGCTTCTGCAGGCGTTTTCTTTAGGTGAATGGATCCACCTACAGAATGGTCCAGTGACATCTTAGAGAACTCAGACAGACTATAATAGAATATATCCAAAATGGTCCACTCTGAAAGCATGTCAGAAGGACATCTTTTGGTCATCTGATTGTATCTTTCCCAAGCTTCATAGAGGGATTCACCATCTTTTTGTTTGAAGGTCTGAACATCCACTCTAAGCTTGCTCAGCTTTTGAGGAGGAAAGAACTTAGCCAAAAAGGCCGCGACCAGCTTATCCCAAGAATCCAGGCTATCTTTAGGTTGTGAGTCCAACCATGTTCTAGCTTTGTCTCTTACAACAAAAGCAAAAAGCATGAGCCTGTAGACTTCAGGATCTACTCCATTAGTCTTAAAAGTCTCACAGATCTGCAAGAACTCAGTTAAAAACTGGTAGGGATCTTCTGATGGAAGTCCATGGAACTTGCAGTTCTGTTGCAGTAGAGCAACTAGTTGAGGTTTCAACTCAAAATTGTTTGCTCCAATGGTAGGGGTTGAGATGCTTCTTCCATTAAACTTGAAAGTAGGTGTAGTGTAATCACCAAGCATCCACCTTGCATTATTATTTTCAGCTTTCATCTCCTCTTCCTTTTCGAAAATTTCTGTAAGGTTGTCTCTGGACTGTTATAATTTAGCTTCTCTTAGTTTCCTCTTCAGAGTCCTTTTAGGTTCAGGATCTGTTTCAACAAGAATATTCTTATCATTGCTCCTGCTCATATGAAAAAGAAGAGAACATAAAATAATAATAGGGATTATCTTTACCACAGTAGAGAGATTCCTTTATGTTAGTAGAAGAAAGGAATAAGTGTGAAGAAGAATGAAGAATCCGAACACAAGGGTTAGTAATTTTCAAAAATTAAGAGAGGAAAAATAATTAAAATTAAAATTTAAAACAATTAATTAATTAAAAGAATTTTGAAAAAGAGGGAGGTAACTTTCAAAAATTAGAGAGAGAAAAGTAGTTAGGTGGTTTTGAAAAAAAAAAAGATAAGATATAGTTAAAACAAACAAAAAGTCAACTAGTTAGTTGAAAAATATTTGAAATTTAATTTAAAAAGATAAGAAGTTGGAAGATATTTTGAAATCAAATTTTTGAAAAAGATAAAATTTTGAAAAAGATATGATAGAAAAGATATTTTGAAAAAGAATTTTATTTTTCAAAATTAAAATTGATTACTTGACTAACAAGAAACTAAAAGATATGATTCTAGAATTTAAAGATTGAACCATTCTTAACAAGAAAGTAACAAACTTCAAATTTTTAATTAATCACATTAATTGTTAGTAAAGTTTTCGAAATTTTGAAATAAAGATAAGAAAAAGATTTTGAAAAAATATTTTTAAATATTTTCGAAAATTAATAAGAAAATGAAAAAGATTTGATTTTCGAAAAAGATTTTGAAAAGATAAGATTTTTAAAATTGAAAATTTGACTTGACTTATAAGAAATAGCTAAGTTTTTAAAAATTTTTGACTAATTCAACTCAAATTTTTGAAATTTTGAGAGAAATAAGGAAAAGATATCTTTTTTTTGAATTTTTAATGATGAGAGATAAAAACATGAAAATGACTCACAAAATGAAAATTATGAATCAAAACACATGATGCATGCAAGAACACTATGAATGTCAAGATGAATACCAAGAACACTTTGAAGATCATGATGAACATCAAGAACATATTTTAGAAAATTTTTTTATGCAAAGAAAACATGCAAGACACCAAACTTAGAAATTTTTCATGTTTAGACACTATGAATGCAAAAATGCACAAGAAAAGCATCATACAACACAAAACAAGATAATTTAAAGATTAAACAAGAAGACTTACCAGGAACAACTTGAAGATCATGAAGAACACATGCATGAATTTTCGAAAATATGTAAGAACAATATGAATATGCAATTGACACCAAACTTAAAACATGGCACAAGACTCAAACAAGAATCACAAAATATTTTTGGTTTTTATGATTTTATGATTTTTTTTGTATTTTCTTTTATTTTAATTTTTTCGAAAAACATATAGGAAAAAGAAAATAAGAAATTCAAAATTTTTAATAAGAATTCCAAGAATCTTTCAATGTTAGCCTAAAGCTCCAATCCAAGGGTTGGACATGGCTTAATAGCCAGCCAGCTTTAGGATATAAATCAGGCATGCAACAGCTGATACTTCATCCAATTCAATATACATGCCTTTTATGCTGACAAGTGAAAGCCTCAATCCAAAAGAATTTGGATATGGCTTTAGAGCCATCCAGGCTTCAACATGTTACCATGAAACTCTAGAATTCATTCTTAAAAATTCTGAAGTCATAGAATAATTTTTTTTTAAATACGGATAAATTTTTTAAAAAATTTTTGAAAAGAAAATTACCTAATTTGAGCAACAAGATGAACCGTCAGTTGTCCAAAGCAACGACGCCAAAAACTTGGTGCATGATACGATGGTCCAAACATAACTTCACAACTTCGCACAACTAACCAGCAAGTGCACTGGGTCGTCCAAGTAATAAACCTTACGTGAGTAAGGGTCGATCCCACGGAGATTGTTGGTATGAAGAAAGCTATAGTCATCTTGTAAATCTCAGATAGGCGGATAATAAATGGTTATATTAGTTTTCGAAAATAATATTAAAAAACAGAAAATAAAGATAGAAATACTTATGTAGATCATCGATGGTAATTTCAGATAGGCGTATGAAGATGCTGTGCTCCTTTTGAATCTCTGCTTTCCTACTGCCTTCATCCAATCCTTTTTACTCTTTTCCATGGCAAGCTGTATGTAGGGCATCACTGTTGTCAATGGCTACATCCCATCCTCTCAGTGAAAATGGTCCAAATGCTCTATCACAGCACGGCTAATCATCTGTCGGTTCTCGATCATGTTGGAATAGAATCCGTTGATTATTTTGCGTTTGTCATCATGCCTAACAATCGCGAGTTTGAAACTCGTCATAGTCATTCAATCCCTGAATCCTACTCGGAATACCACAGACAAGGTTTAGACTTTCCGGATTCTTATAAATGTCGCCATCAATTCTAGCTTATACCACGAAGACTCTGATAAAGGAATCCAAGAGATATGCGCTCGGTCTAAGGTAGAACGGAGGTGGTTGTCAGTCACGCGTTCATAGGTGAGAATGATGATGAGTGTCACGGATCATCACATTCGTCATGGTGAAGTGCAACGAATATCTTAGAACAGGAATAAACTGAATTGAATAGAAAATAGTAGTAATTGCATTAAAACTCGAGGTACAGCAGAGCTCTACACCCTTAATCTATGGTGTGTAGAAACTCCACTATTGAAAATACATAAGTGATGGTCCAGGCATGGCCGAATGGCCAGCCCCTATAATATGATGTGAATTCAAAAATAATGGAAAAGGACCAAAGATGTGGTCAATAAGACCGAATGGTCAAAGACTAGACACCTAGTACAATAGTTAAAAGTTCTATTTATACTAAACTAGCTACTAGGGTTTACCGAGATAAGTAATTGATTCATAAATCCACTTCCGGGGCCCACTAGGTGTGTTCTTGGGCTGAGCTTGAACTTTACACGTGTAGATACTTCTCTTGGAGTTGAACACCAAGTTGTAACGTGTTTTTGGCATTCAACTCTGGTTTGTGACGTGTTTCTGGCGTTTGACTCCAGAATGCAGCATAGAACTGGCGTTGAGCGCCAGTTTGCGTCATCTAATCTTGAATAAAGTATAGACTATTATACATTTCTGGAAAGATCTGGATGTCTATTTTTCAACGGCGTTGAGAGTGCGCTATTTGGAGTTCTGTAGCTCCAAAAAATCCATTTCGAGTGCAGGGAGGTCAGAATCCAACAGCATCAGCAGTCCTTTGTCAGCCTTCTTATCAGAGTTTTGCTCAGGTCCCTCAATTTCAGCCAAAAAATACCTAAAATCACAGAAAGACACACAAACTCATAGTAAAGTCCAGAAATGTGAATTTAGCATAAAAACTAATGAAAACATCCCTAAAATTAGCTAGATCCTACTAAAAACTACCTAAAAACAGTGCCAAAAAGCGTATAAATTATCCGCTCATTAATTATTATTAACAAAATAATATTATTGGTAAAATAATATCATCTTAATATTTTATAATTAAAATTCATTTAATTATATTTTATTCATAAACTTTTAAAAATTTCATTTGACCCCAAAACTTTTTAGTATTTGCACTTTAACCACTTAACTTTTGAAAATTGTGCTTTAACCCCCAAACTTTTTATTAATTAACTTTCACTAAAAAACTTTTCTTATTTATAAAGTGATCACGAAAAAATCAAAATCCTATGGTTTCTTGTTCTTTAAGAAACCGAAGCTTGTTCATCAAAATTCATTAATTTTTCAATTGATTTTTAACTAGTTTTTCAATCTTTTCGGTAAGTTATTTTTCTCACTTTTCAATTTCACTTTCCAGCCACCAAATCACATCACTTTCATCAAGATTCCAGCTTATATAAAGCATCAAAATAGGGCTGGAAATTTTGTTTTTCAGCTGCACCTTGAAATCAAATTTTTTGGTTCACTTTTCACCAAATTTTCAACATAATTCAAGCATATAAACACCAAAAATTAAGCACAAACCAACAATCCAACAATCACTCAACAAGAATACAATTAATCAAGATTTATTTCACCAAACCCTACCTCTTTAGTACTGCTCCAATCGGCTACGCCAAGTAAGCTTCCTTGTTCGCTTTTTCTCCTAATATTCAATCAAAAACAACTTTAAAACTCAAGATGCACAACTGGCCAAACCATCAACAACCAATTAGGAACGGTATCTGATGAGCTATATTTTGTCGGTATAGAATTTTCCAATGGAATTATGTCATGAGTACAGTCTAAACCAACAAACAATAATGCATCAAAAATAGAAAATGTGTGTCCACAATTCAAAATCAATAACCGAGAGTATTTGTCCCGAGTCGTTCTCCTTAGGAGTTGCCCTAAGATGCACATCATTGGTTTGGAGTTCTCTTGCTGTTTGAGGTTGAGTATGAGAAATGTAAACAAGCTTGCATAAAGGTGATGAGTCCATATTTTCCGATATATTTTGGCTTGATTTGAGCGGATTTCATCACATAAACCTACACTTAAGCACCAAAATAGCATGCTTTTGTGTTTGCTCCCTAAATTGAACCTAAATGTAAAAACATGCATTTTTGTGCTTAAATTGAGAAATTAAAATCTAATTTTATCCCATTTGATGCCATGACATGTTTGTTGAGTGATTTCAGGTCAAAGAAACAAGAATGGATATGCAGAAGTGGAAGAAAGCATGCAAAAATGGAGAAAACATGAAGAAAACAAGGAGGAAGCACACAACCGCGCGTGCGTGCGCACAACCCTCTGTGCATACGCAGAAGAAGGAAATTGGCATGTGTGCGTGCGCACGAGTACCTGTGCATACGCACAGAAGAACATTCATGTGCTGCACGATTTTGGGGGCCTTTGGCCCAATTTTGGAAGGCTTGGATGCTGAAGTCAAGTGCTATATGAAGGGAAATTCATGCCATATGAATCAGAGCCATCTTAGAATAGAAAAACATATAGTAGGAGTAAGAGTAGGAGTAGTGTTCCAAGGGTTACCTGAAACTGTAGGTCGATCTCGGACGAGATCTTCTGTACTGATCGACGCTGTTGAGTCCGACTTGATGATGGTGGCTGAAACCGCCGTGTCCAATTTGCTGGACTGGGTGGTGGTACTGGTCCCTCGTCACCGGAGGGTGATGGTACCTGCAAGAGACTCCGATGCTTAAGTTAGCAAGGGTATTAAGCAGGTTTTTTATTAGAATCAGAGTATGAGTTATACCTGGGTGCTCCAATGTATTTATAATGGTGTGGGGTGATCTTCATTTGGGATAAGATAGTTATCTTATCTTATCTTCTGAGTGAAGTCATCCTATCTTTCAGGGAATCGTCCTTATCTCTCTAGGCTTGGGCTGCCTTTGGACTTGGGTCGTGTTCCTCTGTTTGGGCCCTTTTTGGGCTTCTGTAGCGGTTTGGCCGAGCTCTTTGAGAAGAGGTCAGATAATCCTGACCTAAAGAGGTCGGTCGATTTGTGGTCACTCAGCCCGCGTCATAGAGCTCGACTCAGGGCATGAACAGTGCCCCTGCTTGAGCGTGGTCTTCCTCTTGAGGTTGTGTCCTTTCAGACTTCCGACCTCTTCTTGAGAAGCCGAGCTTGAGCATTTTTTGTTGGGTTTGTTTGTAGAACTTCGATTTAGTAGCTTTAAATGCGGACCATTTCTCTTTGTAGCGCGTATTTTTTGCACTTCCTTGGGAACGTGCGAGGGTTTTAAATACCCATTAACTTCCCCCTTCGCCGTTTCCTTTGCTTCCCTACTTTTTTTTCTTCTTTTCAAATTTTTCAAGGAGTCCCTCTTCTCCGTTTCTCCTCTTCTTGCTTCACTGTAACTTCTCTTTCTTGCATTCCCTCTCTTGCTTTTAAAGAGGCAATCGTTACTATTTTTGTTGCTTCCAATCTTTGATCAGTTTATCGATCCTTCTCTACTGTAGGTTGGTCTTCTCTGTTTCTCTTTTCTTCTTTCTACGTCGTTCCTTTTTAACTCTGATTTTATGGAAAGTTTTTATCTTTTGCTTGGAAAAAGTTTGAATCTGCATTAGTTGTGTCTGACTACCGTTGCGTGTTCTGGGAGTTTCTTCCACTTGTATGAGCCTTTTCTAGTTTCCTGCTAGTTAGGGTATTGTTACTATCTCTGATTGTATCTTCTTGATTTGGAACTTTGAAACGATGAACATATTTAATTCTAAGAAAGGTTACGCCTTTGATGATTTCCCTTTTTCATGCTTGATGTTTTGATAGTTCGCCTATTTTGTATGGCCTATTTGATGTTGATGTTGATGACTTTTAGATCAGAAAAACTCTCCGCTGATAAACCGTGAAAAGGTCGTAGCTTTTGATGACTTTGTTGTCAATTTGTATCTTTTCTTATGGAGTGTCTGTTCTGAGGGTTACCTGAAACTGTAGGTAGATCTCGGACGAGATCTTCTGTACTGGTCAGAGCGGTTGCGTCTGACTTGTTGGACTTGGTGGTGGTGCTGATCCTTCGTCACCGGAGAGTGAGGGTACCTGCAAGGGACTCCGATGCTTAAGTTAGCAAAGGTATTAAGCAGGTTTTTAGTAAATCAGAATATGAGTTATACCTGGGTGCTCCAGTGTATTTAGAATAGTATGGAGTGACCTTCTTTAGATAAGATAAGTTAGTTATCTTATCTCATCTTTATCTTTGAGCGAGGTCATCTTATCCTTAAGGGAACCGCCTCTATCCCCATAGGCTTGGGCTGCCCTTGGATTCAGGTCGTGTTCCTCTGTTTGGGCCCTTTAATGGGCTTTCCTGGTAGTTGGGACGAGCTCTCAGAGGAGAGGTCAGATTGTCCTGACCTGAAGAGGTCGGTCGCTTTGTCGGTAGAACATCCCGGGTCGGACAGCTCGACCCAGGGTATGAACAGTGCCCTTGCTCGAGCTCGGCCTTTATTTGGAGGTCGAATCTTAGTTTTAGGACTTCGAACCTTCTCGGGTGAAGCCAAACTCGAGCATTTTGTCGATCTTATCTTTGTAGAGTTCCTTTTTGAATGCGGAACGTTTCTGTTTCATTTTCTCTGAAAGCGCGTGCTTTTACATTAGTGTCCTGGCCTTGGGAATGCGCGAGGGTTTTTAATGCTTGCATTAATTGGTCTTCAATGCCCCATTTCTCTTGCTTCTTTTATTTTGAACTTTACACACAGAAACGGTTTTTTCTCTTCTCTGTAACTTCCCCTTTTCTTTCTCACTTTTGTTGTTTTCGTCTGTCGTCTGCTCCTTCGCGTTTCTCTTTGTGACATTGCTTGGCGATCGTGGGTGCTCCTTTTGCTTTCGACGGCAATTCCTAATCTCTTCGTCTTCGCTCTCCGCATGCTTCTCCTTTTTTAGGTTGGTTCATCTTCTCTTTTTTGCTTGCATTATTCTATTTCCTAGCACAGTAGGGTTTTTGTTTAAGTGTATATTTAGAAAGTTTGAACTTTTTCGCCTTTCTGTATTTTTGTTGCTGTGATTTTTGGCTTTTTCTTCTCTGATGTTCCCTTGGCAGTTGAAGCTTCCTAAGGCTTTTGCATGTTGTTGCCTGTTTCTGTATGAGTAGTGGTTTGTTTGATTTTGAAGAAAATATTGTGCCTTTATCTGTTTTTCCATTTGGCATGTTCTTGCTGTTAGGTAGAATGAGCTTGTAATTTCTATCAACACTTATTTTGATGACTTTATTTGGTTTTGTGACCTCTCCGAGTGTCATTCTTGTAGAAATAGATGCTTTTTGTTGGGACATGTAAAGATGTAGGCTTGTAGGCTTCCCTGAGTCTTTATTTTGCCTCCAAAGGATGCCCCTGGAACCTTTTGGATTGGGTCCTGGGGTTTTCTTTTATTGCTTTACATGGCTTCTTTGACACCTATATGCTTTAGTTTTTCGAGTTGTCTCCGCTTATGCCCGAGTTGTTTAATTAGTGTTCCAAGGTATTTTTTGAGTAATCCAATCTTATTTTCTTCTTGTAGGACTAGTTAACCATGCCTTCTCGCAAAAATATTGTTGAGACGTCTTCCCAGGTCCTTGAGGGCATGGCCGGTTGGGTGGATTCTATGGTCCTCTTATGCGTCTCGTTGGTTGACTCTAAGTTTTGTCAGCAACTTAGGCAGTTTCATAGGATTTATAGCAACAATAGTGATGAGAAGAATTATGAGCTCGTATCTCCAACTTCTGACGAAAGGGTTTGCATTTCTACCCGGATTGCTGGAGAGCGCCCCTTTTTCTATGCATATGAAACCAACCTGTTATGGTCCTGTAATGTAGCTCCATCCCAACTTCACCCCAATTCCTGGGGTTTTATAAAAATATTTCCGCTGCTGTGCCGTGAGTTTGGCATCCCTGCTTCGCAATCTCTCTTATTTTATCTTTTTGTTTTGACAAAGCCTGGTGTAGTGAAGAAGAAAGCCACTTAGGTTTCTTTCCGAGCTTCACAGGGGAAAAATATTTTCTCCATGTTTGATGAGTCTTTTTGCGACTTCAAAAATTACCTTTTTAGGGTTCGAGCTGTTGAAGGAGCTCAGCCCTTTTTTCTGGATGAGAATGATGAGTCCACCTTTTCTTTAGAGTGGTAAAAGAATGTAGTGGTATCAAGATACTCGTGGGAGATGTTAGATGAGGCTGAACAAGCTTTTGTGATTGTGCTGGAAGAAAACTGCGTGGAGCCTCCTCATCTTGACACAAAGAAATTTTTAGCTAACCCCTTTCTCCTTCGAGCTGAGCTGGGTAGTGGTCAATTTTTTCTATTGGTTTGCTTGTCGTGTTTGTCTCTTGTGAGATCTTTTTTTGACTCGTAGTTTGGTTTCCTGTTTGTGATGTTTGTTTGCAGAGATGATTAAGAACAATGAATCCATGAAGGCCTTTAAGAGGGCAAGGAAGGCTACTGCAGCTCAAAATGCTTTGGCCAAGGCGGTCGGGGAGGGAACTTCTCAGGTTTCGTCTAAGCCTTTGGTTACAAGTTCTCTTGGGCCAAGGAAGGTTATCCCCACTCCTCGAGTTTATTTGATTGATCCTTCACAATCTTCTGCTGGTACTTCCTCTCCTTCTGCCACCCCTCCTCCAAAAAGACCTCAGACTGTCGAGTCTTTTAATCTTGGTGCTCCCGACTTTGATGCAGTTGGGTTTGTAGATCAAAAGATTGCTCCCTATGGTGTCATGCCTATCGACGATGTATCCATTCTTCGTCATTTAGACTTTATTACTCGGAGTGGTATTACACTGGCACACATGGGAGCGGCTTTATACCGGACTGCTCAAGATCTTCCTATCCATGCTACCAAGGCCTTTATGGAGGAGGCGAAATTGGAGTTTGACCGAATTAAGGGTTTGAAGGAGGAGCTCCAGGTGAAAGTGGCCGAGCTGGAAAAGGAGCTGAAGGGGAAAAAGGCTCGGGCTGTTGGTCTGGCGGCTGCTGCGCAACTGGCCGAGGATACGGCGATAAAGCATAAGGACAGCTATGTTACTACTTATAGAGAGATGATGGAGCTCAGGAGTAGCTTGGAATCTGTTCAGGCCGATTATACCGAACTTCAAAGTCATCTTGTAGGTAGTGTTACTGCTGCTTATGAGAATCTGAAAGAGCAATTCCGAGTTCTTGCGCCAGATCTCGACCTTTCCCTTATTAGCCTGGACAATATTGTTAAGGATGGTAAGATTCTCCCTACGATCCTGATGATGATGATGATGATCGTCCTTCACTGCCTGCTACCAAAACTTCTGCTGTGCCGACTTCTCCAACTTCTATTGCTGGGATCAATCGCCCAGGGGGGAACCGGATTGCCAAATCTTAAACTAGGATGACGGGACGGTGGATGCGGTGCCTCTTCAGACTCGTCCTCCCTCACTCCGAGTTGATGCTACTGAGAAGACTTTGAATGTTAGCTGAATTTCCTTCTTGCTTTGTTGTAGATTGCCCGGCTTGTGGGATTTGTTTTTAGAACTTTTTATGATGTTTTGACGCTTTTCTAGTTGCTTGTTTAGCAACTTTATTTTGATAAACAAAATAGTTTCCAGGCTTTGCGGGCTGAACCTGGTGGCCTCTGAAGCTAGCTATCATTATAACTTTGTTTTCATATCATACTTGTCTGCGTTTGTCTTGATATCTTCGTAGTCTTTTCACATGATCGGCTTGAATCCCTTGTCTAATGCTGCTTTCAACAGTTCTGACTTTGTTCATGTCTTCGTTAGGAATTATAATGTCGATTTCTTCAACTCGGGTTGAGTTGTTTGTATGTGACCCTCTTTTTTGGACTTTATTTTAGGTCTCTTTCACGGGTAGCTTTATCGTGTCGGATCTTGTCGAGTTAATTGGTGATCCTCTTTCTTGGACCTTGTGCAGGTCTCTTTCAGGGATTTCCTTTGTAACTTTTATGTTTTGGGCCGACTTTATCATGTCAGGCCCTTATAAGTTATTTTTTGTAATCCTCTTTCTTGGACCTTGTGCAGGTCTCTTTCAGGGATTACTTCTATAACTTTACGTTTTGGGCCGACTTCATCATGTCGGGCCCTTCTAAGTTATTTTTGTAATCCTCTTTCTTGGACCTTGTGCAGGTCTCTTTCAGGGATTACTTCTATAACTCTATGTTTTGGGCCGACTTCATCATGTCGGGCCTTTCTAAGTTATTTTTGTAATCCTCTTTCTTGGACCTTCTGCAGGTCTCTTTCAAGGATTACTTCTATAACTTTATGTTTTGGGCCGACTTCATCATGTCGGGCCCTTCTAAGTTAAAGTAATCCTCTTTTATAGGGTTGGCCAGACCTCTTTCCAGGGTTTACTTGTAACTTTGGTTGACTTGGTCCGACATCTTAGCGTCGGCCAGTCTTTTAAGTTATTATTTAGCAATCCATTAGAACCTCGTCAGGTCCTTTCTTTGGATCTCTTTCGATAACTTCTTGCATTATCCTATTTTCATCTTTGCCAATTTGTAGAAGGTGGGTTAAATCCTCGTGTAGTCGACCTTTAGATGAATTTGGTTTTCATCTCTGTTGGTCTTTATCGTGATTGCGCAGTGAATTTGTTTTTCACTTTCTGCCAATCTGTTGCTTTATAATCAGAGATGAATGTTTTAGATTAATGCGTCTTGAAAACTTGTAGAATTGTCTAATATATTTTATTTAAAAGACAGTGAAAAATATGTACACAGTGATTTTTTTTTCCTTTTGAGTCAGATAGTTTTTGGATCTCAGCATGGTGCCTCATTAAAAAACTTTTTTAGTAAAAAGAGTGCATTTCATGCTGGTATCCTACCTTCTTAGGTTGCAGGCGTGCCATGATCTAGGGAGCTCTCGCCCGTTGAGTTCGGATAGTGTGTAGTAGCCCTTCCCAAGTACTTCTATGACTCGGTAGGGTCCTTTCCAATTTACTGCCAGCTTTCCTTCTCCGGGTCGACTTGTTTCGATGTCATTTCGGATTAGGATGATATCATTCTTAGCAAAACCTCTCGGCACTACTTTTTGATTATATCTGGAAGCCATTCAACATTTTAGTGCTTCTTCCCTGATCCGAGCTCTTTCTTGGATCTTAGGAAGTAGGTCGAGTTATTCTCTTTGAAGTTGGAAGTTGGCTTCTTCATTATAATAGACCACTCTAAGCGACCCTTCCTCGATCTCTATTGGAATCATTGCCTCTGTTCTGTATGCTAATCGGAAGGGTGATTCCTTTGTGGTGGAATGTGGTGTTGTTCGATATGCCCAGAGGACTTGTGGAAGTTCTTCGGCCCAAGCTCCCTTTGCGTCTTGTAATCTCCGTTTTAGCCCGGCTAATATGACTTTGTTGGCTGCTTCGGCTTGTCCATTGGCTTGGGGATGTTTCACAGAGGTGAATCGATGTTTTATGTTCAAGTCGGCTACTAACTCTTGGAAGCCTGCGTCTGTGAATTGGGTGCCATTGTCCATGGTGATGGAGTACGGAACCCCAAATCTTGTGACAATGTTCCTATATAGGAATTTTTGACTTCTTTGAGCAGTGGCATTAGCTAGTGGTTCTGCCTCGATCCATTTTGTGAAATAGTCTACCCTTACTTTGAGGAATTTAACTTGTCCCAATACCTGGGGAAAAGGTCCGAGAAAATCGAGTCCCCATTTTGCACATGGCCAAGGTAGGTTACAATGATGAGCTCTTCCGGTGGGGCGATGTGAAAATTGGCATGTTTTTGGCATGGTGGACATGTCTTTACGAACTCTGTGGCCTCCTTTTGTAGAGTTGGCCAATAAAATCCTACCCAAAGTACTTTTTTGGTGAGTGCTTGTGCTCCGAGATGATTACCACAGATGCCACTATGTATTTCTTCTAGAACTTCCTTCGTGTTTGAAGTCGGTACACATTTTAGCAATGGCATTGAAATTCCTCTTTTGTATAGAGTATTGTTTATAATAGTGTAGTATTGTGCCTCCCATTTTAACCTTTTTGCCTCCTTCTCATCTTTAGGAAGTGTTTCTATTTTGAGGTAGTTAATTATGGGAGCCATCCATCCTTGAGCTAGACCTGTTATGGCTAGGATTTTTTTCTCTTCCGACATTGATGGGTTCTGCAGTATTTCCTGGATGAGGCTTCTATTGTTGCCCCCTAGTTTGGTGCTGGCTAGCTTTGAGAGTGCATCAGCTCTGGCATTTTGTTCGCGGGGTATGTGGCAGATCTCGTATTCCCTGAGTTGTCTGAGCTGCTCCTTGGTTTTACAAATACTTTTTCATGGTAGGATCCTTGGCTTGATAACTCCTTGTTATTTGTGAGGTGACCACCTGTGAGTCACTGAAGACGATGAGTTTTTGAGCTCCAACCTCTTTAGCCAGCTTCAAACCAGCTAGTAATGCCTCATATTCCGCCTGGTTATTTGAAGCAGGGAACCCAAATTTGAGGAAAAGTTCAATTTGGGTTCCTTGGTTGCTTTCGATTATCACACCTGTGCCGCTTCCAGTTTTATTTGAGGAATCATCCACGTAAAGATTCCATTCTGTGGGGGTTTCTAGGGTGTCTGTAAATTCTACAATGAAGTTGGCTAAGTATTGTGATTTGATGGCTGTCCGAGCTTCGTATTGAAGGTCGAATTCGGACAACTCGACTGCCCATTGTAGGATTCTACCTGCCATATCTGTTTTTTGCAATATCCCTTTTTTGGGCTGGTTGGTCCGAACCTTAATGGTGTGAGCTTGGAAGTATGGGCAAAGTCATCAAGACATTAGTCTGAGTGCATAGGCAAATTTTTCTATTTTTTGGTAGTTCAGCTCGGACCCCTGTAGTGCTTTACTAATGAAGTATACAGGTTGTTGCCCCTTGTCGTCATCTCGAACTAGTGCTGAGGCTATTGCCCGACTTCCTACTACGAGGTATAATATGAGTGGTTCTTCCTCTCGTGGTCGAGTTAGGATAGGTGGTTGTCCAAGGAAACTTTTGAAATCTTGGAAGGTTTTTTCGCACTCTGTTGTCCATTCAAACTTTTTTCCTTTCCTTAGAGTGGCGTAGAAAGGGAGAGACTTTATTGCTGATCCCGCTAGAAATCTAGACAGGGCTGCCAACTTCCCATTAAGTTGTTGTACCTTTTTGAGACAAGTTGGGCTCTTCATGTCGAGTATGGCCCGATGATGAGCGGATAATTTATACGCTTTTTGGCATTGTTTTTAGGTAGTTTTTAGTAAGTTTAAGCTACTTTTAGGGATGTTTTCATTAGTTTTTAGGCAAAAATCATATTTCTGGACTTTACTATGAGTGTGTATATTTTTTTGTGATTTCAGGTATTTTCTGGCTGAAATTGAGGGAGTTGAGCAAAAATCTGACTTAGGCTGAAAAAGGACTGTTGATGCTGTTGGATCCTGACCTCTCTGCACTCGGAATGGATTTTCTGGAGCTACAGGAATCCAATTAGCGCGCTCTCAACGGCGTTGGAAATTAGACATCCAGGGCTTTCCAGCAATATATAATAGTCCATACTTTGCGCGAAGATAGACGACGTAACTTGGCGTTGAACGCCAAGTTCATGCTGCTGTCTGAAGTTAAACGCCAGAAAAACGTCATGATCCGGAGTTGAACGCCCAAAACACGTCATAACTTGGAGTTTAACGCCAAGAAAGGCCTCTACTCGTGGATGGCTTTAGTCTCAGCCCCAGCACACACCAAGTGGGCCCCAAAAGTGGATTTCTGCACCAATTATCTTAGTTTACTCATTTTCTGTAAACCTAGGTTACTAGTTTACTATTTAAACAACTTTTAGAGACTTATCTTGTACCTCATGACATTTTCAGATCTGAATTACATACTTTTTGACGGCATGAGTCTCTAAACTCCATTGTTGGGGGTAAGGAGCTCTGCAGCGTCTCGATGAATTAATGCAATTGTTTCTATTTCTCCATTCAAACGTGTGTGTTCCTATCTAAGATGTTCATTCGCGCTTAATTATGAAGGAGGTGATGATCCGTGACACTCATCACCTTCCTCAATCCATGAACGTGTGCCTGACAACCACCTCCGTTCTACATCAGATTGAATGAGCTTCTCTTAGATTCTTTAATCAGAATCTTCGTGGTATAAGCTAGATTGATGGCGGCATTCATGAGAATCCGGAAAGTCTAAACCTTGTCCGTGGTATTCCGAGTAGGATTCCGGGATTGAATGACTGTGACGAGCTTCAAACTCCTGAAGGCTGGGCGTTAGTGACAGATGCAAAAGAATCAATAGATTCTATTCCAACCTGATTGAGAACCGACAGATGATTAGCCGTGCTGTGACAGAGCATAGGAACGTTTTCACTGAGAGGATGGGAAGTAGCCATTGACAACGGTGACACCCTACATACAGCTTGCCATGGAGGGAACTTTGCACTTTTCCATGGATGGAATATTACATTACAGGAATAAATCAGACAAAGCATCTCCAAAACTCCAACACGTTCTCCATTACTGAATAACAAGTATTTATTTTATGCCCTTTTTCCTTTCTTCACTGAACTTGAAAAACACTGTTGTTTGTATCCTAACTAGGATTAATAAAATAAACATAGATTGTTTCAAACCAATAATCTCCGTGGGATCGACCCTTACTCACGTAAGGTATTACTACTTGGACGACCCAGTGCACTTGCTGGTTAGTTGTACGGATCACAAATTCGTGCACCAAGTTTTTGGCGCCGTTGCCGGGGATTATTGAGTTTGAACAATTGAAGGCATATTTTATTTCTTAGATTAGGAATAATTTGTTTTTATAGAGTCATTAAATTCTGATAGGATAGTTTCTTTTCAAAAAAAAATTATTTTTCTTAATTAATTGTTAATTTTTCGTGAGTTTAGTGTCTTATTTTAAGTTTGGTGGTAATTGCATATTTGATATTTTTCTTTAAATTTTCGAACTTGTGTTCTTTGTTCTTCATTGATCTTCAAGTTGTTCTTGGTTATTTTTCTTGTTTGATCTTGAGTTTTTCTTGTTTTGTGTCTTTTCTTGTTTTTCTTGTGCTTTTTCAAAACATTAACCTTCAAAAATTATACTTTTATCCACAAAAATAATACATTTTTAAAATACATTACATTTTTAACTCAGTTGGTTATAGCGTTGGCTTATGTTCTTGGCAATTGGGCACCAGTTCTTTTGAAAATCTTTTTCAAAAATAATTTTTCTTGATTTAATCTGTGCCAAACTTTAAGTTTGGTGTTTTCTTGTTAATCTTTTTATAATTTTCGAAAATTTTATTAAAGTTTCCTAAAAATTTTAAGTTTGGTATTCCTTGTTTTGTTCTTGGTGTTCTTGTGAATCTTCAAGGTGTTCTTGAGTTTTCTTGTTTCTTGATCTTAAAATTTTTAAGTTTGGTGTTCCTTGGTGTTTTCCCTCCAAAAATTTTCGAAAATAAGGAGCACTAGATCTAAAAATTTTAAGTCTTGTGTCTTTTGTGTGTTTTTCTCTTTCATCATAAAATTCAAAATTCAAAAAAAAAAATTTTCTATTTTCTAATTAATTTTGAACTACTTTTTCGAAATTTTTTTTTACAAAATTCAGATTTCAATTTCAAATTATTTTTCAATTGCTTTTGTTTCGTTTTTATTTTATTTTATAAAAATTAATTTTTTTTAGACAATAGCAACATACATACCATCTCTTTTATTCCATTATGGAATTAAGGGGGAATGATCAGTCTAGGAGGACTCTGGGGTCATATGCTAACCCCACTACTGCTTCATATGGGGGTAGTATCTGTATACCCTCCATTGGAGTTAGTAGCTTTGAGTTGAATCCTCAGCTCATTATCATGGTGCAGCAAAACTGCCAGTATTCTGGTCTTCCACATGAAGAGCCTACAGAGTTTCTGGCACAATTTTTACAATTTGCTGACACAGTACATGATAAAGAAGTGGATCAGGATGTCTACAGATTATTACTGTTTCCATTTGCTGTAAAAGATCAAGCTAAAAGGTGGTTAAATAACCAACCTAAGAACAGCATAAAAACATGGAAACAGCTGTCAGAAAAATTCCTGAATCACTACTTCCCTCCAAAACGGATGACACAGCTAAGGCTAAGCATCCAAGGCTTCAAACAAGGAGATAATGAATCCCTTTATGATGCCTGGGAGAGATACAGAGAGATGCTAAGAAAATGCCCCTCTGAAATGTTTTCAGAGTGGGTGCAATTAGACATCTTCTACTATGGGCTTACAGAAAAAGCTCAGATTTCTCTAGACCACTCAGCTGGTGGATCTATACATATGAGAAAAACAATTGAAGAAGCTCAAGAGCTTATTGATACAGTTGCCAGAAATCAGCATCTGTACCTAAGCAGTGAATCTTCCATGAAAGAAGAAGCTAAAACAGTAACTGCTGAACTCAGTCCTGTAGATCAGGCTAATGAATTCAATCAGCAATTAGACTTTCTAACTCAACAGCTAGCCGAATTCAAGGAAATACTACAGGAAACAAGAATGGCTAACAGGAATATGGAAGTACAGTTAAGGCAAACAGAAAAGCAACTGTCAAAACAAATAGCAGAAGAATGCCAAGCAGTTCAATTAAGAAGTGGGAAAACATTAAATACCTCACTTCAAAATAGCAGGAAGCCAAAAAATGAACAGATGGCTACTCAAAATCCCTCTGAGGACAATCAGAGCCCAGAGAGGAATAATGTTGGCGCTAAACGCCCAGACCATGCTCATTCCTGGCGTTCAACGCCAGAAACAAGCATGAATTCGGCGTTGAACGCCCAAGGGAAGCATAGTTCTGGCGTTCAGACGCCAGTAACAAATAAGGAGTTGGCGTTTAACGTCACTCCAGCTTCCACCCCTGGCATTCAAACGCCAGTGGGAAATCAGTCACATACAAGTGCTGATAGCAACCCTTCTAAAAAGGCTTCCCAACCCACTTCTACAGGCAATCAACCTGCAGCAACTAAGGTTGAGGAATACAAAGCCAAAATGCCTTATCCTCAAAAACTCCGCCAAGCGGAACAGGATAAACAATTTGCCCGCTTTGCAGACTATCTCAGGACTCTTGAAATAAAGATTCCGTTTGCAGAAGCACTTGAGCAAATACCCTCTTATGCTAAGTTCATGAAAGAGATCTTAAGTCATAAGAAGGATTGGAGGGAGACTGAAAAAGTTTACCTCACTGAAGAATGCAGTGCAGTCATTCTGAAAAGCTTACCTGAGAAGCTTAAAGATCCTGGGAGCTTCATGATACCATGCACATTAAAGGGTAACTGCACCAGGACAGCTCTATGTGATCTTGGGGCAAGCATCAACCTAATCCCTGCATCCACTATCAGAAAGCTTGGCTTGACTGAAGAGGTCAAACCAACCCGGATCTATCTTCAACTTGCTGATGGCTCCATTAAATACCCATCAGGCATAATTGAGGACATGATTATCAAGGTTGGGCCATTTGCCTTCCCTACTGACTTTGTAGTGCTGGAAATGGAGGAGCACAAGAGTGCAACTCTCATTTTAGGAAGACCATTCCTAGCAACTGGACGAACCCTCATTGACGTCCAAAAAGGGGAGATAACCCTGAGAGTCAATGAGGATGAGTTTAAGTTGAATGTTGTCAAAGCTATGCAACATCCAGACACATTAGACGACTGCCTGGGCGTTGATATTATTGACTCCCTGGTGGAAGAGGTCTATATGACTGAGAGTCTCGAATCAGAGCTAGAGGACATTTTTAAAGATGTTCAGCCTGATCTGGAGGAACCAGAGGAAATAAAAGAACCTCTGAAAACTCCTCAGGAAGAGGAGAAACCTCCTAAACCCGAGCTCAAACCACTACCACCATCCCTGAAATATGCATTTCTGGGTGAAGGTGACACTTTTCCTGTAATCATAAGCTCTGCTTTAGGGCCACAGGAAGAGAAAGCATTAATTCAAGTGCTAAGGACACACAAGACAGCTCTTGGGTGGTCCATCAGTGATTTCAAGGGCATTAGCCCAGCCAGATGCATGCACAAGATTTTACTGGAGGGTGACGCCAAGCCAGTGGTTCAACCACAAAGGCGGCTGAATCCAGCCATGAAGGAAGTTGTGCAGAAAGAGGTCACTAAGTTACTAGAGGCTGGGATTATTTATCCTATTTCTGATAGCCCCTGGGTAAGCCCTGTCCAAGTCGTCCCTAAGAAAGGTGGCATGACAGTGGTTCATAATGAAAAAAATGAACTGGTTCCTACAAGAACAGTTACAGGGTGGCGTATGTGTATTGATTATAGAAGGCTCAATACAGCCACCCGAAAGGATCATTTTCCTTTACCATTCATAGATCAGATGCTAGAAAGACTAGCAGGTCATGAATACTACTGCTTCCTGGATGGATATTTAGGTTATAATCAAATTGCAGTAGATCCCCAGGATCAAGAGAAAACGGCATTCACATGTCCATCTGGAGTATTTGCATACAGAAGGATGCCATTTGGCTTGTGCAATGCACCTGCAACCTTTCAAAGGTGCATGCTCTCCATCTTCTCTGATATGGTGGAGAAGTTTCTGGAAGTCTTCATGGATGACTTTTTAGTATTTGGAGACTCATTCAGCTCCTGCCTTAACCATTTAGCACTTGTTCTGAAAAGATGCCAAGAGACCAACCTAGTTTTAAACTGGGAAAAATGTCACTTTATGGTGACTGAAGGGATTGTCCTTGGGCACAAAATTTCAAACAAGGGAATAGAGGTGGATCAAGCTAAGGTAGAGGTAATTGAAAAATTACCACCACCTGCCAATGTTAAGGCAATCAGAAGCTTTCTGGGGCATGCAGGATTCTATAGGAGGTTTATAAAGGATTTTTCAAAAATCGCCAAACCTCTGAGCAATCTGCTAGCTGCAGACACGCCATTTGTGTTTGACACAAAGTGTTTGCAGGCGTTTGAGACCTTGAAAGCTAAGCTGGTCACAGCACCAGTTATTTCTGCACCAGACTGGACATTACCCTTTGAACTAATGTGTGATGCTAGTGACCATACCATCGGTGCAGTATTGGGACAGAGGCATAACAAGCTTCTGCATGTCATTTATTATGCTAGCAGTGTTTTAAATGATGCCCAGAAAAATTACACAACCACAGAAAAAGAATTACTTGCAGTGGTTTATGCCATTGACAAGTTTAGATCCTACTTAGTAGGATCAAAAGTGATTGTGTACACTGACCATGCTGCTCTTAAATATCTACTCACAAAGCAGGATTCAAAGCCCAGGCTTATAAGATGGGTGTTGCTTCTGCAAGAGTTTGATATAGAAATAAGAGACAGAAAAGGAACAGAAAATCAAGTAGCTGATCACCTGTCCCGGATAGAACCAATAGCAGGAGCATCCCTCCCTCCTACTGAGATCTCTGAAACCTTTCCGGATGAGCAATTGTTTGCTGTTCAGGAAGCTCTGTGGTTTGCAGACATTACAAACTATAAGACACAAGGTTCTCCTTTTGTAACCATGGAGAGGAAGCATGAAGAGCTTCTCTCAGTTCAGAGTCAAGAAGAGCCCACACAGTCAAACTCTAAGTTTGGTGTTGTGAGGCCACAACCAAACTCTAAGTTTGGTGTTAAGACACCATATCCAAACTCTAACTTTGGTGTTGGCAACTATACAACATTGACCTGATCACCTTGTGGCTCCATGAGAGCCACTGTCAAGCTATTGACATTAAAGAAGCGCTTGTTGGGAGGCAACCCAATTTTATTTATCTAATTTTTATTTTATTGTTATTTTGTGTTTTATTAGGTACATGATCATGAGGAGTCACGAAAAAAATCAAAAAAATTAAAAACAGAGTCAAAAATAGAAGAAAAAAATTTTTCACCCTGGAGGACGCACGGGCTGGTGTTCAACGCCAGTAAGGTGCATCTGGCCGGCGTTCAACGCCAGAACAGAGCACCATTCTGGCGCTGAACGCCAGAAACAAGCAACATCCTGGCGCTGAACGCCAGGAATGTGCCCAGAGAGGAAAAACTGGCGCTGAACGCCAGTAACAAGCATGAAACTGGCGTTCAACGCCAGAAACATGCTTTACATGGGCGTTGAACACCCAGAACGTGCACCAATGGGCGTTTAAACGCCAGAATGGTGTGCCAAGGCAATTTACATGCCTATTTGGTGCAGGGATGGAATTCCTTGACACCTCAGGATCTGTGGACCTCACAGGATCCCCACCTACCTCGCCCTCTCTCTTTCCATTCATGGTCATTCCTTCTATTTTTCATTCACCACCTACATCTATCCATTCTTCCCCATACACCCCACCTACCTTTACAATTCAACTTCTCTTTCCCACCCAATCCCACCCATATAGCCGAATCCATCTCCCCTCACTCACCTCCATTTTCTTCTTCTTCTTCTTCCTCTCTTCTTTCTTCTCTTGCTCGAGGGCGAGCAATATTTTAAGTTTGGTGTGGTAAAAGCATAGCTTTTTTTGCTTTTCCATTACCATTAATGGCACCTAAGGCCAGAGAAACCTCAAAGGGAAGACAAAAGCTTCCACCTCTGAGTCTTGGGAGATGGAAAGACTATAAGCCGTCATAGCTCAGTGGTAGAACATGTGGCTGCAAATCAAGAGATCCCTGAGATACCTCAGGGAATAAGTTATCCTCCACACAAATATTGGAAGCAACTAAGGGTAGAAACACCAAAATTACTAGGAATCATTCAACAGAAGCAAGGAAGAGACATAGAGGAGCTCAAAAAGCACCATTGGACCTTCAAGAAGGCGCCACCCTCACTCAGGTGGATTCATTCCTTGTTCTTTATTTCTTTCTGTTTTCGGTTTTTAATATTGTGTTTATCTATGTTTTGTGTCTCTACTTCATGATCATTAGTATGTAACCATGCCTTAAAGCTATGAATAAATCCATTAATCCTTCACCTCTCTTAAATGAAAAATGTTTTAATTCAAAAGAACAAGAAGTACATGAATTTTGAATTTATCCTTGAATTTAATTTAATTATATTGATGTGGTGGCAATACTTTTTGTTTTCTGAATGAATGATTGAACAGTGCATATGTCTTTTGATATTGTTGTTTATGAGTGTTAAAATTGTTGGCTCTTGAAAGAATGATGAACAAAGAGAAATGTTATTGATGATCTGAAAAAAATCATGAAATTGACTCTTGAAGCAAGAAAAAGCAGTGAAAAAGCAAAAGCTTACAAAAAAAAATTGGCGAAAATAGAAAGAAAAAGAAGGAGCAGTAGAAAAAGCCAATAGCCCTTAAAACCAAAAGGCAAGGGTAAAAAGGATCCAAGGCTTTGAGCATCAATGGATAGGAGGGCCCAAGGAAATAAAATCCAGGCCTAAGCGGCTAAATCAAGCTGTCCCTAACCATGTGCTTGTGTCATAAAGGTCCAAGTGAAAAGCTTGAGACTGAGTGGTTAAAGTCGTGATCCAAAGCAAAAGAGTGTGCTTAAGAGCTCTAGACACCTCTAACTGGGGACTCTAGCAAAGCTGAGTCACAATCTGAAAAGGTTCACCCAGTTATGTGTCTGTGGCATTTGTGTATCCGGTGGTAATACTGGAAAACAAAATGCTTAGGGCCACGGCCAAGACTCATAAGTAGCTGTGTTCAAGAATCAACATGCTTAACTAGGGAAGTCAATAACACTATCCGAAATTCTAAGTTCCCAGAGAAGCCAATCATTCTGAACTTCAAAGGAAAAAGTGAGATGCCAAAACTGTTCAGAAGCAAAAAGCTACAAGTCCCGCTCATCTAATTATAATTAATATTCATTGATATTTTGAAATTTATAGTATATTCTCTTCTTTTTATCCTAATTGATTTTCAGTTGCTTGGGGACAAGCAACAATTTAAGTTTGGTGTTGTGATGAGCGGATAATTTATACGCTTTTTGGCATTGTTTTTAGGTAGTTTTTAGTAAGTTTAAGCTACTTTTAGGGATGTTTTCATTAGTTTTTACGCAAAAATCATATTTCTGGACTTTACTATGAGTGTGTGTATTTTTCTGTGATTTCAGGTATTTTCTGGCTGAAATTGAGGGAGTTGAGCAAAAATCTGACTTAGGCTGAAAAAGGACTGCTGATGCTGTTGGATCCTGACCTCCCTGCACTCGGAATGGATTTTCTGGAGCTACAGAAGTCCAATTGGCGCGCTCTCAACGGCGTTGGAAAGTAGACATCCAGGGCTCTCCAGCAATATATAATAGTCCATACTTTGCGCGAAGATAGACGACGTAACTTGGCATTGAACGCCAAGTTCATGCTGCTGTCTGGAGTTAAACGCCAGAAAAACGTCATGATCCGGAGTTGAACGCCCAAAACACGTCATAACTTGGAGTTTAACGCCAAGAAAGGCCTCTACTCGTGGATGGCTTTAGTCTCAGCCCCAGCACACACCAAGTGGGCCCCAGAAGTGGATTTCTGCACCAATTATCTTAGTTTACTCATTTTTTGTAAACCTAGGTTACTAGTTTACTATTTAAACAACTTTTAGAGACTTATCTTGTACCTCATGACATTTTCAGATCTGAATTACATACTTTTTGACGGCATGAGTCTCTAAACTCCATTGTTGGGGGTAAGGAGCTCTGCAGCGTCTCGATGAATTAATGTAATTGTTTCTATTTCTCCATTCAAACGTGTGTGTTCCTATCTAAGATGTTCATTCGCGCTTAATTATGAAGGAGGTGATGATCTGTGACACTCATCACCTTCCTCAATCCATGAACGTGTGCCTGACAACCACCTCCGTTCTACATCAGATTGAATGAGCTTCTCTTAGATTCTTTAATCAGAATATTCGTGGTATAAGCTAGATTGATGGCGGCATTCATGAGAATCCGGAAAGTCTAAACCTTGTCCGTGGTATTCCGAGTAGGATCCCGGGATTGAATGACTGTGACGAGCTTCAAACTCCTGAAGGCTGGGCGTTAGTGACAGATGCAAAAGAATCAATGGATTCTATTCCAACCTGATTGAGAACCGACAGATGATTAGCCGTGCTGTGACAGAGCATAGGAACGTTTTCACTGAGAGGATGGGAAGTAGCCATTGACAACGGTGACACCCTACATACAGCTTGCCATGGAGGGAACTTTGCACTTTTCCATGGATGGAATATTACATTACAGGAATAAATCAGACAAAGCATCTCCAAAACTCCAACACGTTCTCCATTACTGCATAACAAGTATTTATTTTATGCCCTTTTTCCTTTCTTCACTGAACTTGAAAAACACTGTTGTTAGTATCCTAACTAGGATTAATAAAATAAACATAGATTGCTTCAAACCAATAATCTCCGTGGGATCGACCCTTACTCACGTAAGGTATTACTTGGACGACCCAGTGCACCTGCTGGTTAGTTGTACGGATCACAAATTCGTGCACCACACACCTACGTTAAGAGTCACGTTAGCTATACTAACGTGGACTCTAACGTAGGAACAAAGAGGCACTAAGCAACGTTAATGGGAAAGTGATTCCCATTAACGTTCGTAAAAGGGGTACAAGCCAACGTTATTGGGAAAAGTGAGTCCCAATAACGTTGGCCAAAATTTGAGAAAGCAACGTTAGTGGTCACGTTAAGACCACTAACGTTGGATTTAACGTGGATATATCAAGGTGGAACGTTAGTGGAAAAAGTTAATGCCACTAACGTTCTCGAACACAAAGTGGCAATCAACATTAAATCTTACCAAATACCCAAAGCCTAAATCATATTTCTCTACAAGTTGGGCCCACTAAAGATGAGAACTGCTTCAACTCAAGATCCAAAGCCCACATCCAAGACTTGAACAACTCACTAGAAGATCAAGAGGAGTAGTATATATAGGAATAGTTTTGAACTATAGAGAAGCTTGGCAATTTTGGGAACTACTCTCTATAGATTTACTTTTCTGCACTTTTAGCATGGATTCTTCTTTTATACCATTTTTCATTTCTAGACCTATGAACAACTAAACCCGTTTCATTGGGTTAGGGAGCTCTGTTGTAATTTGATGGATCAATTATAGTTTTCATTCTTCTTCTTCTTTCTTTTCTCTTGATCTTACTAGAAAGCTTTCGATGTTAATTCAATTGGTTAGTTGTCTAGGAAAAGAAACTCTCCATAATTGGATCTCCTTTGAGCCTTGGAAAAGGGATAAGAAGATCATGCTAGAAATTCTTTCTCATGTTGGACCAAATTGGGCTTTGGGCGGATATAGTGACATGCAATCCTCCCAACACTTTGATTTGGAAATACATGTGGTATAATCAGTGACCACAGTTCATCTCTTCCCATGAGCAATTAAATCAAGGAATTGGGCAATTGTTCAAGCTTAGAGAGATTGGATTGCCAATGAATTGGGATCCAATCACTTAAGATTGCCAATGAGATCAATGAATGCATTGATTGAGGAAGAGATGAGAATGAACTTGATCCGGAGAATGCAACATCTCCTGAACCCAATGATTTCCCCATTTCTGATCTTACCCATTCTCTTTACTTTCTGCCATTTATTTTCATGCTCATTACCCCAAATCCCCATTTAAGATTCTGCACTTTAATTTCTGTTATTTACTTTCTGGCCATTTAAATTTCTACATCTCAATCTAAATTCTGTTTAACTCAACTAGCATATTCTTCTAACTAAAGTTGCTTGACCAATCAATCCTTGTAGGATTCGACCTCACTCTATTGTGAGTTTTACTTGACGACAATTCGGTATACTTGCCGAAGGGAAATTTGTTGAGAGACAAGTTTTCATGCATCAACTTTATGGCGCCGTTGCCGGGGATTGATTTTGAATCAACAATGATTAAGTTTGAAGATTACTAGATTGAGCATTTTTTTTTTGTTTAGTTTATTCAGTTAATTTCTTTTAGTTTATTTTAATTTCTTCCTCACCCCCTGCACCCTCTTTTATTTTTTTCGTTCCTTCTTTCTTTGATTACAATTCTGCTCACTAACCCACTAACTGTTTGATAATTTGCATCACTCACACTAACAATTACTCTAACTAGAATAGTTTCTTCATCGTATCTCTTGTTGTGTAATCTGTCTGTGTATGACAGGGAGAAGAGAAGGAGTTTCAGCATCCTTTGATTCAGAACCTGAAAGAACCCTTTGGAGACTAAGAAGGAAAGCAAGAGGGAAAAGGATTATTGGTGCTGAGGAAGAAGAGGAAGAGTATTTTGAACCCAACATGGAAGAGAATTTGGAGAACAATCATGAAGAAGAAGCCCATAATCATGTCAGAGAAGGCCATGCAAACCGTGCTGGGCAAGAAAGGAGAGTTTTAGGATCCTATATCAATCCTAATCCAGGAAACTGTGGAAGCAGCATTCAGATGCCCACCATTCATGCCAACAATTTTGAGCTAAAACCCCAGCTCATCAGTCTTGTGCAAAATAATTGCTCATTTGGAGGAGGTGCTCAAGAAGATCCTAATCAATATTTAACCACCTTCCTGAGGATTTGTGACACTGTGAAGTCTAATGGAGTCCATCCAGATGTATATAGGTTGCTCTTGTTCCCTTTTTCACTCAGTGACAAGGCATCCAAATGGCTTGAATCCTTCCCAAAGGAAAGCTTAACTAATTGGGAAGAAGTGGTGAACAAGTTTTTGGCAAGATTTTACCCTCCTCAAAGGATCAATAGGCTAAGAACTGAGGTGCAAACTTTTAGACAACAAGATGGCGAGACACTTTATGAAGCATGGGAGAGATTCAAAGACCTAACAAGAAGATGCCCACCAGAGATGTTTAATGAGTGGGTCCAACTTCACATCTTCTATGAAGGTCTTTCCTATGAGTCAAAGAAGGTTGTGGATCATTCATTAGAGGCTCTCTAAACTAGAAGAAAACCATTGAAGAAGCCATTGATGTCATTGAAACAGTTGCTGAAAATGACTACTTCTATGCCTCCGAAAGAAGTAACACCAGAGGAGTAATGGAGCTGAACCACATGGATACATTGTTAGCTCAAAACAAGATGATCACCAAGCAGCTAGCAGACTTTACTAAGAAGGTGGAGGAGAACCAAGTTGCAGCAGCCATCACCTCATCATCAGCTCAAGAAGGAGTAAACATAGGAGAAGAAGGTAACTGGGAGCAAGCCAACTATGTTGGAAACTCACTTAGACAAGTCCATGATCCATACTCCAAAACTTACAACTCTGGATGGAGAAATCATCCCAACTTTGGATGGGGAAACCCACAAGACCAAGGGCAAGATCAGAGACGCCACAACCTCAACTCCAACAACAATGCAACTCATCAAAACACCTCACAGAGATATTACCAACATCCATCTAACCAACCTTCTCAACCACCTAATCTCAACCCACCATCATTAACAAATGATAGGCTCTCAAAGATTGAGGCTCTACTTGAAAACTTATGCAAGGAAATTCAATATAGTAAGGCTTTCCAGGAAGAAGTGAAATCCAACATGCAGAATCAAGATGCTGCCATCAAGAAACTGGAAACACAAATTGAGTTCTTATTTAAGCAAGTCCCTGGACACAACAATTGTAGCAATATTAACTCAATACCAAAGGAGGAATGTCAAGCTATCACCCTCAGAAGTGGGAAGGAATTGAAGGAGACCCACAAGAAACCACCAGAGAAGAAATTGGATGAAGAAAATAAAGGACATGAAGAAGCTCAACCCTCAGACCCTAAGCCACATCAAGAAGGAGAAGCACTCAAACCATGCTTCTCAAAGGCTCCATACCCTCAGCAGCTGCAATTAAAAAAAAGGGGAGAGGACAACCAATTCTCAAGATTCTTGAAAATCTTCAAGAAACTACAAATAAACATACCCTTTGCTGAAGCAATAGAGCAAATGCCACTCTATGCCAAGTTCTTGAAAGAATTGATGACCAAAAAGAGAAGCTGGAAGAATAATGAGACCGTGGTGCTCACGGAATAATGCAACGCCATCATCCAACACAAATTGCCCCATAAATTGAAGGATCCTGGGAGTTTCCAAATCACTTGTATCATTGGGGAAATCACTGTGGAAAAGGCTTTATGTGATCTAGGAGCCAGCATAAACCTAATGTCTCTAGCAATGATGAAAAAAATGAAGATTAAGGAAGCCAAACCAATAAGAATGGCGCTGCAACTAGCAGACAGATCATTCAAATTTCCCCATGGGATAGTAGAAGATCTGCTGGTGAAGGTGGGAGACTTCATCTTTCCAGTAGATTTCGTGGTATTAGACATGGAGGAAGGAGCTAAGACTTCCATCATCTTGGGAAGACCATTCTTAGCCACTGCTGGAGCCATTATTGATGTCCAAAAGGGTGAACTTGTCCTTAGATTACATGAGGAGAATATGACATTCAATGTGTTTAAGGGCATGAGTTACCCACACAACTTATTGGGAGAATGTATGAGGTTGGACTCCGTAGAGGCTTTGGTACAAGAAACTCTTAAAGAAGAACTTGAAGCATCAATAGAAGAAGAATAAGCAGCAAGCGAAGAAGCTGCAGCCGCTGAAATACATGTTCAAGGAATGCTAGAAGAAAAGGAGGAAGGAAAAGAAGTGCCCAAACAGGAGCTTAAAGCACTGCTAACCACTCTTAAATATTCATACTTGGGAGAAAATAAAAGTTATCCAGTGATCATAAATTCAGCCCTCAGCCAAGAACAAGAGGAAGAGTTGCTTCAAGTCTTGTGAAAGCATAAGGATGCCATTGGATGGACACTTGCTGACTTGAAAGGAATCAGTTCAGCCATATGCATGCATAAGATACTCCTGGAAGAAGGTGCCAAACCGTCCATTCAGCCCCAAAGAAGGTTGAATCCATCAATGCAGGAAGTAGTGCAGAAAGAAGTTATGAAATTGTGGCAGGGTGGAGTAATCTATCAAATTTCTGATAGCCAATGGGTCAGTCCAGTTCAAGTGGTTCCCAAGAAAGGAGGAATCACTGTGGTGCCCAATGAAAGGAATGAGCTAATACCTACAAGAACCATCACAGGCTGGAGAATGTGTATTGACTATAGGAAGCTCAATGAAGCCACAAGAACAGATCGTTTTCCACTTCCCTTCATGGATCAAATGTTGGAAAGACTTGCGGGACATGCATATTATTATTTTCTAGATGGTTATTCGGGATATAACCAAATAGTGGTTGATCCAAGAGACCAAGAGAAAACATCATTCACATGCCCATATGGAGTGTTTGCCTATAGGCGCATGCCATTTGTGCTATGTAATGCACCAGCAAATTTTCAATGCTCCGTGCTCTCTATTTTTTCAGATATGATAAAGAAGTTCATTGAAGTTTTCATGGATGACTTCTCAGTATTTGGAGATTCCTTCCCTAATTGCTTAAACCATCTTGCCTTGGTATTGAAAAGATGTCAAGAAACCAATTTAGTCTTGAACTGGGAAAAATGTCATTTCATGGTGACAGAGGGAATAGTTATTGGCCATAAAGTTTCTAATCAAGGCATTGAGGTAGACAGAGCTAAGGTGGAGCTAATTGAAAAGTTACCTCCACCAAATGATGTCAAGGCGATTAGGAGCTTTTTGGGACATATTGGCTTCTACAGAAGGTTTATTAAAGATTTTTAAAAGATAACCAAGCCCTTAAGCAATCTCCTAATGTCTGATACACCATTTATTTTTTATGAGAAATGCATGCTAGCATTTGAAAACTTGAAAAAGAGGCTATCCTCAGCTCCTATCATCACCCCTCCTGATTGGAATTTACCATTCGAACTGATGTGTGATGCATCTGATTTCACAGTTGGGGCAGTGTTAGGACAGAGAAAAGAAAGTTTGGTGCATGTGATATACTATGCCAGCAAGGTCCTTAATGATACTCAAAAGAATTATACCACTATAGAAAAGGAATTGCTGGCAATAGTTTTTGCATTTGACAAATTTATATCATATCTTATTGGCTCTAAAGTTATTATTTTCACTGATCACACAGCACTCAAATATCTATTTACCAAACAAGAGTCAAAACCAAGACTAATCAGATGGATCTTATTGTTGCAGGAGTTCAACATTAAAATTAGAAACAAAAAGGGTGTGGAGAACAAAGTGGCAGACTATCTATCCAGAATCCCTTGTGAGAAGGATGATGCCCATGATACAAGTGTAAATGAATTCTTCCCAGATGAGCAACTAATGATGATTCATAAAGCACCATGGTTTGCGAATATTGCCAATTTTAAAGCAGCCGATGACTTACCCCCTGGAATCAATAAATATCAAAGAAGGAAACTCATCAATGATGCCAAATATTTCATTTGGGATGAACCCTATCTCTTTAAGAAATGCTCAGATGGAATCCTTAGGAGGTGCATCTCAGAAGAAGAATAACGAAGGGTCCTGTGGAGTTGCCATAGTGCTAGTTTGGGGGTCACTTTAGAGGAGAAAGAACTGCCACAAAAGTGTTGCAATGTGGGTTCTTTTGGCCCACTATCTTCAAAGATGCTAAGGAATTGGTGAGAAGCTGCAACGAATGCCAAAGGGCTGGCAACCTACCCAAGAGAAATGAGATGCCACATCAATACATTCTAGAACTTGAACTGTTCGATGTATGGCGAATCAATTTCATGGGACCATTCCCACCCTCATATTCAAACAAGTTTATCTTGGTGGCAGTAGACTATGTATCTAAGTGGGTGGAGGTAGTGGCGACCCCAACTAATGACAACAAGGTGGTCATAAACTTTCTTCGAAGGAATATCTTCACCAGGTTTGGAGTCCCACGAGCCCTCATCAGTAATGGACGGAGCCATTTCTGCAATAGACCATTGGAAGCCCTACTCCTGCGATATGGGGTGAAGCATAAGGTTGCCACACCTTATCATCCCCAAACAAGTGGGCAAACAGAGATATCTAATTGAGAGTTGAAAAGGATTTTAGAAAAGACTGTAGGGATATCAAGAAAGGACTGGGCGAAGAAGCTAGATGATGCTCTTTGGGCATACAGGACAGCCTTCAAAACACCAATTGGGATGTCCCCATATCAACTGGTGTATGGTAAGGCTTGTCACTTGCCGTTAGAGCTGGAGCACAAGGCCTCCTGGGCCCTTAAAACATTAAACCTAGATAGCACTGCTGCTGGTGAAAAAAGGGTTCTGCAGCTTCAAGAATTGGAAGAATTTAGATCTCAAGCCTATGAAAATACCAAGATCTATAAGGAAAAAGCAAAAAGGAGACATGACCTCAATTTGGTACCTAGAAGTTTCGAAGAAGGGCAACATGTGCTTCTCTACAACTCTAGACTGAAACTCTTTCCTGGGAAACTCAAATCAAAATGGTCGAGACCCTTCCTAGTCACAAAATTCTCACCTTATGGACACATAAAAATAATGGAAGAAGTCTCAAAGAGAAGATTCACTGTGAATGGACAAAGACTCAAACACTACTTGGGCAGCATGGGGGAGACCCCCAAACAGAAGTACAACCTCAACTAAGAAAAGAATCGTCGAGCTGGCGATGCTAAAAAAGCGCTTTGTTGGGAGGCAACCCAACCTGAGGTATTTCTCTTTTCATAAGTCTTTTAATAAAAACAATTTTAGGGGTTTGTACTTGTGACAAACAATTTTTTGTATGAAAGGATTGTTTGTTGGTTTAGAAACTATACTTGCAACGAGAATTTATTGTGAAATTCTAAACCATCAATTGTCCATTCATCAAAATGGCGCCGTTGCCGGGGATTTGCAATGGTGTTGTGTTATTGGTTATTGTACATATGTGAATATTGTGAATAGCTTGCTTTTTGGATTGCTTGTTAGTTTTTACTAGTTTTAGGACTTTGTTTCATTCTTTCTTATTAGCTTTTGTTTCTATTTTCTCTTTTCATTATAAATTCTCACTTTGGCTATGAGTTTGGTTCTAACTATGTTATAGGAAATGAGAACTACAATGAAGATATGCACCAAGGATGGGACAATCAAAGGTAGGAGGAGCCATATGCATGTGATCAATCCTCATGGCAATAACCCCCACCAATGCACTATGAGCAAGAGCCATTCTATGATGCATAACAATCCAATGGCTATGGTGAATTATGCGACTTTCAAGAACCACCACCATATGCCTATGGGTCACATCCTCAACCTAACCCTCAACCATACTCACAAGCCTCTTTTCACCAACCACCTCTATATGACCCTAATCCTTACCCACCATTCCAACAACCATATGAGCCATATGAACCATACATAGAGCCACCACCATCCCAACATCACCACTTCCAAGAGCCACCCCTCCATACCATTACCAAGATGAACCACCTACAATGTATGAAAGTTTTCAACCACAAGATGAATTCTACCTTCCACCACAACCTTCCATGGAGGAATACTCATGTCCATCGATCCAAGAGCCACATGATCCTAATCATGTTATCCAAGTGGAACAAGAGTCAAGGGATCATCTCAAGAAAGCATTGGATTAATTTCAAGCAACCATGGAGCGTGTTGTACAACAAGTAGAAAGAGTGGAGAGTGTTGAACCGTCACAACCCTACCAAGAAGAACCACCTTCCTATTATAAACCCTTTCTCCAAGACAATGAATTCTCTTATCCACCCCAATCCTCAATGGATGAAATCCTTGGCCTTATACTTCAAGGGCAAGGAGAAATGTAGGGGGAGGTACTAGAATTCACGGCCACCTTGGCCGAGGTACTAAACCGATTAGCCTTCCAATGCTTGGACACTCAAGGAACTCCCATGGCAACATGTGGAGAATCAAATGAAGAGTGATGGGTGAAAATTAGATTTCCACATAAACTCACCGGTAAGTGTATCGTGTCACATCAAGTAGTAATAATTCACAAGAGTGAGGTCGATCCCACAAGGATTGATAGATTGAGCAATTTTAGTTAGGTGATGAATTTAGTTAAGCGAATAGTTAATGATTTGAGTAATTTTTTATTAACAGAAGCTAAATTGCAAGTAAATGAAAGGGAAAGGGGAAATTAACAGAATATTAGAGTGCAGAATAAGTAAATTTACAAAACTTAAAGTGCAAGAAAGTAAAAGAGTTAAAACTTAAAGTGCAAGAAATATAAATTACTAAAACTTAAAGTGCAAAAAATATAAATTGTTGAATCTAAATTGCTGAGGAATGTAAAATTCTTGAAGAATAAAAGGAATTGGGTGCTGGGATTCAGAATTCAACAAGAAAATGCAAGTTAAAGTATATCAGAGAGCTATGAGATGCAAGAATTCAGATCTGGATCTTAGTAGCAAGAACAGAAATGGAAAATTGCTTTAAGAGACAAATAGCGAGAAAGCTTAACTCAGTTGTGAAATTCTAAAAGAGAAATTGAAGATCGAAGAAGAGCAATGAGATTAGAAGGCAGATCTAGATCTCAATTGGTCCTTCGATCAAACAGAAAAGAAATTGCAAAAGAAATGAAAATGAAAACAGCAAAGGAGATTTAGATCCAATTCTTAGAACAATTGAGAAGAAAAGCAAAAGGTGATTCTCAGAGTTAGAATCAATAGAGATCTTCAATCTCAATTCAAAACACAAAAATAGAAAGTAGAAGTTGCAAAAGAAAAGAAAATGAAAACAGAAAGCTAAACCCAATTCCCAATCCCAAATTCAAAGACAAATGAAAATTAAAAGTGAAAACTAAAAAAATGAGCTAAAGGTCAAACTAGAAAATAAGCAAAAGGTCCTATACAAAATCAAATCTACTCCTATTTATACACCTTCTATTTTAGTTACAAAGCATTTGGAATAGGCTTTTGGCTTTGGATTTGAAGAAGCAATCGATCCGGATGGCATTTCATTGAAAATGGGTTGGAGGCATGGTCCAGTGGAGCGCTCCATTGGCTTTTGTGAATGTTAAGTTCACTTAGCATTGTGTGCCCTGTCATGTGCTAATCCTCCTTGCCCATAGCTCCTTGTACATAGCGTTCACTCTTTGAATGCTACGTTCAAATTGTGAAAACTACACTTGATTGCTTGCTTTCCTTGGCTTAGAGGCACGAAAAAGGTGAAGATAGGGAGCACTACGTTGCCTTTTTCCAATGCTTCCTCTTGGTGAGTCTTCCTCCCAAGGCTTGAAGCACAAAAAATTTGTCTCATGAATGCTACGTTGCCTTTTCCAAACGCTGCTTCCTTGGCTAGTAAATTTGGTGCCCATGGGGTAGCTCTAGTATAGTGCTCCGTTCCTTCCTTTGAACGCTACCTAGCTCCCTTGGTTTGATGCTTAGCCTTGCTTCCTTGACAAAAAGCCACGAGAAAGGGAGGAAATGTGAGCGTAGAGTTCACTTCTATTGAGCACTACCTAGCTTAATTGAGCCCCCCCTTCGAGTCTTGGTGTGAGCACTTAGTGAGTTATTGAGTATGGTTTTTGGGCCTTAAAAATGCCTATCACTTGTGCTTCAATTTTATGCCAAATATAGATTGCTATATATCGTTAGAAATCTCTGAATGTTAGCTTTTCAACGCAACTAGAAGTGCGTCAATTGAAACTCTATAGCTTAAGTTATGGCCCTTTGAAGAAGGCATGCTCGCACTATTTTGGATGCCGAAAATTTTCAATTTAGTGAACGCTGGCTGTCTGGAGGCCAAAGTTTGCGCCAGCTTCCGAGGCCCAAACCTGATGTTCATTGATGAGCGGATAATTTGTACGCTTTTTGGCATTGTTTTTAGTATGTTTTTAGTGTAATCTAGTTAGTTTTTAGTATATTTTTATTAGTTTTTAGCTAAAATTCACTTTTCTGGACTTTACTATGAGTTTGTGTATTTTTCTGTAATTTCAGGTATTTTCTGGCTGAAATTGAGGGTCCTGAGCAAAAATCTGATTCCGAGACCAAAAAGGACTGCAGATGCTGTTGGATTCTGACCTCCCTGCACTCGAAATGGATTTTCTGGAGCTACAGAAGCCCAATTGGCACGCTCTCAACGGCATTGAAAAGTAGACATCCTGGGCTTTCCAGCAATATATGATAGTCCATACTTTGCCCAAAATTTGATGGCCCAAACCGGCGTGGCAAATCAGCCTCAGAAATTCCAGCGTTAAACGCCGGAACTGGCATAAAACTTGGAGTTAAACGCCCAAACTGGCATGAAAGCTGGCGTTTAACTCCAGAAAAGGTCTCTACACGAAAATGCTTCATTGCTCAGCCCAAGCACACACCAAGTGGACCCAGAAGTGGATTTTTACGTCATTTACTCATTTCTATACACCCTAGGCTACTAGTTTACTATTAATAGGATCTTTTGACATTGTATCAGACCTTATGACCTCATGACACTTTACACCTTTCTCATTGTATCTTCCACAGCATGAGTCTCTAAACCCCATGGTTGGGGGTGAGGAGCTCTGCTGTGTCTTGATGGATTAATGCAATTACTACTGTTTCTCATTCAATCATGCTTGCTTCCATTCTAAGATAATACTTGTTCTTAATCCGGATGAATGTGATGATCCGTGACAATCATCATCATTCTCAACTATGAACGCGTGCCTGACAACCACCTCCATTCTACCTTAGATTAAGTAGTTATCTCTTGGGTTCTTTAACTGGAATCTTCGTGGTATAAGCTAGAATTAATGGCGGCATTCAAGAGAATCCGGAAGATCTAAACCTTGTCTGTGGTATTCTGAGTAGGATTCAATGATTGAATGACTGTGACAGGCTTCAAACTCCTGAAGGAGGGGCGTTAGTGACAGACGCAAAAGAATCACTGGATTCTATTCCGGCCTGATTGAGAACCGACAGATGAATTCCGCTATGCTGTGACAGAGCATATGCAATCGCTTTCACTGAGAGGATGGGAGGTAGCCATTGACAACGGTGAAACCCTACATATAGCTTGCCATGGAAGGAGACTTGCGTGTTTGAAGAAGAAGACAGTAGGAAAGCAGAGATTCAGAAGATGGAGCATCTCCAAACCTCAACCTATTCTCCATTACTGCAAAACAAGTAATCATTTCATGTTCTTTTGCTTTTCACAATCAATCCTGATAATTTCTGATATCCTGACTAAGATTTACAAGATAACCATAGCTTGCTTCAAGCCGACAATCTCTGTGGGATCGACCCTTGCTCACGCAAGGTATTACTTGAACGACCCAGTACACTTGCTGGTTAGTTGTGCGGGATTGCAAAAGTGTGATTGCAATTTTGTGCACCAAGTTTTTGGCGCCGTTGCCGGGGATTGTTGAGTTTGGACAACTGACGGCTTATCTTGTTGCTTAGATTAGGACTGTTTTATTTTTGTTGGTTTAGAGTCTTTTAGTTGAGTCTAGTTTCATATTCTAAGTTTGGTGTCAATTGGATGCTTTTGTTTTTCTTTTAATTTTCGATTTTTGCATGTTCTTAGTCCCTTTTTGATTTATAAAAATTCTAAGTTTGGTGTCCTCTTTGTGTTTTTCCCTTAAAAATTTTCGAAAACTGTGTGTTTGATTTTCTAAAAATTTTAAGTTTGGTGTCTTTTTGTGTTTTTCTCTTTCCTCTTTTCAAAATCAAATCTTTTTCATAAAATTTTTCAATCATATCTTTCTAATTGCTATTTTCAAAATCTTTTTAATTAACTCATTGATTCAGTTTTCAATTTGCTTTGATCTTGTTTTCTTTTTCATTTTCGAATTTTTATTTTAATTTTATTGTTTTATTCTATTTTTTTTCTTTTCTTTTTTCGTTAATTCAAAAAAAAAAAAACAAACAAAATTTATCTCTTTGCAATCATTATCATTTCCCTTTTGTCCATTATGGACTTAAGTGGGATTAATCAGTCCAAAAGGACTCTGGGGTCATATGCCAACCCCATTACAGCTGCATATGGGAGTAGCATCTGTACACCTCCCATCAAAGCAAGCAGCTTTGAACTAAATCCTCAACTCATTATCATAGTGCAGCAAAATTGCCAGTATTCCGGGCTTCCACAGGAAGAACCTACTGAGTTTCTGGCACAGTTTTTACAAATTGCTGACAAAGTACATGATAAAGAGGTAGATCAGGATGTCTACAGACTATTACTGTTTCCATTTGCTGTAAAAGATCAAGCTAAAAGGTGGTTGAATAACCAACCTACAGCAAGCATAAAGACATGGAAACAGTTGTCAGACAAATTCCTGAATCATTTTTACCCTCCAAAAAGGATGACACAGTTAAGACTGGACATCCAAGGCTTTAAACAAGAGGATAATGAATCCCTTTATAATGCCTGGGAGAGGTATAGAGGTATGCTGAGGAAATGTCCCTCTGAAATGTTTTCAGAGTGGGTACAGTTAGACATTTTCTACTATGGGCTTACAGAAAAAGCTCAGATGTCTTTAGACCACTCAGCTGGTGGATCTATACACATGAGGAAGACAATTGAAGAAGCTCAAGAGCTTATAGACACTGTTGCTAGAAACCAATATTTGTACTCTAGCAATGAGTTCTCTCCAAAGGAGGAAGCCATGGCAGTAGTCACTGACCCTAGTCCTCAAGAACAAATAATTGAGCTTAATCAACAATTGCTCCTGATGACAGAACAGTTAGCAGACTTTAAAGAGATGCTCCATGAAACTAAAGTTGCTAACAAGAGAATAGAACTGCAGTTGAAGCAAGCAAAACAGCAAATATCCAAACAGATAACAGAGGAATGTCAAGCAGTTCAACTGAGGAGTGGGAAGACACTAAATAACACTGCTCAGAAGAGCAAAAAGCCAAACAAGGAACAATTGACAGAGGACAACCAAACCACTTTTCAAAATCCCTCTGAGGACAGTAAGAGCCCAGAGAGGAATGTTGTTGGCGTTCAAACGCCAGAAAGGGAAGGAAAGCTGGCGTTAAACGCCCATTCCTTGCCCAGTTCTGGTGTTCAAACGCCAGAAAAGGGGGAAAAGTTGGCGTTAAACGCCCAATTTCCTCCCAATCCTGGCGTTCAGACGCCTAGGGAGAATCAGACACCTGAGAGTGCTGACAGTAATCCCTCTAACAAGGCTTCTTCAACCACTTCTGTAAGGAATAAACCTGCAGCATCTAAGGTTGAAGAATATAAAGCCAAGATGCCTTATCCTCAAAAACTCCGCCAAGCGGAACAGGATAAGCAATTTGCCCGCTTTGCAGACTATCTAAGGACTCTTGAAATAAAGATTCCGTTTGCAGAAGCACTTGAGCAAATACCTCCTTATGCTAAGTTCATGAAAGAAATCTTAAGCCATAAGAAGGATTGGAGAGAAACTGAAAAAGTGTTTCTCACTGAAGAATGCAGTGCAGTCATATTAAAAAGCTTACCAGAAAAGCTTCAAGATCCAGGAAGCTTTATGATACCATGCACATTAGAAGGTGCCTGCACCAAGACAGCCCTATGTGATCTTGGAGCAAGCATCAATCTAATACCTGCATCCACTATCAGAAAGCTTGGGTTGACTGGAGAAGTCAAACCAACCCGGATATGCCTCCAACTTGCTGATGGCTCCATTAAATACCCATCAGGCATAATTGAGGACATGATTGTCAAGGTTGGGCCATTCGCCTTTCCAACTGACTTTGTGGTGCTGGAAATGGAGGAGCACAAGAGTGAAACCCTCATTCTAGGAAGACCCTTCCTAGCAACTGGACGAACTCTCATTGATGTACACAAAGGGGAAGTAACCCTAAGAGTCAATGAGGATGAGTTTAAGTTGAATGCTGTAAAAGCTATGCAGCATCCAGACACACCAAATGACTGCATGGGCGCTGACATTATTGACTCTCTGGTAGAAGAGATCAATATGGCTGAAAGCCTAGAATCAGAGCTTGAAGACATCTTCAAAGATGCTCAACCTGATCAAGAAGAACTAGAGGAGGCAAAGGAATTTTCGAAAATTCCTCAGGAGGAGGATAAGCCTCCCAAGTCTGAACTCAAACCACTACCACCATCCCTGAAATATGCATTTCTGGGAGAGGGTGACACTTTTCCAGTGATTATAAGCTCTGCTTTAAATTCATAGGAAGAGGAAGCACTGATTCAAGTGCTAAGGACACACAAGACAGCTCTTGGGTGGTCCATAAGTGATCTTAAGGGCATTAGCCCAGCTAGATGCATGCACAAGATCCTATTGGAGGATAATGCCAAACCAGTGGTCCAACCACAGAGGAGGCTAAATCCTGCCATGAAGGAGGTGGTGCAGAAAGAGGTCACTAAATTACTAGAGGCTGGGATTATTTATCCTATTTCTGATAGCCCCTGGGTGAGCCCTGTCCAAGTTGTTCCCAAAAAGGGAGGCATGACAGTGGTTCATAATGAAAAAAATGAACTGGTTCCTACAAGGACAGTCACAGGGTGGCGCATGTGTATTGACTACAGAAGGCTCAATACAGCCACCAGAAAGGATCATTTTCCTTTACCATTCATAGACCAAATGCTAGAAAGACTAGCTGGCCATGATTATTACTGCTTTTTGGATGGCTATTCAGGCTACAACCAAATTGCAGTAGATCCTCAAGACCAAGAGAAAACAGCATTCACTTGCCCTTCTGGTGTGTTTGCCTACAGGAGGATGCCTTTTGGTCTGTGCAATGCACCTGCAACCTTTCAAAGGTGCATGCTCTCTATCTTTTCAGATATGGTAGAGAAATTTCTGGAAGTCTTCATGGATGACTTTTCAGTATATGGAGACTCATTTAGCTCCTGTCTTAATCACCTAGCACTTGTCCTGAAAAGGTGCCAAGAGACTAACCTGGTTTTAAACTGGGAGAAATGTCACTTTATGGTGACTGAAGGAATTGTCCTTGGACACAAAATTTCAAGCAAGGGAATAGAGGTGGATAAGGCAAAGGTAGAGGTAATTGAAAAATTACCACCACCTGCCAATGTTAAGGCAATCAGAAGCTTTCTGGGGCATGCAGGATTCTACAGAAGGTTTATAAAGGATTTTTCGAAAATTGCAAAACCTCTGAGTAACCTGTTAGCTGCTGACACACCATTTGTGTTTGACACACAGTGTCTGCAGGCATTTGAGACCCTGAAAGCTAAGCTGGTCACAGCACCAGTCATCTCTGCACCAGATTGGATATTGCCATTTGAACTAATGTGTGATGCCAGTGACCATGCCATTGGTGCAGTGTTGGGACAGAGGCATAACAAGCTTCTGCACGTCATTTACTATGCCAGCCGTGTTCTAAATGACGCACAGAAGAACTACACAACCACTGAAAAAGAGTTACTTGCAGTGGTCTATGCCATTGACAAGTTTAGATCCTATCTAGTGGGATCCAAAGTGGTTGTGTACACTGACCATGCTGCTCTTAAATATCTACTCACAAAGCAGGATTCAAAACCCAGGCTCATCAGATGGGTGTTGCTTCTGCAAGAGTTTGATATAGAAATAAGAGACAGAAAAGGGACAGAGAACCAAGTAGCTGATCATCTGTCCCGAATAGAACCAGTAGCTGGGGCGTCCCTCCCTTCTACTGAGATTTCTGAGACTTTCCCAGATGAGCAACTATTTGCCATTCAGGAAGCTCCATGGTTTACAGATATTGCAAATTTTAAAGCTGTGAGGTTCATTCCCAAAGAGTACAGCTACGTGCAGAGAAAGAAATTAATTTCAGATGCCAAGTACTACCTCTGGGATGAACCATATCTCTTTAAGAGATGTGCTGACGGAGTGATCCGCAGATGTGTACCCAGAGAAGAAGCACAAAGGATCCTATGGCATTGCCATGGATCACAGTATAGAGGACATTTTGGAAGTGAGCGAACAGCCACTAAAGTCCTCCAATGTGGCTTCTACTGGCCTACTCTCTATAAAGATTCCCGAGAGTTTGTGCGTAACTGTGACAGTTGCCAAAGAGCTGGCAACTTGCCTCATGGATATGCCATGCCTCAACAAGGGATATTAGAGATAGAATTGTTTGATGTATGGAGAATTGACTTCATGGGGCCATTCCCACCATCATACTCAAACACTTACATTCTGGTGGCAGTGGACTATGTATCTAAGTGGGTAGAAGCGATTGCTACACCCACTAATGATACCAAGACCGTACTGAAATTCCTCCAGAAAAACATTTTCAGCAGGTTTGGCGTTCCCAGAATACTAATCAGTGATGGGGGCACTCATTTCTGCAACAAACAGCTATACTCTGCTATGGTTAGATATGGAATTAGCCACAAAGTGGCAACTCCGTATCATCCACAGACAAATGGGCAAGCTGAAGTCTCTAACAGAGAGCTAAAGAGAATCCTGGAACGGACTGTGATAGCCCGAAGAAAGGATTGGGCAAAGAGCTTGGATGATGCTCTGTGGGCATACAGAACAGCATTCAAGACTCCTATAGGAACCTCTCCATACCAACTGGTGTATGGGAAGGCATGTCATTTGCCTGTGGAACTGGAACATAAAGCCTACTGGGCAACCAGATTCCTAAACATGGATGCACAGTTAGCTGGTGAAAAGAGACTGCTCCAGCTAAATGAGCTAGAGGAGTTCAGACTCAATGCCTTTGAAAATGCAAAAATTTATAAGGAAAAGGCAAAGAAATGGCATGACAAGAAGTTGTCAACCAGAGTCTTTGAGCCAGGACAAAAAGTTCTGCTCTTCAACTCTAGGCTCAGACTGTTTCCAGGAAAACTCAAATCCTGGTGGAGGGGTCCGTATGTGATTACAGGAGTGTCACCATATGGATATGTTGAGCTTCAGGATATTGATTCTAACAAAAAGTTCATTGTTAATGGATAGAGAATCAAACATTATCTTGAAGGCAATTTTGAGCAGGAATGCTCAAAACTGAGACTTGAGTGATTCTCAGTGAAAGTCCAGCTAAAGACAGTAAAGAAGCGCTTGCTGGGAGGCAACCCAGTCATTAGGAAGTTGTATGAATTGTTCTTACAGAGGCAAGTATCAAAAATGAAGGAATTCACAGAGTTACAGAAGGATTCAGCTCAAAAAGCAGAGAAAAAGAGCTTACTGGCGAAAAAACGCCAGTAAGGGGCATTTTGGGCGTTAAACGCCAGAATGGGTACCATTCTGGGCGTTTAACGCCAGGAATGGTGCCATTTTGGGCGTTAAACGCCAGAATGGGCACCATTCAGGGCGTTTAACGCCAGGTGTGCAGCATCCTGGGCGTTCAGAAAAACGCCCAGTGCTAAAGGATTTCTGGCGTTTAACGCCAGCCAGGGCACCTGGCTGGGCGTTAAACGCCCAAAAGGGGTGCCAATTGGGCGTTAAACGCCAGAATGAGTGCCATTCTGGGCGTTTAACGCCAGAAAGGTGGGGGGACCACAATTTTGTTTTCAACTCAGATTTTTTCAAACTTTCCTTTTCTTTCCCATATTTTTCTACAAAAACACATTTCAATCTCTCATCATTCACTTTCAAATTTTCAAAAATTTAAAATCATTCTTCAAATCTTCCAAATCATTCCCAAATTTTGTTCAAAAACTCACCCTTCTTTCAATTTCTTTCCATATCTCCTCAAATCTCCTTTCAAATTTTTCTTTTTTCGAAAATCTCTCCCCCCACTCTATAAATTCATGTTTGGCTCCCCCTTTCCACCACACCATTCGAATTTCCTCTTCCTCTCTCTCTCTCTTTTCTTTTCTTTTGCTTGAGGACAAGCAAACCTCTAAGTTTGGTGTGCTTTTCCGTGATCACTAAGCCAAGATTCATCAAAATCATGGCTCCTAAGGGAAAACAAACCAATTTAAGAGGAAAGAAAGAGACTAATCCAAAGAATCTTTGGAATCAAGAGAAGTTCTTAACCAAAGAACATGAAGACCATTATCACAAAATAATGGGTCTGAAGTCAGTGATCCCGGAAGTCAAATTTGATCTGAAAGAAGATGAATATCCGGGGATCCAAGAGCAAATTCGAAATAGAGGATGGGAAGTTCTAACCAATCTTGAAATAAAGGTTGGAAGGAACATGGTTCAGGAATTCTACTCAAATCTGTGGCTAACAGATAAGCAGAGAATGACTGGAACTGCTTACCATACCTACAGAACCATGGTCAGAGGGAAAGTTATGTACTTCCATCTGGACAAAATAAGAGAAATCTTCAAACTACCTCAACTGCAAGATGATCCTGATTCCTTTAATAGGAGGATGGTGAGAGTAGATAAAGGGTTGGATCAAGTTCTAGAGGACATATGCCTCCCTGGGACTAAGTGGATAACCAATTCAAAGGGTGTCCCAAACCAACTCAAGAGAGGAGACCTCAAACCAATTGCAAGAGGTTGGCTAGACTTTATTGGGCGTTCCATATTGCCCACTAGCAACCATTCTGAGGTCACCATCAAGAGAGCAGTGATGATTCATTGCATTATGCTTGGAAAAGAAGTGGAGGTCCATCATGTGATTGCTTGTGAGATCTACACAATTGCAAATAAGAATTCCACTGAAGCCAAATTGGCTTACCCAAGCTTGATCTCCTTGCTCTGTAAAGAGGCTGGGGTGAAGATGGGAGTAGATGAGTTCATACCCATTGAACACCCAATCACCAAGAAGTCAATGGAAGGACAAGTGCAAGACAACTCTATCAAGAGGAGGGCGCAGGAATTCCTCCCTGAATTCCTAAGAATTGACTACTGGACCAGCATAGAAGCATCTATCTCCAAGCTGCAAGAGACTATGGAGCAACTGAAGGAAGAACAGCAGAATCAGAACTGCATGCTCTGCAAATCGCTGAAGGAACAAGAGAAGCAGGGGCGTGAACTCCAAGAATTGAAACGCCAAAAGTTCTCCTCTCAAGCTGAGGGAGCATCCACTTCTCAAAATCAAGGTTGTTGAGTCCTAACTCTGTGAAAACCTCTATCATTAGAAGCCTATGTTTTTGCGTTTTCTTTTTCTTTTGTTTTGTTTTCTATTTTTATTTTTTAGTCTTATATCTATTTTTGAGTCTTGTTCTTAATTCATAATTAATAAAATTGAAATTTTATGCCTTAAAGATATAAATGTCCTATGAATCCATCACCTCTCTTAAATGAAAAATGCTTTAATCACAAAAGAACAAGAAGTACAGGATTTCGAAATTTATCATTGAAACTAGTTGAATTAGTTTGATGTGGTGACAATACTTTTTGCTTTCTGAATGAATGCTTGAACAGTGCATATGTCTCTTGAATTTGTTATTTTGAGAATGTTAAAATTGTTGGCTCTTGAAAGAATGAGGAAAAAGAGAACTGTTATTGAGGATCTAAAATCATTAGACTGATTCTTGAAGCAAGAAAAAGCAGTGGATACAAAAAAAAAATTTCGAAAAAAAAAGAGAGAAGAAGAAAAGAAAAAGAAAAATAAAGAAATAAAGTTGTGATCCAAGGCAACAAGAGTGTGCTTATGAACCCTGGACACCTCTAATTGGGGACTTTAGCAAAGCTGAGTCACAATCTGAAAAGGTTCACCCAATTATGTGTCTGTGGCATGTATGTATCCAGTGGTAATACTGGAAGACAGAGTGCTTTGGGCCACAGCCAAGACTCATACACTAGCTATGTTCAAGAATCATTATCCTCAATTAAGAGAATCAATAACACTATCTGAGTTCTGAGTTCTTATAGATGCCAATCATTCTAAACTTCAAGGGATAGAGCGAGATGCCAAAACTGTTCGGAGGCAAAAAGCTACTAGTCCCGCTCATCTAATTGGAGCTATGTTTCCTTGATATTTTGGAGTCTATAGTATATTCTCTTCTTTTTATCCTATTTTGATTTTCAGTTGCTTGGGGACAAGCAACAATTTAAGTTTGGTGTTGTGATGAGCGGATAATTTGTACGCTTTTTGGCATTGTTTTTAGTATGTTTTTAGTGTAATCTAGTTAGTTTTTAGTATATTTTTATTAGTTTTTAGCTAAAATTTACTTTTCTGGACTTTACTATGAGTTTGTGTGTTTTTCTGTAATTTCAGGTATTTTCTGGCTGAAATTGAGGGTCCTGAGCAAAAATCTGATTCCGAGACCAAAAAGGACTGCAGATGCTGTTGGATTCTGACCTCCCTGCACTCGAAATGGATTTTCTGGAGCTACAGAGACCCAATTGGCGCGCTCTCAACGGCATTGGAAAGTAGACATCCTGGGCTTTCCAGCAATATATGATAGTTCATACTTTGCCCAAGATTTGATGGCCCAAACCGGCGTGGAAAATCAGCCTCAGAAATTCCAGCGTTAAACGCCGGAACTGGCATAAAACTTGGAGTTAAACGCCCAAACTGGCATGAAAGCTGGCGTTTAACTCCAGAAAAGGTCTCTACACGAAAATGCTTCATTGCTCAGCCCAAGCACACACCAAGTGGACCCAGAAGTGGATTTTTATGTCATTTACTCATTTCTGTACACCCTAGGCTACTAGTTTACTATTAATAGGATCTTTTGACATTGTATCAGACCTTATGACCTCATGACACTTTACACCTTTCTCATTGTATCTTCCACAGCATGAGTCTCTAAACCCCATGGTTGGGGGTGAGGAGCTCTGCTGTGTCTTGATGGATTAATGCAATTACTACTGTTTCTCATTCAATCATGCTTGCTTCCATTCTAAGATAATACTTGTTCTTAATCCGGATGAATGTGATGATCCGTGACAATCATCATCATTCTCAACTATGAACGCGTGCCTGACAACCACCTCCGTTCTACCTTAGATTAAGTAGTTATCTCTTGGGTTCTTTAACCGGAATCTTCGTGGTATAAGCTAGAATTGATGGCGGCATTCAAGAGAATCCGGAAGGTCTAAACCTTGTCTGTGGTATTCTGAGTAGGATTCAATGATTGAATGACTGTGACAGGCTTCAAACTCCTGAAGGTGGGGCGTTAGTGACAAACGCAAAAGAATCACTGGATTCTATTCCGGCCTGATTGAGAACCGACAGATGAATTCCGCTATGCTGTGACAGAGCATATGCAATCGCTTTCACTGAGAGGATGGGAGGTAGCCATTGACAATGGTGAAACCCTACATATAGCTTGCCATGGAAGGAGACTTGCGTGTTTGAAGAAGAAGACAGTAGGAAAGCAGAGATTCAGAAGATGGAGCATCTCCAAACCTCAACCTATTCTCCATTACTGCAAAACAAGTAATCATTTCATGTTCTTTTGCTTTTCACAATCAATCCTGATAATTTCTGATATCCTGACTAAGATTTACAAGATAACCATAGCTTGCTTCAAGCCGACAATCTCTGTGGGATCGACCCTTGCTCACGCAAGGTATTACTTGGACGACCCAGTACACTTGCTGGTTAGTTGTGCGGGATTGCAAAAGTGTGATTGCAATTTCGTGCACCATTCATCCCATACTATTATATATCATTGAAAAGCTATAGATGTCTACTTTCCAATGCATTTGAGAGCGCCTCATTCCAAGCTCTACAGATCAAGTTATTCTCCTTGGAACGTGAAGAGGTCAACTGGCCTTACTGCAGGTTGATACTATGTTCGTCTTTGCACTTTCGGGGAAGGTTTTCTCCCTCAGATTTAGTGTCCACCATCCAGTGCCATATATGTTTGGAAAGCTCTAGATCTCTACTTTTCAATGTCGCTAGAATCACCTCATTTGGAAGTTTGTAGCTCGAGTTATTTTTGTTGGAGTGTAGAGAGGTCAGGGTTGCAAATCCTCTTTGCTCCTCCTTGAGTCTATTTCCGCTCTTTTGCCACCTTGGGTTTATGATTCTTCTTTTAGTGCTTTTATTCCTCCTTCTCCTTCATCTTTTTCACCTATCATCAACCAAACAAATACATCAAAGCCTTGGCATAATCATCAAATCTTGCATCATTCATATTATCAACTAAATCTTGCAAGAAATCTAATGAAAATGCATAAAACTACCAATGTTTGATTGAATCAAGCCAAACATGAAATTCTCACTCAAACACTTACTTATTGCCTAAAAATGCATGAAAACCAAGTGAAAACTAATGAAATAGGCTTGTGAAACTAGTCTAAGATGACTTGTCATCAAAGAGCAAAGCATGAAGGAAGAAGTGGTTGAAGACTTAGGAGATGCAGAATCTCCATTAGAATCTAAGGTCATGGAAGATCCCTCCAACAAGATCGAAGTTGATGTTGAGGAGGAAAGCGCACATCCTCCAAAGCATATTCCAAATGAAGACTTAGAGAGAATGGAGCAAGAATTGAGTTCCCTTGGTGATGAAGATCATGCATCCAATCTTCTTGGTGTTGAATTCTTTGAACTTGAAGAACCTTCTCCCAATGAGATAGAAAGTAATATGGAGGTAGATTTCTCTAATCCTCCCATCTATGACTTGAATGATGGAGAAGAGTTAGATGAAATTGACGAACAAATGATTGAAATTGAAGAAGTTTGTAAAGAGGTGGAGGTAATTAAGGAAAAACACAAGGAAATAGAGCTTGCAAGGACATTGGAAATACCTCTCCCCAAGCCATCACCATCCATTCTTTCATTCAAGTGGGTAAATTCCTTATACTTAAGCTTCATTATTCCACTTGAATATGGTTTGCTTGAGACGAATGGTCATCTTAGAAAATTTTGTGGCTTTAAGAGCAAAAGGGAGATGGTTAGTGGGTGGCAATGTAAATCAAAGCACATGATGGCTACATGGTTAAGGCTTAATTGCAAGGGTTGGTGTATAACTAGATTACTTGGGTCTAGGATGATGTTTGGTTGCTTGATTGAGAATTCATCTTCCATGCCACCTGGATAGAATAGTAATGATCAACTTCAAGATGGGTGTGAAAATAAAGTGTGGGATCCCAGATTACAAGAAGAGGATCGACTTTGGGAGCCCAAACTTGTGAAGAACTCCATCAATACATGGTGCACCTCATGAGAAATCTTGGGGCATAATGGAGAACCAAGCATTGGTGGGAATTCCAAAAAGAATTTAAGCACATGCCACCTTGATAAGGAGCTCCCCATAAGTCCATGGTAAAGTCTTTTCATTATTCTCTTTTGTAAATATTGGTAAAAGTAGTTTAAATTCATGTTTTGTTTGGTTTGTTGAGTTTATTTGGTAGTTTACTATGTTGAATAAGATTTTATGGTGTTTTGGTAGCTGTTTGGGAGGTTTGGAATGCTTGGTTTGGTGCAAAAACATGAAAAATCTTGAAAAATAGAGCACCAACCCACGCGTACGCATCACCTATGCGTACGCGTGCCCAAAGCATTTTTGCCATCCACGCGCACGTGTGCTATACGCGTACACGTGGATCGAGAGGCTTCACCCCTCCATACATTGACCCGAGAGTTGCGCCTGCACTGCGCGAACATTGTGCCTCTAGCACAAACGAACCGTGTACGCGTACACCACACGCACGCATTGCTTCTCTCTGGCACAGCCCACGCGTATGCGTACTCTATGCGTACGCATCACCTCCATTTCGCCACCACCCACGCACATGTGTAACGTACGCGTACGCATGGATCACTTCTTTTCTCATCCTCTTTCCATTTTTTTCCTTCTACTCTCTTCTTCTCTGCCTTCTCCACCCTTTAGCCATCATCCAACACTATCAAATACCATCTGTAACCATTTCTTTTAGTTAGTTAGTTAACTAATCGGTTAGTTAGTTAAATTTTCATTCCATTTCCTCTTTTAGCAAGATACTCTATTGCTAGAGTAAGGTTATGGTTAGTAAAAACAAAATCACAAACAATTAGTGTGCTTAGCAAAAACAAAAGAAAATGCATAATCTAGATTATCACCTTACTTAATCATTGTTAATATAATCAATCCCCGGCAACGGCATCAAAAACTTGTTTGATGTGAAAAACGATTCCTACACAAACTCACCGGCAAGTATACCGAGTCGCATCAAGTAGTAATAACTCACAAGAGTGAGGTCGATCCCACAGGGATTAATGGATCAAGCAATTTTAGTATGGTGGTGAATTTAGTTAAGCTAACAAGTAAAATTTTGATTGGTTTGTGATTAACAGAAAGTAAAGTGCAAGAAATTGAAATACTGGAAGTAAAATAGCAGAAAACTTAAATGGCAAGAAATGTAAATTGCTGAAGCTTAAATTACAAGAAAGTAAAAGAACTGAATCTTAGATTGCAAGAAATAAAAGTGTAGAAATATTAAATATCAAGGAAACTTATATTTCATGAATAATAAAAGGATTTGGGTGATGGGAATCAAAACAGATCTAGTAAGTATAAAGTGCAGCAAGTGCAGAGAGATCAAAGTGAAGGAAATTCAAAGAAAAATGATTCATCAGGGATTGGAGATATTGTAATCCTTCATGAATCAATTGTGTCTCAATTTTTTCTTCAATCATATGCATAGATCTATGGTGGATTGAAATTGATTGGATCCTAATTTCTTGGAAATCCAATCTTTCTAATCACAATCAATCTTGCCAATTCCTTGATCTAATTGTCATGAGAAGAATTAGAGCACATTTCTCTCGTCCATAAGCCATACTAACTCTCAAGATCTCAATTCCTCCTGAATAGTGTTGATCAAGAGACTAGTGAAGGATATAGCTTTAGTTCTACTGAAGGTGATTCCCTTTCCGAGGCTCACATCCACATTCAATTGAGTTAAACCCCCTTCCAGAGTGAATAGTTCATAATCAAAGTGGAAGATACTCAATAGCTACACAATTGAATTGAGAAGAAGAAGAATTTCATTGATTAATTGGAATTACAATAGAGTTCCTCCCCCTAATGAAATTGGGGTTTAGTTCATCATTGCTCTAGTACAAAAATAAAGAAAAGAAAAGTAGCAGAAAATGAAGAACAGAGAGAAAAATAAACCCATATCTAAAATTCTAAAAAGAACTCAAAGAAAAAGTGAAGAAAAAGATATCCTGTAGAGATCAAAAGTCCCTCAACCCCCAAAAGTTCCTCATGAAATCAAATTTTCTTCTTTTTCTACACTTTCAAATTCAGACATCAAGTACTTGGATTGGGATTTTGGCCTCAGATGAAGTGGGTCAGATTGGGTCCTCTGCTGGTGTAGTTGGGAGCTTGCTTCAATAGAACGTAGCATTCTCAAAGTGAACGCTGCGTTCATTCACCGACGCATGTGCGTCCTATGTGCGTACGCGTCCCTTGCACTATTGCAACATCGACGCGTACGCGTACTGCATGCGTACGCATCGATACGATCTTCAGCTTCAACCATGCTTGTGCTTACCATGCGTGCGTGCGCGTACTTGGTAGCGTTCATTAAATGAATGCTACTTTCGCGCCATGAATGCTCTTCATGCGTGCACGCCCTGTGCGCGTGTGCGTGGATGATAAAGTGTCACTTCTGTTTTCTAGCGTCATGTACGCGTTCGCGCCAACCACCAATAATGTCACATCGATGCGTGCGCGTCATGCACGCGTGCACGTCGATGACCAAATTCAAATTCCAAGTCTAAAAGTGTTGCAGGCGTTCACTCAGAGTGAATGTTGCGTTCTTGCCTTGCACGCGTACGCATGGATCTCCAAACCTACTTCCCCACGTGGAAGCGTCTTCTACGCATGCGCGTCACCTATGAACGTAACGTTCATCAAATGAACGCAGCGTTTGTCTGCACCTTGTATTTCTCTGCTTTTCTTTCTTCATCTTTTTACCTGCCATCAACCAAACAAGCAATCAAAGCCTAGCCAAAATCAAGAGGTTTTGCATTATTCATAATAATCAACTAAATTGTGCATAAATCATATGATTTTGCATAAAATCAACAGTGTTTGGTTGAGTCAAGACAATCATGAAATTCCACACCAATCACTTACTTATTGTGCAAGAAAGTGCATAAACCCCTATTAAAAATAAGTAAAAATGCTAGTAAAACTAGCCCTAGATGACTTGTCATCACAATACCAAACTTAAATCTTGCTTGCCCCTAAGCAAGCACCAAATCATGAGAAAAAGGAATGAAGACAGATAAGCATATATATCTTTATTACAAGTAATTGAATGTGGATCATGGGGTTTTATGCAGACAGAGTGTATAGCTCAATTATTATTAACTTCCAGATATGAAATGTCTCTCTCAATGCCAACTAGAGTTACTAATGTGAATCTTTTTATTTACTGATCCTTGTTAGATTTTTCTTTTCTTCCTTTTTGCTTCAGAAACTTATTCTTCAATTGTTGCTCAGTGTCATGTGTTGTGGTAACTTTTTTAGCTCAATTTTCAATCAACACATCTTTACTACAGACACTTGGCTCATAATTCTTCTTAAGACATTGGTGCCCAACACCTTTTTGGGTCACTAACTGTCTTGTAACTTGGTTGCTCTTGATAGTGGACTTTTGGTTGATAATCCTGGGTTAGTTAACCCAAGTTACCAAGTGTTAAAACATTCCTTAGAACCTGATCATCCAAGCAGATCCCAGTACATAGACAACACAGGCATGTGTCTTAAGGTCCAAGCTATTGGTGTCTAGCTTTATTTGTTTCTTTCCTTTGTTTTTTTTTTCAATTCTAGGCTTTTCTTTCTTTCTTACTTTTCTTCTCATTCAACAATACTCATTTATCAAAGATTCACAGTAGCACCTAAGTTAACACTAAAAAGAGATATTCTTTATCCTACAACTTTATTTTTGAACTTGTTAGTCTAGTCAAGCACATACCACCACTGATCCCTATTCTAGTTCCTACCACATTGGACTTTTACTTTGTATTTCAAACATTTCTCTTATTCTAGCAAAAGGGTACAAGTCATATATTTAAGTTGAGAAAGATGAAAACAGCCATACTTATTTGACAATTAAAGGAAACAAACCATAGAACGCAGACTACTCAATGTTAAAATGAGAACACGTTCTTTCTTTTTGATAGACAAAGAGTAACACCACCTTTTAATCTTCTGGTTGCTTCCCTTTGCCTTTTGCATCTTACTTATTCTTCTTTCTTCTTTCTTCTAACTCCTTTGTAGTCCTAAATCTCTCCTCATTCCACAGTCTAACATCCACCAATTGTTGCTTCATTCTTTCCTGATTGCTTTTTGCTTTGGCCATTTGCACCTCCTATAATTCAGTACATTCCGAATATGCTTTGATTTTTTCGTTCATCAGTGGTATGCCGCGGGTGAGATAGTCTAGACTTGCTTGAGTGTTTACATCATATTCCACTCTATCCATGTTCTTAGCCTCCCCAGCTGTATGATACAAATTCTTCCATTGCACCAAATCTTGGAGATGTGCCTGAAGCAGATCTTGTCGCTCTATCACTTTTAGCTGCCAGCCCTCTTGCTGCTCTGGAGCTCTCATATATTGCTCGTGTTGAGCATTTAGGAATTTCTCATATCGCTGCTCTGGAGCCCTTGGATATTGCTGGGACATTTCTACAATGGCACTCTGAATTTGGCTTAAATCCATTGTCCTAGGAGCTTATCCATCTTCCATTTGTGGCCCAGAGGCATGCCCTTCTTCTATTTGTGGTCTCCTTCTTCTTTCCTGAGGTCTTTTCTCACTCTGTTCATTAGTAGCACCTTCTATTCTCTACCTGGTGAGTGCCCTTCCATCTTGTACCCAATCTGTGTCTGAATCTTCAAAAAGTACCCCTGCTCTATTGCATAAACGCAATATGGTACTTGGATGACCAAGTCTGGCTGACTTGCTGTTGCTTTCAGTCATCTCTTGGATGCTATCTGTAATTAGTTAAGGGATATTTATTTCTCCTCCTTTTAGTATGTAATGTACCATGATTGCTCTTCTTATGGTAACTTCCGAGAGGTTTCCAGTGGGGAGGATTGATCTCCTCACTATTTTGTACCAACCTTTGGCCTCAGGTGAGAGATCCAACCTTTTTAGGTGGCATGGATTCCCGTTCAAATCCCTCACCCAATCCTTGCCATCCAAACATATATCATTTATGAGCTCATTTGGGTCATTCTCACCATTTGTTCTTTCATCAAAATTGGGCTCTCTGAAAGGTATTGTTCTTATTTGCAGAACTCGCATGATTGTGGCTGGGTTGAAATCCACTTCAACTCCCCTCACATAACTTTTGTAAGGGGGTTTAGTTTTGCTTTATTTCATTGCATTTGCATAGAACTTCCTTATCATAGTTGCACTTATGTTTGTGAGGGATTCACAGAGGAGTTCACATCTTCTCTTTTCAATGATTTCCCTCATCATGGGATACTCACCCTCCTTCATTCTAAATCTGACCTTTGGGATTATTTTCTTTTCCTCCATCCAACCATGATATTGGCACTCATGAAAATGAGATTTAAATCTCCTGTTCTCAAAAGTGGGTGGTTCGGCTTCAACTAGTTACTTTCCTTTCCTTCTTCTAAAACTTGAAGAAGCCATTTGAATGGAAAAGGAGTAACACATGATACTTTAGGTTAGAGCATCGTTCAGGGGGTAAAGATGGAGAAATATGGGTACCGTGTGATGTTTTAGGTTGGAAGAAGATTGTTGTAGCTTATATGAAAGGGTTATACGAATAAGGCAAAGGTTTGTGGCCTCAAGAGGTGTTGTTGGCCAATTTATAGTAAGGACATGAATTATTGCAACAAAACAATGGATTTGTGGTTCAGTTAAGGTGCAATAAAGGATGAAGATCGAGCAAGTCTTTATGAAGATCATGGAATAAACGGTTTGCATGTAGAGGTGGATGAGGACAAGGACCACCTCTTCATTAGGCATATGGTTTGGTCTCCTAGGTGCTGAACCTTGCAGATTTGTGCTTCCCAACCATGCACATGTGACTTACTTTTTCTCCTTGGGACAACCGTACCTGACATGGTTTTGTCTTTTCCTCAATCTTCTTTATACCTATCCATTTGAACAAAGCAACAAAATTGAATTCTAAAGAAATGGCGTAAGTGAGTAAAAATTAATAACAAATAGAAGGAAACATTCTTGGTCACATGATCCCTGTACATGACTACTAACTGTGCTAAGTGTGAGCCAACATAGTTTTGGTGGACACCAAACTTGTTTCTCATTAATTCATATGAAATCTTTGCTTCTTGTCACTGTTAGTTTAATCATCCTAAGGAACAGTTTATTTTCTATTTAAATAAAATAAATTCACTTAATTGATGCAAGACATGGTTTATCCCATCATGAACTTGAGCCCTTTAGAGCATATGTGACTTTCTTGAAACTCATAGCCCATGTAGAACACCAGACTTAAGGTTAGTCTATATTGCCTCAATAAAATGAATGAGTGCATGTCCTAAGATGGTTATATGATCATTATGTTTGGAGAGCCACGTTGGAGTGCCGTTAGGCACAACAAACGTAGGAATCAAACATATGCCTTAAGATGATGTTTACAGCCATTAAATCTACCCATGAAAGCTCAAACTCATGCTAGAAGAACCATTAATTATTAAAATAAGAGAAAGAGTATTAAATTAAAAGGCTACCTCCCTTGGAGCACTCTTTTATTGTCACTAGCTTGACATTGGTTCCCTATTAAGGTGGTTGATGATCATAATGCCTCAGCTTGTCTCTTCTCACTGTGAGCCTTCTTCCTGTGCTTTGATGAGCAATCTCTATGTGCTTCAATGAGAGTACTTTGCTTACAGTGTAATAATCATCAGATTATGGAGACGTATCCCACTGTTGGTAGATTAGCTTCACTTTGTTTCCCTCTGAGAACCCTTCAGTTGGGATTTTCTTGTTTCTCCACCCTTTTGGATCTTTTTTTCCTGTTCTTCTTCCCTTTCGTTTGCAACAATTTCTTCCTATCATCAGGCTTTATATCAGGAGCCTTCTTCAAATGTGTAGACTCTTTTTGCAATCTTTCCTCAGCTTCTTCATCTTCATGATTCTTTTGTTTTTCTTCAATGTCTTAATTCTGTACTACGGGTAAGCTAATGAATGATTCATTGGGCTTTTCCTTCCGGTTTAAGTTTTCCTCCTCAATTCTCATGCAGCCTCTCTTTTCATTAGGAGGTTGCATCTCCGTAAAGACATGTAAGGTGATCTACTCATCATGTACCCTCATGGTCAGTTCTCTTTTCTCCACATCAATAATGGCTTTTTCTATGGCTAAGAAGGGTCTTCCTAATATGATAGAATCACTTCCCTCTTCATCTAGATCTAGTATTACAAAATCCGCTTGAAATATGAACTTGCCCACTTTGACTAAAAGATTTTCAACCACTCCATTGCAGATTACCATTGATCTATCAGCAAGTTGCAGGGACATCCTTGTGGGCTTGACTTCTTCTATAGACATCCTTCTCATCATAGATAAAGGCATCAGATTGATACTTGATTCTAAATCACACAGTGCCTTATCAATGGACATGTTACCAGTAGTGTAAGGCAAAAAGAAGCTCCCATGATCTTTAAGTTTTGGTGGGAGACCTTTTTGAATTAATGCACTACACTTTTAGGTTAAGACCACTGTCTCCTTTTCATTCCAGCTTCTCTTCTTATTAATGAGTTCTTTGAGGAATTTTTCATATAGAGGCATCTACTCTAATGCTTCAACAAGTGGGATATTGATTTCCAACTTCTTAAAGACTTATAGGAACTTAGGAAATTTTTTATCCTTGAGCTCTCTTTGTAGCCTTTGAGGATATAGCAGAGGAGGGATGTAAGGTTTCACCACCTTCCTATGCTCTTGTGGATGCTCTTCCATAACTTGCTTTCTCTTGTTTGAAGCTTGTGGCTCTTCCTCCTTCTTCTTAGAACTCTCATTGTCATGCTTGTCCTCTTCTACTCGCTTCTTGCCAGCACCTTTGTCACTCTCCAAAGTTTTTCCACTCCTTAGTTGAATTGCCTTGCATTCTTCCTTGGGGTTGGGAATGGTGTCACTTGATAGTGCATTGCTTAGTCTTTTAGCCACTGTTTGCTTGGACAATTGCCTAATTGGTCTTTCCAGGTTCCTTAGTGAAGCTTCATGGTTCTTCTTAGCCAATTCTTGGTGCTTTATCATTTTCTCCATCATCATCTCCAAATTAGAGATTCTTTGAGATTCTTGGGGTGGTTGTGATTGATTGTGGGATGTAGATGGTGGATGATAATTATTGTGGTTGGCTGAGGGGTTATTGGATGGATAGTAGTTGGATGGTGGTTGATTGTTTTGTGGTTTTCTATATGGATTTTGGTTAATATTTTGATGGTTCTGGTGGTTTGTTATTCTGGAGTTGTTTTGTTTTGAGTTTCTTTACCAAGGTTGCTAGTTTTGGTTATCTCCCCACCTCAAATTGGGGTGGTTCCTCCAAGATGAGTTATAGGTGTCTCCATAGAAATCATTTGATCTAGCTCCTTGATTATGCATGTATTGCACTAGTTCAGGCTATTGCTCTTCATAGCTCCCTTCTTGTTGTCCCCACACCACTGGTGGTTGATTTGTGGTGCTCACTGCTGTAAGTTATAACCCATCCATCCTCTTTGACATCATTTTAATTTGTTATTGGAGTTGCTGATGCATAATCTTGTTTTGAGCCAAGATTGTGTCAACTCCTTCAAGGTAAAATACACCTTTCCTGGGAGATGTTACTTGTCTCTCAGAAGAGTAAAAATACTCATTGTTGGTCACCATATCTTTAAGATCACGTGCCTCTTGAGCAGTCTTCATCATTTGTAGAGATCCTCTTGAAGAATAGTGTAAGGCTTTCCTTTAAATCATGGTCAAGCCCTCATAAAGGTTTTGCATTTCCACCCATTCATTAAACATTCCCTCTGGACGCCTTCTGATTAAAGCCTTATACCTCTCCCATGCTTCAAACAATGATTCTCCTTCTAATTGCCTGAAGTTTTGCACATCAATTTTAAGCTTAATGACTCTTTGAGGGGGTAGAATTTGGCTAGAAATTTGCTAACTAGATCATCCCAATTGGTGATGCTCTCTTTAGGGAAGGTTTCTAACCAGTGTGTGGCTTTGTCTCTCAGTCAAAATGAGAATAATAAGACCTTATAGATGTCAGGGTGTATTCCATTGGTTTTGACAGTGTCACAAATCCTTAAGAACACAGAGAGGTGTTAGTTTGGATCTTCAGCAGCACTTCCTCCATATTGATAATTATTCTGGTCCAGGGTGATTGGTATACGAAATCATGATACATAACTTCGTGCAGCTGACCAGCAAGTGCACTGGGTCATCCAAGAAATATATTACGTGAGTAAAGGTCAATCCCACGGAGATTGTCGGCTTGAAGCAAGCTATAGTCATCTTGTAAATCTCAGTCATGCAGATTCAAATGGTTATGGGGTTTTAATAACTAAAAGATAAATAAAACATAAAATAGGATAGAAATACTTATTCAATTCATTGGTGGGAATTTCAGATAAGCATATGAAGATGCTTTGTTCCCTCTGAGCCTCTGCTTTCCTATTGCCTTCATCCAATCATTCATACTCCTTTCCATGGCAAGCTGTGTGTAGGTGGATCATCGTCATTAATGGCTACCATCCATCCTCTCAGTGAAAATGGTCCTCTACGGTTTCCCACATGACTAATCATCTGTCGGTTCACGATTATGTCGGAATAAGATCAGTTGATGCTTTTACGCACTGTCACTGCACCCAACACTCGTGAGTTTGAAACTCGTCATAGTCATCCCATCCGAGATCCTACTCGGAATACCACAAACAAGGTTAAGACTTCCGGATCTCAAGAATGCTGCCCATGTGATTCTAGTTTATACCACGAAGACTCTGATTGCACAGAATGGAAGCTCTGTTGTCAGGAGAGGCAACCATGCATCTTGGACCAGTAGGCCAGGAGATACACACTCAAGCTTTCGCATATAGAACAGAGGTGATTGTGAGGCACACGTTCATTAGGGAGAATAATGATGAGTGTCACGGATCATCACATCCACCAGGTTGAAGTACAAGTGAATATCTTAGAACAAGAATAAGCTTGAATTGAATAAAAAATAGTAGTAATTGCATTGATTCATGAGGAACAGCAGAGCTCAACACCGTAATCTATGGTGTGTAGAAACTCCACCGTTGATAATATATAGGCCATGCCTCCCAAATAGCATAAAACAAATGAAAAAGGGTTCAAAGACCTGATCCCATGATCAAAGATGATCAAAAGATCATAGATGATCAAAAGATAAAAATACAATAGTAAAAGGTCCTATTTATAATGAACTAGTGACCTAGGGTTTACAGAAATAAGTAAATAATGCAAAAATCTACTTACGAGTCCCACTTGGTGTGTTCTTGGGTTAAGCATTAAAGCTGTTCCTGGAGTTAAACGCCAGCTTTGGTGCCAGTTTGGGCGTTTAACTCCAATTCTGGTGCCAGTTTGGGCGTTTTACGCCAGAATTTTTATACTGACTTGAAACGCATATTTGGGCCATTAAATCTCAGGAAAAGTATGAACTATTATACATTTCTGGAAAGCCCAAGATGTCTACTTTCCAACTCAATTGAGAGCGCGCCAATTGGGCTTCTGTATCTCTAAAAAACTACATCGAGTGCAGGGAGGTCAGAATCCAACAGCATCTTCAGTCCTTTTTCTGCCTCTGAATCAGATTTTTGCTCAGGTCCCTCAATTTCAGATAGAAAATACCTAAAATCACAAAAAACACACAAACTCATAGTAAAGTCCAGAAATGTAATTTTTGCATAAAAACTAATAAAAATATACGAAAAACTAACTAAATCATACTAAAAACTACCTAAAAACAATGCCAAAAAGCGTATAAATTATCCACTCATCAGTGATCAATTGAGGCTTGAGTTCGAAGTTATTTACATGGACATTAGGGGTTATGATACTACTCCCACAAGTCCTTGGGTTGGGGATAGTGTAAGAGGATAAAGCTCTTCTCTGAAGTTGGCCATTGTTGTTGGCCACATCCTCAGGTGGATTAGGATGGTTATCCACCATCTCTTTATCTTCTTCTTCTGATTCTTCTCCAATAACTCCCTTCCCTCGTGCCTCTCTTCTCAATCGTAAGAACGTTCTCTTCAGTTTAGAATCAAAAGAAGTAGATTCACCTCTTCTCCCACTTGGCATACAAACACAGACAAAGCAAAAACACAAAAGCAAGGTACTCTATTGCTAGAGTAAGGTTATGGTTAGTAAAAACAAAATCACAAACAGTTAGTGTGCTTAGAAAAAGCAAAAGAAAATGCTTAATCTATATTATCACCTTACTTAATCATTGTTAATCTAAATCAATCCTCAGCAACGACACCAAAAACTTGATGGATGTGAAAAACGATTCCCACACAAACTCACCGGCAAGTATACCGGGTCGCATCAAGTAGTAATAACTCACAAGAGTGAGGTCGATCCCACAGGGATTGATGGATCAAGCAATTTTAGTCTGGTGATAAATTTAGTTAAGCAAACATGTAAAATTTTGATTGGTTTGTGATTAATAGAAAGTAAAGTGCAAGAAATTTAAATACTGGAAGTAAAATAGCAGAAACTTAAATGGCAAAAATGTAAATTATTAAAGCTTAAATTGCAAGAAAGTAAAAGAACTGAATCTTAGGTTGCAAGAAATAAAAGTGCAGAAATATTAAATAGCAAGAAAACTTAAATTGCATGAATAATAAAAGGATTTGGGTGATGTGATTCAAAACAGAACTAGTAAGTATAAAATGCAGCAAGTGCAGAGAGATCAAAGTGAAAGAAGTTCAAAGAAAAATGATTCATCAGGGATTGGAGATAATGTAATCCTTCATGAATCAATTAGGTCTCAATTTCTTCTTCAATCATATACATAGATTTATGGTGGATTGAAATTGATTGGATCCCAATTCCTTAGAAATCCAATCTATCTAATCACAATCAATCTTGCCAATTCCTTGATCTAATTGTCATGAGAAGAGTTAGAGCACATTTCTCTCAAAAGATATCCTATAGAGATTCCCTCAACCCCAAAAAGTTAATCATGAAATAAAATTCTTTATATACTTTCCAATTCAGGCATCAAGTACTTGGAGTGGGCTTTTCGCCTTTGATGAAGTAGGTCAGATTGGGTCCTCAGTTGGTGTGGTTGGCAGCTTGCTTCAGGAGAACACAGTGTTCTCAATGTGAACGCTGCGTTCATTCACTGACACGTGCACGTCCTATGTGCGTGCGCGTCCATTGCACTGTTGCACCATCGACGCGTACACGTACTGCATGCGTGCACATCGATACGATCTTTAGATTCAACCATGCTTACGCGTATCATGCGTGTGTGCGCGTCCGTGGTAGCGTTCATTAACTGAACGCTACATTCATGCCATGAACGCTCTTTACGCATGTGTGCCCTATGCGCGTGCGCGTGGATGGTAAAGTGTCACTTCTGTGTTCCAGCGTCATGTACGCGTTCGTGCCAACCACCAATGATGTCACATTAACGCGTGCGCATCATGCACGCGTGCACGTCGATGACCAAATTCAAATTCCAAGTCTGAAAGTGTTGCAGGCGTTCATTCAAAGTGAATGTTGTGTTCTTGGCTTGTGAACACTAATCCCTCATCACCACGTGCGCGCCTTGCACGTGTACGTGTGGATCTCCAAACATGCTTCCCCACGCTGAAGCGTCTTGTACGCGTGTGCGTCGCCTATGAACGTAATGTTCATCAAATGAACACAGTGTTTGTCTGCACCTTATATTTCTCTGCTTTTCTTTCTTCATCTTTTTACCTGCCATCAACAAAATAAGCAATCAAAGCCTAGCCAAAATCAAGCGGTTTTGCATCATTCATAATAATCAACGAAATTGTGCATAAATCTCATGAAATTCTACTCCAATCACTTACTTACTGTGCAAGAAAGTGCATAAACCCTAATAAAAACAAGTAAAAATGCTAGTAAAAATAGCCCTAGATGACTTGTCATCACAAATCATTGATAAGATGTTATTTTAACTTCATTGTTGTTAATATCCATTGCTGGATTCCTTTGTTGAGGTTATCTTTTGTTACTTGATTTTGCATTTTTCATGTTTCATATCTTTTCATACCAAGTGAATGAGAATTGCCTTCAAGCATGTTAAATCTTTTGAATTGCATGATTTGGCCACCATGTAATTTGAATCTTATTCTTTGATTAGGCAATTTCTCGATGGATGTTGTGCATTTACTTAATGCATTGTGCTTCTTATTTATATGCATCCATATATTTTTAGCATGAATGCTTTCATGCTTCTTTATAAGTTTAAAGTATTTCAAGCACACTAGAATGAATAAAGTGCATTCTTCTTTTGTGTAAATTGTGACAAAGCTTTTTATGCTAGTGTGCGTGTGTCCTTTGCCACGCGCAATTTAGGACCCACACACCTATTGTTCATTAATGTCACACTGATTCACTCGCTTAATTCTAGTGATTATTACCTCATCCCAGCAATGTATGCTTCCTTGCTTTTGCATTTACCCTTCTCACTATCCTGCCTTCTATTTTCAGGATGAGTCACTCTAAGAAAAAATGGAAGCGAGACAAAGAACACGCAACAACCGGTTGATCTACCAGCTGAAGGTAGCAACTCGGAGAGTCGCTGTACCCCCTTGCTCATCTTTGGATGCGCCGAGGATGGTGCAAACTTTTAAGTGTGGGGAGGTCATCCGACCGGTCGGTGATTTTGGGTGATAAATTTCTAATCCCAACACTTTTGCATTTCATTTTTAGGCATTTCATTTCAAGGTCTTTTAGAATTTTGTGCATTTTCTTATTTTGCATATATATACACAATAAGCTTAGTCAAAATAATGAAATTTTTCAAGATTTCTATCTATAGGGCATTGACATCCCAATTCATTTGAGTGAAAACTTTTCATGGGACTTGCTTGAATTATATATATATATATATATATATATATATATATATATATATATATATATCGTGGATCATGTTTTTGTGCTAAGAACACACAACCTTGTGCGTTTTGAGCCTAATGGTGTAGTTACATCTTATAACCACTTATTTTCCTTCTTGTGTGCATTGTTCTCTTCCTATGATTGTGATTTTTGATTTGTTTGATTCTTTATGTCCATTATTTTGTGTATTCATGCATTTATATTATTGAGGCCATCATTTCATTAGCTCACTTACCCAAATAACCTTACCTTTTATCAACCTTTGTTAGCCAACTTTGAGCCTACAATTAACCCACTTGTTCTCAATTTAGCACATTACAAGCCGTAAAGCGGAAAACAATAAATGTCCTTTATTTGGATCTTTGATTAGCTTAGGCTAGTAATGTGTGTATCATTCAAGTGTGGGGAAACTTGGGACATTGGTTGGGATAAAAGGGTGTTTTTTTTTTTTGTAAATATGGGAAATTGGGTACATACTCATGTATTAATCAAATGTTAGACCTTATGTCTTCATGTTCTTGTATATAGTTTGAAAGAAATATATATATATATATATATATGAGAAAAACAAAAGAAAAAGTGGAAAAGAAAAACAAATTGGAAAAAGAAAGAAAAAGAAGAAAAACAATAAAAAAGGGGACAAAATGCCCCAAAGTAAAGCTCAATAACGATCAATGCATAGGTGTTGTGAAATGACAAGAGAATGCATGAGTATGTGAAAAAGTGAAGAATGGGTAGTTAGGTTAGTACTTAATTGTATAGGTTGTCATAGGTTAGATGGGAAGTCTAAGCTTATCAAAGATTCAAATTTCAAGTCCACTTGACCAAATATGCATGCATATAATAATTGTTGATTGTTAGAAGAAGAACAAATCTTGGAAAGCATGATTAGGGGAGAGTTGAGTGAATCAACCCTAAACACTTGAGCGACTATAGTGCAAACACATCCGATGAGGGTTCGATTACTCAACTACATGTCTCCGCCTACACTCATCACTTTTCTTGCAAGTTTGTAAAAATATTTAATAACTCAATTCAATCGTGGATTTGATTTGATTGCTATCGCTTTAGCCCTTAAGCTTATATATATTCTCTTGGGAATTGATTTATTTTGACCAAGTAATTGCATCCATATAGATAGTTGCATGTAGATAGATTTTAGCATGAGGACATGCTATGGTTTAAGTGTGGGGAGGTTGATAAACCCCATTTTTAGGGTTTATCTTGTTCTTAATTTGAAAGATTTTATGACCTTTTACATATATTTATCCAAGGAAATAGCATGGTTTCATGGTTGTCTCCTAAATTGTGCTTAAGTGTGAAAATATACTTTTTAGGCACTTAATTGCTAATTTTGATTCACCTTTGATTCCACTAGATGTATTGATATGTTTGTTAGTTAATTCATATTGGAAAGGCTAGGAATGGATCAAAGGGATGAAGAGAAAAAGCATGCAAGTGGAGAACTCATGAAGAAACAAGGATTTGGGATGCTGAGATCGACGCGCATGTGCAGCAGACGCGCACGCGTGGATTGTGGAGTCGCATGGCGACGCGTACGCGTACATGACGGGTACGCGTGGATAGGAAACTGTCAAGCGATGCGTACGTGTACATGGCGCGTACACGTCGATGCTCACACGTGACTCACTTAAAGGTAAAATGCTGGGGGCGAATTTTGGGCTTCCCAAGCCCATATCCAACTCATCTCTGATGCTATTTAAGTCATAATTCAGAGGGGAATCACACATTACATCACATTAGTTTAGTTTACTTTAGTTTTGGAGGGAAAGTTAGTTTCTAGAGAGAGTAGCTCTTTCTTCTCTCTAGAATTAGGATTAGATTTTGTTTTTTGTTCTCTTCTTTTAGATCTAGATATACTTCTTCTCCTTCTTCAATTTTCCTTTTGCTTTATGAATTCTTATGTAGATTTCTATTTCTCTTTCAATGCAATTTATGATTTCCATGTCTTTTCATGTTTGATTTGGATTTCTATTATGGATCTCTTTCAATTGTAGTTAGATCTCTCTTTAATTCTTGCAATTCATGTTGTTACCTTTATTGCCTTTTATGTGTTTGATGAAATGCTTCTTTTAGATATGAGTTAGATTTTGTTCTTCTTGGCCTAGGTAGAGTAATTAGTGACACTTGAGTTATCAAACTCTCTTGTTGATTGATAATTAGAGATTGCTAATTGACTTGAATGCCACTAAGCTAGTCTTTCCTTAGGAGTTGGCTAGGACTTGTGGAATCAAGTTAATTCATCCACTTAACTTTTCTCTATGGTTAGAGGTTAACTAAGTGGGAGTAATAAACAATTCTCATCATAATTGATAAGGATAGCTAGGATAGGACTTCTAGTTCTCATACCTTGCCAAGAGCTTTCATAGTTATTAGTTTATTTCCTTTGCAATTTACAATTCTCGTCTCTTATTCCAAAAACCCCAAAACATACCTCTAACCAATAACAAGAACACTTTATTACAATTCCTAGGAAGAACGACCCGAGGTTTGAATACTTCGGTTATTAAGTTTAGGGGTTTGTACCTGTGACTAACATTTTCTTGTATGAAAGAATTATTTGATGGTTTAGAAACTATACTTACAACAAGAATTTATTGTGAAATTATAAACCATCAATTTTCCATTCCTCAGTTTATGGTGGTGGAAATGCATAATCAAAGTGAAATCTACCATATGCTTGGTTTAAGTATGCATATAAGGGATGGTTTTGCTCATTGTAGTATAGAGGAGGTTGCTCCTTCCAAAATCTATTTTCCAATCCCATGATGCCATCAAAAATTGAAGTTATCAAGCCTTACAAAATAATCATAACCAAACTCCAAACCAAGAGGGTGATAACTCAAAGAGAAAATAGAAAATAAAAACTAAAGACATCAATTAACAAAAGAAACAAAATCCTAATTAACAGCAAAAATAATCAAACAACCCAAAAAGTATCTATTCACACTATTCACATATTCACAATAACCAAAATATAGCACTCATTGCACTAGTTCCCCGGCAATGGCGCAAAACTTGATGAATAGGTTTTGTGCTGGTTTAGAATTTCACTCTAGAAAAGAGAACTTCTTCGTTGATAGCATAGTCCAAACCAACAATTAAATCCCATTAATCAGAGTTTAAAATTTCTAATTCAAATTAACCGAGAGTAATTAAACCTCGGGTTGTCTTTTCTAGGAACTAATGCCTAAGAGCGCACAATTTTGGTTGTAAAGGGTAAATGGGTGTTCTCAATAAAGAAGCAAACAATAAAGAGATAATAGAACGACCAAAATTGCAATTAATAAACTAATAAAGGAATAAAAGACCTATGTATGTAATATGAACAAGTAAGACTCCAAATTGATGTAAATGTGGTTCAAAATATAAATGGAACCTTTACTTGGAATGAGATACGGAATTCCTTCCTTGCCATAACCACAACTATGATAATTATGATGGATTAATCTCACTTAGTCTACCGTTAACATCGAAGAGTAAGTCAAGTGAGCATAATTATTATTAATCCACAAATCTTAACTATCTTACTAATTACCTTAGTAAGAAGCTAGCGTTAGTGGAAACAATAACAACTAACAACCCAAGAATTATCACTAAATGTCAGACATTATGACTCTAGTAATCCATATACTCGCTTCCCCCAAGTCAAGGGGTGGAAATCTACCCCATGATCAAAATTTGCATTTCATCAAACACATAATGGGCATAATCAATAAAGATGGAAAAATTGGGAAATTGATAAAAACCATGAACCATAAATGATCAAAATCAAAGCTAGCAACTCAAACAAACATATAATAACCATCAAACATTAAATTCATCAACTAAAACTCAAAATTGCAAAAGTAAATATGTATTGACAAAGTGACATAAAATATGTAGAACAAGTAGTATAATAAAAGAGGAAATTAAGGAAATAATTGCAATGGAAATAGCAAGAATCCAAAATCAAAATTGGGAATGAAAAATTGTAGATAAACCCTAATTATATCACAAGAAAAATTGAGAGAAAAACCTAAACTAAACTATCTGAAAACTTCCTAAGAGTATTGTATGATGTATGATAGTGTATGATATCAATTAGTGTTGCTTCCCCCTTCATATATGCTCCAAAGCCTTTAGAAATGGGCCAAAAATCCCCTTAAATCGCGAGCCACATGACTTTTTAATGAAGTCACGCGCAGGGACTTGTGCATATGCACAGGTATGTGCGTACGAACACATGCTGATTTTCTCCTTTGCATATGCACAGAAGTTGTGCATCGGCACACTTGCTGATTTCCATTCTGTGTAGATGCACAGGGCTGTGCATGGGTGGTGCACGAAATTGCAATCACACTTTTGCAATCCACACAACTAACCAGCAAGTGCACTGGGTCGTCCAAGTAATACCTTACGTGAGTAAGGGTCGATCCCACGGAGATTATTGGTTTGAAGCAAGCTATGTTTATCTTATTATTCTTAGTCAGGATATCAATTAAAATTATCAGTAGGAATTATTAGAAAAATAAAAGAGCGTGAAATAAATAATTGTTACTTTAATTATAGAGAATATGTTGGAGTTTTTGGAGATGCTTTGTCCTCTGAATTTCAACTCTTCCCTGAAATCCTTTTTCCACACGCAAGGCTCTTTCCATGGCAAGCTATATGTAGGGTGTCACCGTTGTCAATGGCTACTTCCCACCCTCTCAGTGAAAACGGTCCAAATGCTCTGTCACAACACGGCTAATCAGCTGTTGGTTCTCGATCATGTCGGAATAGAATCCATTGATTCTTTTGCGTTTGTCATCATGCCCAACAGTCATCCAATCCCAGAATCCTACTCGGAATACCACAGACAAGGTTTAGACTTTCCGAATTCTCATGAATGCCGCCATCAATTCCAGCTTATACCACGAAGATTCTGATTAAGGAATTTAAGAGATACTCATTCAATCTGATGTAGAACGGAGGTGGTTGTCAGGCACACGTTCATGGATTGAGGAAGGTGATGAGTGTCACGGATCATCACCTTCTTCATGTTTAAGCGCGAATGAACATCTTAGATAAGAACAAGCGTGTTTGAATGGAAAACAAAAAATAATTGCATTAATTCATCGAGACGCTGCAGAGCTCCTCACCCCCAACAATGGAGTTTAGAGACTCATGCTGCCAAGGAATATAAAATCCAGTTCTATAGACGTCATGAGATGCAAAGTAAATCTCTAAAAGTTATTTAAATAGTAAACTAGTAACCTAGGTTTACAGAATATGCATAAACTAAGATAATTGGTGCAGAAATCCACTTCTTGGGCCCACTAAGACTAAAGCTTCTCATGTGCTTGGGCTGTTTCTGGAGTTGAACGCCAGGTTGTGACGTGTTTTGGGCGCTGAACTCCAACTTGTAACCTGTTTCTGGCGCTGGACGCCAGATAGCAGCATGAAACTGGCGTTGAACGCCAGTGTAGGTCGTCTATCTTCGCGCAAAGTATAAACTATTATATATTGCGGAAAAGCCCTGGATGTCTACTTTCCAACCCAATTGAGAGCGCGTCAATTGGACTCCTGTAGCTCCAAAAAATCCATTCCGAGTGCAGGGAGGTCAGGATCCAACAGCATCAGCAATCCTTTTTCAGCCTAACTCAGATTTTTGCTCAGCTCCTTCAATTTTAGCCAGAAAATACATGAAATCACAGAAAAACACACAAACTCATAGTAAAGTCTAGAAATATGATTTTTTCCTAAAAACTATTAATATTATACTAAAAACTAATTAAAACATGCTAAAATCTACATGAAATTACCCCCAAAAAGCGTATAAAATATCCGCTCATCACAACACCAAACTTAAACTGTTGCTTGTCCCCAAGCAACTAGATGAACAAAAATAGGATAAAAAGAATTTAAGGAGTAATAAAATCTCCGAGTTTTAAGTGAAGCTCAGATTCTAATTTAGATGAGCGGGGCTAGTAGCTTTTTGTTTTTGAACAGTTTTGGCATCTCCCTTTATCCTTTGAAATTCAGAATGATTGGCATCCATAGGAACTCAGAATTTAGATAGTATTATTGATTCTCCTAGTGTAGTATGTTGATTCTTGAACACAGTTACTTTATGAGTCTTGGTCGTGGCCCTAAGCACTTTGTTTTCCAGTATTACCACCGGATACATAAATGCCACAGACACATGACTGGGTGAACCTTTTCAGATTGTGACTCAGCTTTGCTAAAGTCCTCAGTTAGAGGTGTCCAGAGCTCTTAAGTACACTCTTTTTGCTTTGGATCACGACTTTAACAATTCAGTCTGAAGCTTTTCACTTGGACCTGCATGCCACAAGCACATGGTTAGGGACAGCTTGATTTAGCCGCTTAGGCCTGGAATTACTTCCTTGGGCCCTCCTATCCACTGATGCTCAAAGCCTTGGATCATTTTCACCCTTGCCTTTTGGTTTTAAGGGCTATTGGTTTTTCTTTTTCTTGATCCAATGATTTCTTGTAAAAGTTTTTTTTTCACTGCTTTTTCTTGCTTCAAGAATCAAATTCATGATTTTTCAGATCATCAATAACATTTCTCTTTTTCATCATTCTTTCAAGAGCCAACAATTTTAACATTCATAAACAACAAGATCAAAAATATGCACTGTTCAAGCATTCATTCAGAAGACAAAAAGTATTGCCACCACATATAAATAATTAGAATTTTTATTATTAAGAACTCGAAAAAATTATTGCCTCTTTATTCTAAAAATCTACTATTTTATTCATGTTTCATGATGATGAGAAAAATAAATTATAACTTAATTGAAAATAAAATCAAAATAGATATGCTAATTACTACTACTCCTATATAACTTCTAAGGTAAAATCCTATAATAATACTATCACAGAGTTAAAGCTAGAATTAGAACTTAACAACCTGTATTTTGGAAAGTGGATGTTCCTCTAGTCTGTGGGATGCTTGGTCCTTCAAGAATTAATTTCTGACGCTTCAGTTCCTTCAGTTCACATCCTTGCTCTTCCTGTTCCCTTAGGTGCCATGATCTTAATGAGTTTTAGCTCAGTGATCATGGCAAATCACACCAAACTTAGAGGTTTGCTTGTCCTCAAGCCAAAGAAAGGAAAGGAGAAGAATAGAGGGAGAGGCAATTTCGAAATCCAAAAGATATGATGAGTTGAAAAAGATTTGAAAAAGATTTGGATTGGAAAAAGATTTGTGTTTATGAATTAAGATACATTTGACATTTTTGAAAAAGGAATTTTAGAAATTAGGATTAAAATTTTTGGAATTGAAGGATGATATTTTAAAACATGTTTATGCAAGAAATTATGAATTGAAACATAAAAATTAGAAAATTTGTGAAGAAAAACGAATTTTACCTCCTCCCCACCATTCTGGCGTTAAACGCCCAAATGCTGCTTGTTTTGGGCGTTTAACGCCCAATTGTTGCTTCTCCTGGGCGTTCAACACCCAGCTGTTGCTTCTTTCTGGCGTTGAACGCCAGGAAGTCCTTCAACGCCAGGAAGTCCTTTGTCACTGGGCGTTTTTCTAAACGCCCAGGATGCTCTAGTTCTGGCGTTAAACGCCCAGAAGGTGCTTCTTTCTGGCGTTCAACGCCCAGAAGATGCTCCTTTCTGGCGTTTAACGCCCAGATGGCTACCCTTACTGGCGTTGAACGCCCAGTGGGTGCTTCTTTTGGGCGTTCAACGCCCAAAATGTTTCTTACTGGCTTTTTCACGCCAGTGAGCTTCCAAATTCTGTTGTAACTCTGTGAATCCAATCAATTGCTATTTTACCTTGAAGATACTTTGACATATACCTGTAAAAATCAATTAATTAATCAAAACGAATAAAATTAAATTTTGTGATTGGCTGGGTTGCCTCCCAGCAAGCGCTTCTTTAATGTCGTTAGCTGGACTATTACTGAGCTTTAATTAAGTCTCAGTTTTGAGCATTCTTGCTCAAAATTGCTTTCAGGATAAAGTTTAACTCCCTGTCCATTAACAATGAACTTTTTGTTAGAGTCATTATCCTGAAGCTCTACGTATCCATATGGTGATACACTTGTAATTACATATGGACCTCTCCACCGGGATTTTAATTTCCCGGGGAATAATTTGAGCCTAGAATTAAATAGCAGAACTTTCTTCCCTGACTCAAAGACTCTGGATGACAATTTCTTATCATGCCATCTTTTTGCTTTCTCTTTATAAATTTTTGCATTCTCGAAAGCATTGAGTCTAAATTCCTCTAGCTCATTTAACTGAAGCAATCGTTTTTCTCCAGCTAACTTGGCATCAAGGTTCAGGAATCTGGTTGCCCAGTAGATCTTATGTTCCAGTTCCACTGGCAAGTGACATGCCTTTCCATACACAAGCTGGTATGGAGAGGTCCCTATAGGGGTCTTGAATACTGTTCTGTATGCCCACAGAGGATCATCTAAGCTTCTTGCCCAATCCCTTCTACGGTTAATTACAGTCCGTTCCAAGATTCTTTTAAGTTCTCTGTTAGAGACTTCAGCTTGCCCATTTGTCTATGGATGATATGGAGTGGCTACCCTGTGGCTAACTCCATAACGAACCAAAGCAGAGTAAAGCTGTTTATTGCAGAAATGAGTGCCCCTATCACTGATTAATACTCTAGGGGTACCAAATCTGCTGAAGATGTGTTTATGGAGGAATTTTAACACTGTTTTAGTGTCATTAGTAGGTGTTGCAATAGCTTCCACCCATTTGGATACATAATCCACTGCCACCAGAATATAAGTGTTTGAGTACGATGGTGGGAAAGGTCCCATGAAGTCAATGCCCCATACATCAAACAACTCAATCTCCAAGATCCCTTGTTGAGGCATGGCATAATTGTGAGGCAGATTGCCAGATCTTTGGCAACTATCACAATTAAGCACAAACGCTCGGGAATCTTTATAGAGAGTAGGCCAGTAGAAGCCACATTGGAGGACTCTTGTGGCTGTTCACTCACTTCCAAAATGTCCTCCATACTGGGATCCATGGCAGTGCCATAGGATCTTCTGCGCTTCTTCTTTAGGTACACATCTACAAATTACTCCGTCTGCACATCTCTTAAAGAGATACGGCTCATCCCAAAGATAATACTTTGCATCCATGATCAGCTTCTTTGATTGCTGCCTACTGTATTCTTTGGGTATGAATCTCACTGCCTTGTAGTTTGCAATGTCTGCAAACCATGGCACTTCCTGGATGACAAAGAGTTGCTCATCCGGAAAGTTTTCAGAGATCTCAATAAAAGGGAGGGACGCCCCTTCTACTGGTTCTATTAGGGATAGGTGATCTGGTACCTAATTCTCTGTCCCTTTTCTGTCTCTTATTTCTATATCAAACTCTTGCAGAAGCAACACCCATCTTATAAGTCTGGTTTTTGAATCCTGCTTTGTGAGTAGATATTTAAGAGCAGCATGATCAGTGTACACAATCACTTTTGATCCTACTAAATAGGATCTGAATTTGTCAATGGCGTAAACCACTGCAAGTAGCTCTTTTTCTGTGGTTGTGTAGTTCTTCTGTGCGTCATTTAGAACACTGCTGGCATAGTAAATGACGTGCAGAAGCTTGTCATGCCTTTTTCCTAACACTGCACCAATGGCATGGTCATTGGCATCACACATTAGTTCAAATGGCAATGTCCAGTTTGGTGCAGAGATGATTGGTGCTGTGACCAATTTAGCTTTCAGAGTCTCAAATGCCTGCAAACACTCCTTATCAAAGACAAATGGTGTGTCAGCAGCTAGCAGGTTACTCAGAGGATTGGCGATTTTTGAAAAATCCTTGATAAACCTCCTATAGAATCCTGCATGCCCCAGAAAGCTTCTGATTGCCTTAACATTGGCAGGTGGTGGTAATTTTTCAATTACCTCTACCTTAGCTTGATCCACCTCTATTCCCTTGTTCAAAATTTTGTGCCCAAGGACAATTCCTTCAGTCACCATAAAGTGACATTTTTCCCAGTTTAAAACCAGGTTAGTCTTTTGGCATCTCTTCAGAACAAGTGCTAAATGGTCAAGGCAGGAGCTGAATGAGTCTCCAAATATTGAAAAGTCATCCATGAAGACTTCCAGAAATTTTTCCACCATATTAGAGAAAATTGAGAGCATGCACATCTGAAAGGTTGCAGGTGCATTGCACAAGCCAAATGGCATCCTTTTGTATGCAAATACTCCAGATGGACATGTGAATGCCGTTTTCTCTTGATCTTGGGGATCTACTGTAATTTGATTATAACCTGAATATCTATCCAGTAAGCAGTATTATTCATGACCTGCTAGTCTTTCTAGCATCTGGTCTATGAATGGTAAAGGAAAATGATCCTTTCTGGTGGCTGTATTGAGCCTTCTATAATCAATACACATACGCCACCCTGTAACTGTTCTTGTAGGAACCAGTTTATTTTTTTCATTGTGAACCACTGTCATGCCTCCTTTCTTAGGGACGACTTGGACAGGGCTCACCCAGGGGCTGTCAGAAATAAGATAAATAATCCTAGCCTCTAGTAATTTAGTGACCTCCTTCTGCACCACTTCCTTCATGGCTGGATTCAGCTGCCTTTGTGGTTGAACCACTGGCTTGGCATCACCCTCCAATAGGATCTTGTGCATGCATCTGGCTGGGCTAATGCCCTTAAGATCACTGATGGACCACCCAAGAGCTGCCTTGTGTGTCCTTAGCACTTGAATTAGTGCTTCCTCTTCTTGTGGCTCTAGGGTGGAGCTTATGATCACAGGAAAGGTATCACCTTCTCCTAAAAATGCATATTTCAGAGATGGTGGTAAGGTTTGAGCTCGGGTTTGGGAGGTTTCTCCTCTTCCTGAGGGATTTTCAGAGGTTTTATTATTCTCTCTGATTTTTCCAAATCAGGCTGAACTTCTTTAAAGATGTCCTCTAACTCTGATTCGAGACTCTCAGCCATATTGACCTCTCTCACCAGAGAGTCAATAATATCAACACTCATGCAGTCATTTGGGGTGTCTGGATGTTGCATAGTTTTGACAACATTCAACTTGAACTCCTCCTCATTGACTCTCAGGGTTACTTCCCCTTTTTGAACGTCAATGAGGGTTCGGCCAGTTGCTAGGAAAGGTCTTCCTAGAATGAGAGTTGCACTCTTGTGCTCCTCCATTTCCAGCACCACAAAGTCAGTAGGAAAGGCAAATGGCCCAACCTTGACAATCATGTCTTCAATCACGCCTGATGGGTATTTAATGGAGCCATCAGCAAGTTGAAGACATATCCAGGTTGGTTTGACTTCTTCAGTCAAACTGAGCTTTGTGATAATAGATGCAGGTATTAGGTTGATACTTGCCCCAAGATCACATAGAGCTTGCTTGGTACAATTACCCTTAAATGTGCATGGTATCATAAAGCTCCCGGGGTCTTTAAGTTTCTCAGGTAAGCTTTTCAGAATGACTGCACTGCATTCTTCAGTGAGGTAAACTTTTTTGGTCTCCCTCCAATCCTTCTTATGACTTAAGATATCTTTCATGAACTTAGCATAAGAGGGTATTTGCTCAAGTGCTTCTGCAAACGGAATCTTTATTTCAAGAGTCCTGAGATAGTCTGCAAAGCGGGCAAATTGCTTATCCTGTTCCGCTTGGCGGAGTATTTGAGGATAAGGCATTTTGGCTTTGTATTCCTCAACCTTAGTTGTTGCAGGTTTATTACATGTAGAAGTGGGTTGGGAAGCCTTTTTAGAAGGGTTGTTATCAGTACTTTTATATGGTTGATCTCCCACTGGCGTTTGAATGCCAGGGGTGATAGCTGAAGTGGCGTTAGACGCCAACTCCTTATCTGTTACTGGCATCTGAACGCCAGAACTATGCTTCCCTTGGGCGTTCAACACCGGATTCATGCTTGTTTCTGGCGTTGAACGCTAGAAATGAGCCTGGTCTGGGCGTTCAGCGCCAGCCTTATTCCTCTCTGGGCTCTGATTGTCTTCAGAGGGATTTTGAGTAGCCATTTGTTCATTTCTTGGCTTTCTGCTGCTTTGAAGTGAGGTAATTAATGTTTTCCCACTTCTCAATTGAACTGCTTGGCATTCTTCTGCTATTTGTTTTGACAGTTGCCTTTCTGTTTGCTTTAACTGTACTTCCATATTCCTGTTAGCCATTCTTGTTTCCTGTAGTATTTCCTTGAATTCGGCTAGCTGTTGGGTTAGAAAGTCTAATTGCTGATTGAATTCATTAGCCTGATCCACAAGACTGAGTTCAGCAGTTATTGTTTTAGCTTCTTCTTTCATGGAAGATTCACTGCTTAGGTACATATGCTGATTTCTGGCAACTGTATCAATAAGCTCTTGGGCTTCTTCAATTGTTTTTCTCATATGTATAAATCCACCAGCTGAGTGGTCTAGAGAAATCTAAGCTTTTTCTGTAAGCCCATAGTAGAAGATGTCTAATTGCACCCACTCTGAAAACATTTTAGAGGGGCATTTTCTTAGCATCTCTCTGTATCTCTCCTAGGCATCATAAAGGGATTCGTTATCTCCTTGATTGAAGCCTTGGATGCTTAGCCTTAGCTGTGTCATCCATTTTGGAGGGAAATAGTGATTCAGGAATTTTTTTGACAGCTGTTTCCATGTTTTTATGCTGTCCTTAGGTTGGTTATTTAACCACCTCTTAGCTTGATCTTTTACAGCAAATGGAAACAGTAGTAATCTGTAGACATCCTGATCTATTTCCTTATCATGTACTGTGTCAGCAATTTGCAAAAATTGTGCCAGAAACTCTGTAGGTTCTTCCTGTGGAAGACCGGAATACTGGCAGCTTTGTTGCACCATGATAATGAGCTGAGGATTCAACTCAAAGCTACTAACTCCAACGGAGGGTATACAGATACTACTCCCATATGAAGCAGTAGTGGGGTTAGCATATGACCCCAGAGTCCTCCTGGACTGTTCATTTCCACTTAGTTCCATGATGGAATAAAGGAGATGGTATGTATGTTGATATTATTTATTTTATAAAAATAAAATAAAAATGGAATAAATAAAAACAGAATAAAATAAAAAAATTGAAAATATTTTGTGAAGATTTTCAAAAAATTTTGAAATTGAAATCTGAAATTTTTATATAAAAATTTTGAAATTATTGTTTAAAATTAGTTAGAAAAGATATTCTTTTGAATTTTGAATTTTATGATGAAAGAGAAAAACACACAGAAGACACAAGACTTAAAATTTTTAGATCTAATGCTCCTTATTTTCGAAAAGTTTGGAGGGAAAACACCAAGGAACACCAAACTTAAAAATTTTAAGATCAAAACACAAGAAAAACTCAAGAACACCTTGAAGATTCACAAGAACACAAGAACAAAAGAAAGAACACCAAACTTGAAATTTTTAGAAAACTTCACTAAATTTTCGAAAATTGAAGAAAAATTAACAATAAAACACCAAACTTAAAGTTTGGCACAAGATTAAATCAAGAAAAATTATTTTTAAAAGAAGTTTTGAAATAAAGATACCCAATTACCAAGAACATAGACCAACGCTCTAGCCAATTGGGCAGAAAATGTAACGATTGTTCTGAATAGGTATATTTCTTTTGGAAGACTAATGCTTTGGATTAGCACAAGAAAAACAAGAAAATACACAGAACAAGAAAAACTCAAGATCAAACAAGAAAAATAAACAAGAACAACTTAAAGATCAATGAAGAACAAAATAAAAAAACACAAATTTGAAAATTTAAAGGAAAAATATAAAATATGCAATTGACACCAAACTTAGAACAAGACACTAAACTCACGAAAAAGATTAAAATTGGTAAAGAAAAATAATATTTTTGAAAGATTTTTTTAAAAAGAATTTATCCTATCAGAATTTAATGACTCTATAACAACAAAAATAAACTATTCCTAATCTAAGAAATAAAATAAACCTTTAGTTGTTCAAACTCGAACATTCCCCGGCAACGGCGCCAAAAACTTGGTGCACGAAATTGCAATCACACTTTTGCAATCTGCACAACTAACCAGCAAGTGCACTGGGTTGTCCAAGTAATACCTTACGTGAGTAAGGGTCGATCCCATGGAGATTATTGGTTTGAAGCAAGCTATGTTTATCTTATTATTCTTAGTCAGGATATCAATTAAAATTATCAGTAGGAATTATTAGAAAAATAAAAGAGCGTGAAATAAATAATTGTTACTTTAATTATGGAGAATAAGTTGGAGTTTTTGGAGATGCTTTGTCCTCTGAATTTCAACTCTTCCTTGAAATCCTTTTTCCACACGCAAGGCTCCTTCCATGGCAAGCTATATGTAGGGTGTCACCGTTGTCAATGGCTACTTCCCATCCTCTCAGTGAAAATGGTCCAAATGCTCTGTCACAGCACGGCTAATCAGCTGTTGGTTCTCGATCATGTCGGAATAGAATCCATTGATTCTTTTGCGTTTGTCATCACGCCCAACACTCACGAGTTTGAAGCTCGTCACAGTCATCCAATCCCAGAATCCTACTCGGAATACCACAGACAAGGTTTAGACTTTCCGGATTCTCATGAATGCCGCCATCAATTCCAGCTTATACCATGAAGATTCTGATTAAGGAATTTAAGAGATACTCATTCAATCTGATGTAGAACGGAGGTGGTTGTCAGGCACACATTCATGGATTGAGGAAGGTGATGAGTGCCACGGATCATCACCTTTTTCATGTTTAAGCGCGAATGAACATCTTAGATAAGAACAAGCGTGTTTGAATGGAAAACAAAAAATAATTGCATTAATTCATCGAGACGCTGCAGAGCTCCTCACCCCCAACAATGGAGTTTAGAGACTCATGCTGCCAAGGAATATAAAATCCAGTTCTATAGACATCATGAGATGCAAAGTAAATCTCTAAAAGTTGTTTAAATAGTAAACTAGTAACCTAGGTTTACAAAATATGAGTAAACTAAGATAATTGGTGCAGAAATCCACTTCTGGGGCCCACTTGGTGTGTACTGGGGCTGAGACTAAAGCTTCTCACGTGCTTGGGCTGTTTCTGGAGTTGAACGCCAGGTTGTGACGTGTTTTGGGCGCTGAACTCCAACTTGTAACCTATTTCTGGCGCTGGACTCCAGACAGCAGCATGAAACTGGCGTTGAACGCCAGTTTACGTTGTCTATCTTCGCGAAAAGTATGGACTATTATATATTGCTGGAAAGCCCTGGATGTCCACTTTCCAACCCAATTGAGAGCGCGTCAATTGGACTCCTGTAGCTCTAAAAAATTCATTCCGAGTGCAGGGAGGTCAGGATCCAACACCATCAGCAGTCCTTTTTCAGCGTAACTCAGATTTTTTCTCAGCTCCTTCAATTTCAGCCAGAAAATACTTGAAATCACAGAAAAACACACAAACTCATAGTGAAGTCCAGAAATATGATTTTTGCCTAAAAACTAATAATATTATACTAAAAACTAATTAAAACATGCTAAAATCTACATGAAATTACCCCCAAAAAGCGTATAAAATATCCGCTCATCAATGGGCACAGGTGCTGATTTTGACCGTTGTGCGTAGGCAGAGAAAGTGTCTATGGGCACACTCTGAAATGCTTTTCTCCTTTGTTTTCTTCATGTTTTCTCCCAATTGCATGCTTCTCTTCCACTCTTATCAAGGCATTCCAACCTAATACACCTGAAATAACTCATCAAAATTATCAAGGCATCGAATAAAATTGTTTAAATTAAGCACAAATTAGCATATTTTCACAATTAGGCACAATTTAGAAAGAAAAAACAAAAGCATGCTATTTTGATAAATAAATGTGGGTTCATATGATGAAATCCACTCAAATCAATTCAAAATTTATCATCAAATATGGATTCATCAGTTCACATACTCTAGAGACAGGATCCGGTTCACTGTATGTGGAATGACTAGACTCTTAGTGAAGACAACTCTCATGCCCGGTGAGAGGCCTTCAGTGAGAATCTTCTTATCCCTCTAGCCTTTAGGTACCTTCTTCTTATTACCTTCTTCTTATCCCTCTACACTGAGAGTGAAAGCTGGAACACTATGTATTGCACAATGGTGCCTCCTTTCTTAGAGGGAGAACTTGAACAAGATACAATTCTCATGTAGTCTCAAGACTAGCTCTCCTCTTTCCACATTAATCAGAGCCTTAGCAATGGCTAGAAAAGGCCTTCCAAGGATGATGGAGTCATCTTTGTCCTCCCAAGTGTCTTGGATCAAAAAATCTGCAGGGATGTAAAGGTCTTCAACCTTCACAAGAAAATCTTCTACCATGCCATATACCCTTTTCAGGGTCTTGTTTTCCATCTCCAGTGAGATCTTGGCAGGCTACACATTTTGAATTCCTATCCTTTTCATCACAGTGAGGGGCATGAGGTTAATGCTTGAGCCAAGGTCGCATAATTCCTTTTCAAAGGTGATTGGTGCACAAAATTGTGATCCCAATGCCGCCAACAACTTGGTACGCACAATTGTAATCTCAACTCTTTTTCACAACTTCGCACAACTATCCAGCAAGTGCACTGGGTCATCCAAGTAATAAACCTTACGTGAGTAAAGGTCGATCCCATGGAGATTGTCTGCTTAAAGCAAGCTATGGTCATTTTGTAAATCTCAGTCAGGCGGATTCAAATGGTTATGGAGTTTTAATAATTTAAAAGATAAATAAGCATAAAATAAAAATAGAGATACTTATGTAATTCATTGGTTGGAATTTCAGATAAGCATATGGAGGTGCGTTATTCCTTCTGAATCTCTACTTTCCTACTGCCTTTGATGAGCGGATAATTTATACGCTTTTTGGCATTGTTTTTAGTATGTTTTTAGTATGTTTTAGTTAATTTTTATTATATTTTTATTAGTTTTTATTTAAAATTCACTTTTCTAGACTTTACTATGAGTTTGTGTGTTTTTCTGTGATTTCAGGTATTTTCTGGCTGAAATTAAGGGACCTGAGCAAAAATCTGATTCAGAGGCTGAAAAGGACTGCAGATGCTGTTGGATTCTGACCTCCCTGCACTCGAAGTAGATTTTCTGGAGCTACAGAAGCCCAATTGGCGCGTTCTTAATTGCGTTGGAAAGTAGACATTCTGGTCTTTCCAGCAATGTATAATAGTCCATACTTTGCCCAAGATTTTATGGCTCAAACAGGCGTTCCAAGTCAGCTCAAGAATTCTGGCGTAAAACGCCGGAACTGGCACAAGAATGGGAGTTAAACGCCCAAGCTGGCACAAAAGCTGGCGTTTAACTCCAAGAAAAGTCTCTACACATGAAAGCTTCAATGCTCAACCCAAGCACACACCAAGTGGGCCCGGAAGTGGATTTTTATGTAATTTACTCATCTTTGTAAATCCTAAGCTACTAGTTCTCTACAAATAGGACCCTTTGCTATTGTATTTTCATCTTTTGATCAATTTAGATCCTTAGATCTTCTTTGGACGTCTAGTTCTTAGATTATGGGGGCTGGCCTCCCGGCCATGCCTAGGTATTGTTCTTATGTATTTTCAACGGTGGAGTTTCTACACACCATAGATTAAGGTGTGGAGCTCTGCTGTACCTCGAGTATTAATGCAATTACTGTTGTTCTTCTAATCAATTCTGCTTATTCTTGTTCTAAGATATCACTTGTTCCTCAACTTGATGAATGTGATGATCCGTGACACTCATCATCATTCTCACACATGAACGTGTGCCTGATAACCACCTCCGTTCTACCTTAGATTGAGTGGATATCTCTTTGATTCCTTAATCAGAATCTTCGTGGTATAAGCTGGAATTGATAGCGGCATTCTTGAGAATCTGGAAGGTCTAAACCTTGTCTGTGGTAGTCTGAGTAGGATTCTAGGATTGAATGACTGTGACGAGCTTCAAACTCGCGATTGTGGGGCGTTAGAGATAGACGCAAAAGAATCACTAGATTCTATTCCGACATGATCGAGAACCGACAGATGAATAGCCGTGCTGTGACAAAGCACATTGAACATTTTCACTGAGAGGACGGGATTGTAGCCATTGACAACGGTGATGCCCAACATACAGCTTTCCATGGAAAGGAGTAAGTAGGATTGGATGAAGACAGTAGGAAAGCAGAGAGACGAAAGGGACAAAGCATCTCCATACGCTTATCTGAAATTCTCGCCAGTGAATTACATAAGTATCTCTATCTTTATTTTATGCTTTATTCATAAATCATCCATAACCATTTGAATCTACCTGACTGAGATTTACAAGATGACCATAGCTTGCTTTATACCAACAATCTCCGTGGGATCGACTCTTACTCGCGTAAGGTTTATTACTTGGACGACCCAGTGCACTTGCTGGTTAGTTGTGCGAAGTTGTGATAAAGAGTTGAGATTGCAATTGAGCGTACCATGTTGATGGCGCCATTGATGATCACAATTTCGTGCACCAGCCTTCGTCCAATCTTTCATACTACTTTCCATGGCAAGCTGTATATTGGGTGTCAGCATTGTCAATGGCTACTTCTCGTCCTCTTAGTGAAAATGGTCCTCTACGGTTTCTGTACGACTAATCAACTGTCGAATTTCTCATATCGGATGAAAAATACCATGCACAGATATCGTATGGCTAATCAGCTGTTGGTTCTCGATCATGTAGGAATAGGATTTGCTATCCTTTTGCGTCTGTCACCACGCCCTACAGTCGCGAGTTTGAAGCTCATCACAGTCATCCCATCCCAGATCCTACTCGGAATACCACAGACACGGTTTAGACTTTCTGGATCTCAGGAATGCTGCCAATAGATTCTAGCTTATACCACGAAGATTATAATCTCAAATTCAGATGCCTCATTGTCAGAAGGAAGTTGATGTGACTCGTTGATTAGAAATCCAAGAGATATACATTCAAGCTTGTTTTCATGTAGAACGGAAGTGGTTGTCAATCACACGTTCATAAGTGAGAATGGTGATGAGTGTCACATAATCATCACATTCATCATGTTCTTGTATGCGAATGGATATCTTAGAATAAGAATAAGCATGAATTGAATAGAAGAACAATAGTACTTTGCATTAATACTCGAGGAACAGCAGAGCTCCACACGTTAATCTATGGTGTGTAGAAACTCCACCGTTAAAAATACATAAGTGATAATGGTGTTCATTAGCTTCTGCCCCATAAGGGGAACCAAAATAACCAAGACGTCGGTCTAATGACTAAACGTCCAATGATGTCTAATACAATAGTAAAAAGATCTATTTATACTAAACTAGTTACTAGGGTTACATAAACAAGTAAATAAGGCAGAAATCTACTTCCAGGTGTAGAGGCCTTCCTTGGAGTTAAATGACAGTTTGTAACTTGTTTCTGGCGTTTAACGCCAGAATAGGGCAGAAAGCTGGCGTTGAACGCCAGTTTGCGTCATCTAAACACGGAAAAAGTATAGACTATTAAATATTGCTGGAAAGCCTTGGATGTCTACTTTCCAACGCTATTGAGAGCGCGACATTTGGGTTTCTGTAGCTCTAGAAATTCCATTTCGAGTGCAGGGAGGTTAGAATCCAACAGTATCTGCAGTCCTTTGTTAGCCTCTGAATCAGATTTTTGCTTAGGTCCCTCAATTTCAGCCAGAAAATACCTGAAATCACAGAAAAAGACACAAACTCATAGTAAAGTCTAGAAATGTGAATTTTGCTTAAAAACTAATAAAATTATACTAAAAAGTGACTAAATCAAACTAAAAACTATGTAAAAATATTGCCAAAAAGTGTATAAATTATCCGCTCTACAAAATCAGCAAAGATAAAAATAGAATAATGCAAGAAGTTATAGAAAGTGATCCATAGAAAGGACCTAACGAGGTCCTAATAAAATGGATCGCTATAAAATAACTTGAAAACTGGCCGACACAAAGAAGTCGGACCAGCCACAATAACTCAAGTTATAAGTAAAGCCCTGGAAAGAGGTCTGGCCAACCCTATAAAAGAGGATTACTATAACTTAGAAGAGCCCGACATGATGAAGTCGGAATCCTACGAAAAAATTACAAAGGTAATCCCTGAAAGAGACCTGAACAAGGTCCAAGAAAGAGGATTACCAAGTAACTCGACAGGGCCCGACATGACGAAGTGGCCCAAAAATATAAAGTTACAAAGGTAATCCCTGAAAGAGACCTGAACAAAGTCCAAGAAAGAGGATCACCAAGTAACTCGATAGGGCCCGACATGACGAAGTTGGCCCAAAAATATAAAGTTACAAAGGTAATCCCTGAAAGAGACCTGAACAAGGTCCAAGAAAGAGGATCACCAAGTAACTCGACAGGGACCGACATGACGAAGTCGGCCCAAGAATATAAAGTTACAAAGGTAATCCCTGAAAGAGACCTGAACAAGGTCCAAAAAAGAGGATTACCAAGTAACTCGACAGGACCCGACATGATGAAGTCGGCCCAAAAATATAAAGTTACAAAGGTAATCCCTGAAAGAGACCTAAACAAGGTCCAAGAAAGAGGATTACCAAGTAACTCGATAGGATCCGACATGATAAAGCTACCCCTGAAAGAGACCTAAATAAAAGTCCAAAAAAGAGGGTTACAAACAAACTCAACCCGAGTTGAAGAAATCGGCAATCTCAAGTATTATAATTCCTAACAAAGACCTGAGCAAAGTTCAAATTGTTGAAAGCAGCATCAGGTAAAGGAACCAAGCCGATCATGTTAGACAAAGTCCTGACACTCTCAAAGACTACGAAGGTACCAAGACAAGCGCAGACAAATATGATATGAAAACAAAAGTTATAATAATAGCCAGCTTCAGAGGCCACCAGGTTCAGCCCACAAAGCCTGGAAACTACATTGTTTATCAAAATAAAGTTGTTAAACAAGCAACTAGAAATTCAGTTAACACCCGAAGGAATTTAAAAATAAAGCCCACACGCCAGGCAATCTACAACGAGCAAGAAGGAAATTCAGTTAACACCCGAAGGCTTCTCAGTAGCATCAACTAGAGGTGAAGGAGGACAAGTCTGAAGAGGCACTGTATCCACCGTCCCATCATCCCGGTTCAAGATTTTGCAATCCGGTTCCTCCCCTGGGTGATTGATTTCAGTAGTGGAAGTCGGAGAAGTCGGCGCAACAGAAGTCTTGGTAGCGGGTTGTGAAGGACGATCATCATCATCATCATCATCATAAGCAGCAGTAACACAGCCTACAAGATGACTCTGAACCGGACAGATTCCAAGCTAACCCTGAGCTCCATCATCTCTCTATAAGTAGTAATATAGCTATCCTTATGTTTTAACGCCGTATCCTCGGCCAGTTGCACAGTAGTCGCCAGACTAACAGCCCGAGCCTTTTCCCCCTTTAGCTCATTTTACAGCTCGGCCATTTTCACCTCGAGCTCCTCCTTCAAACCCTTAATTCACTTTGGTAGCATGGATAGGAAGATCTTGAGCAGTCCCATATAAAGCCGCTCCCATGTGTGCCAGTGTAATACCACTCCGAGTAATGAAGTATAAATGACGAAGAATGGATACATCGTCAGTAGGCATAACACCACAGGGAGCAATTTGTTGATCTACAAACCCAACAGCATCAAAGTCGGGAGCACCAAGATTAAAAGGCTTGACAGTCCGAGGTATTTTTGGAGGAGGAGCGGCAGAAGGAGAGGAGGTACCAACAGAAGTTTGCGACGGATCGACCAAACGAACCCGGGGAGTAGGGATTATCCTCCTCGGCCCATGATAACTCGGGACAGACGGCTTCGACAAAACCTGGGAGGACCCTTCCCTGACCACCTTGGTCGGGATGTTCTGAGCCACGGTAGCTTTCCTCGCCTTCTTAAAGGCCTTCAGCAAGTCATTATTCTTCGACATCTCTAAAAAATTCAAAAAATACAGCAACTTACAAGCCAGAAAAGAAAGCAGAAAACAAAATAAATGGGGACACAGTTTATAATACCCAGCACGGTGCGGATCAAAGATGGATCCCCCAGAAATTTCTTGGTCTCAAGATGGGGAGGTTCCTCCCAAATATCCTCCAAAGCAGCAACAAAAGCCTGCTCAACCTCATCTAACATCTCCCAAGTATACCTGGATACAACTACATTCATCTGCCATTCTAAAGGAAAGCGAGGCTCACCATTCTCATCCAGAAAGAAAGGACGAGCTCCTTCAACAGCTTGGATCTTGAAAAAGTAATTCTTAAAATCTTGAAAAGACTCATCATACATGGAAAAAACCTTATGTCCCTGGGCTGACCTAAATGAAATCCAAGAAGCTTTCTTTTTGGTAGTTCCAGGCTTGGTCAACACAAACAGATACAGAAAAAGAGTTAAAGAGGGCTTAACACCGAATTCATGACAAACCAGCTGAAAAATCTCAATAAAACCCCAAGAATTCAGATGAAGCTGAGATGGGGCTACATTACAAGACTATAACAGGTCGGTCTCAAAGGAAGTAAAAGGAAGGGTAATATCCATCTGGATAAAGAATAAATCATATGCATAAAAGAAAGGACGCTCTCCCTGGGTCGGAACAGGAAAGCAGACCCTGTCATCAGAATCGGGTGCCACCAACTCATAGTTGCGTTCTTGATTCTCACTACTACATATCCGATGGTGTTTTCTAAGCTCCGCACAGAACTCCGAATTAGCTAGAGACACACATAGCAACACAAGGTAGTCCAACCAGTCCAACATCCCCTCGGGAACCTTAGAAGACGCCTTGACAATATTTTTGCGAGAAGACATGGTTAACTAGTCCTACAAGAAGAAAAGAAGATTTGATTACTCAAAAACATCTCGAAACACTAATCGAACAACTCAGGCATAAATGGAGAGAACTCAAAAACTAAAGCATATAGGTATCAAGAAGCTAGGCAAAGCAACAAAAGGGAACGCCAGGACCCAGTCCAAAAAAAAAGTTCCAGGGGCATCCTTTAGAGGCAGAATAAGGACTCAGGAAAGCCTACAAGCCAACATCTCTACACGTTCCAACAAGAAAATAAAGTCTTTATTTCAACAAAGAATGACACTCGAAAAGGCCACAAACCAAATAAAGTCATCAAAATTAGGCGCCTCTCGAAAATACGATTTCAGTCTACCCAACAGCAAGAACATGCCAAGTGGAAAAACTATCAAAGGCACAATCATTCTTCAAAATCAAACAAAGAAACTTATACAGAAACAGGCAGCAACATGTAAAACCATAGAAGCTTCAACCATTCAAAAAATGCCAAGAAAAGAAGAAACCAGAAATCACAGTGACAAAAAGCATAGAAATGCAAAAAGGTTCAAACTTTCCAAAAATTACTCAAGTACCAGGAAAAGAAAACAATGCAAGCAAAAGAAAAGATGAACCAACTTGAGAAAAGGGGAAGTGTACGGAGGAAAGATTGAAAACAAAGCAGTCGTCGAAAATAAAGAGGGCACCTACGATCACCAAGCAACGTCGCAAAGAGAAGACGCAAAAGGGCGGAAGACAGGCGAAAATAGAAAAGTGAGAAAGAAAAGGGGAAAGTTACAGAAAATAGGAAAAACCGTTTCTGTGTGTGAAAGTTCAAAATAAAAGAAAAGAAACGGGGCATTGAAAACCAATTAATGAGGGCATTAAAACCCTTGTGCATTCCCCGTAGCAAGGACACTAAAAGCGCGCTCTCAGAGAGGAAACAAAACGTTCTGCATTCAAAAAACTCTACAAGGATAAAATCGACAAAATGCTCGAGTTCGGCTTCACCTGAAGGTTCAAAGTCCTAAAATTAAGACTCAGCTTCCAAATAAAGACCAAGCTCGAGCACGGGCACTGTTCATACACTGGGTCAAAATTGTCCGACCTGGGGTGTTCTTCAGACAAAGCGACCGACCTCTCCAGGTCAGGATGACCCGACCTCTTCTTAAAGAGCTCGGCCAAGTCTAAGAAAGCCCAATAAAGGGCCCAAATAGAGGCACACGTCCCGAATCCAAGGGCAGCCCAAGCCTATAGAGATAAAGGCGGTTCCCTTGAAGATAAGAAGGCCTCACTCAAAGATAAAGATAGGATAAGATAAGATAACTAACTTATCTTATTTGAGAAGGTCACTCTACGCCATTATAAATACACTGGAGCACCCAAGTATAACTCATACTCTGATTCTACTCTATACCTGCTTAATACCCTTGCTAACATAAGCATCGGAGTCCCTTGCAGGTACCCCCCACCCTCCGGGGACGAAGGAATCAACACCACCATCAAGTCTAACAAATCGGATACAACCGTTCTGACCAGCACAGAAGATCTCATCCGAGATCGACCTACAGTTTCAGGTAACCCTCGGAACACTTAGGTTCCTCAAATGCGAACTCCTTTTTGTCTAGAGGATGTCCCATGAAGTCTTCCTCACTGGGATTCAAGTCCTTCTCCTCCTTTCTAGGTTCGGCCACACCACGTAAGGTTATGGCATTGCACTCTCTTTTTGGATTCTCTTCTGTATTGCTTGGGAGAGTACTAGGAGGAGTTTCTGTGACTCTTTTACTCAACTGGCCCACTTGTGCCCCCAAATTTCTAATGGAGGGCCTTGTTTCATTCATGAAAGTTAGAGTGGCCTTAGATAGATCAAAGACTATGTTTGCTAAGCTAGAAGGGCTCTGCTCAGAATTCTTTATCTGTTGCTGAGAGGATGATGGAAAAGGCTTGCTATTGCTAAACCTATTTCTTCCACCATTATTATTGTTAAAGCCTTATTGAGGCTTTTGTTGATCCTTCCATGAGAAATTTGGATGATTTCTACATGAGGAATTATAGGTGTTTCCATAGGCTTCACCCATGTAATTCACCTCTGCCATTGCAGGGTTCTCAAGATCATAAGCTTCTTCTTCAGAAGATGCTTCTTTAGTACTATTGGATGCATTTTGCAATCCATTCATTACTCACAGGATTCCTTTCAGAAGTGTACATGAATTTGTTATTTGCAACCATTTCAATGAGTTCTTGAGCTTCTGCAGGTGTTTTCTTTAGGTGAATAGATCCACCTGCAGAATGGTCCAATGACATATTAGATAATTCGAATAGAACATCATAAAATATATCCAGGATGGTCCATTCTAAGAGCATGTCAGAAGGACACTTTTTGGTCAGTTGCTTGTATCTTTCCCAAGCTTCATAGAGGGATCCACCTTCTTTCTGCCTGAATGTTTGAACATTCACTCTAAGCTTGCTTAGCTTTTGAGGAGGAAAGATCTTGGTTAAGAAAGCCGTGACCAGCTTATCCCAAGAGTTCAGGCTATCTTTAGGTTGAGAGTCCAACCATATTCTAGCTTTGTCTCTTACAGCAAAAGGGAAAAGAATAAGCTTGTAGACCTCGGGATCAACTCCATTGGTCTTAACAGTATCACAGATCTGCAAGAATTCAGTTAAGAACTGAAAAGGATCTTCTGATAGAAGTCCATAAAACTTGTAATTCTGTTGCATCAGAGAAACTAATTGAGGTGAAACAAAATAAAAATTAAGAGAAGAAATTGAGAGAAGAAATAAAATAAAAATTAAAATTTGGAACAATTAATTAATTAAAAGAATTTTGAAAAAGAGGAAGGTGATTTTTGAAAATTAGTGAGAGAAAAGTAGTTAGGTGGTTTTGAAAAAGATAAGAAATAGTAAAACAAACAAAAAGTCAATTAGTTAGTTGAAAAAGATTTGAAAATCAATTTTGAAAAGATAAGAAGTTAGAAAAGATTTTGAAATTGATTTTGAAAAAGATATGGTTTGAAAAAGATATGTTTGAAAAGATATGATTGAAAATATATGATTAAAAGGATATGATTGAAATTTATTTTGAAAAAGATTTGAAAAAGAAATTAAAAAGATTTGATTTTTAAAATTAAAATTGATTACTTGATTAACAAGAAACTAAAAGATATGATTCTAGAATTTAAAGATTAAACCTTTCTTAACAAGAAAGTAACAAACTTCAAATTTTTGAATCAATCACATTAATTGTTAGTAAAGTTTTCGAAAATTATGAAATAAAATTAAGAAAAAGATTTAAAACTCAATTTTAAAAATTTCGAAAATAATAATAGAAAAAATGTAAAAGATTTGATTTTTGAGAAAGTTTTGAGAAGATAAGATTTTTAAAAATGAAATCTTGACTTGACTAACAATAAACAACTTAATTTAAAAATTTTTGACTGAGTCAACCCAAAGATTTCGAAATTTATGAGAGAGATAAGGGAAAGATATATTTTTTATTTTTTTGAATTTAATGAGGAAAGAGAAATACCACAAAATGACTCAACACATAAAAATTTTGGATAAAAACTAATGATGCTTGCAAGAAACTATGAATGTCAAGATGAACACCAAGAACACTTTGAAGATCAAGATGAACATCAAGATTTATTTTTGAAAAAATTTTCAAAAAAAGAAAAACATGCAAGACACCAAACCTATAAATTTTTAATGTTTAGACTCTAAGAATTCAAAAATGCATATGAAAAACATGAAAAGACACAAAATAAGAAAAATTAAAATTCAAACAAAGAAAATCCTCAAGAACAACTTGAAGATTATGAAGAACACATGCGTGAATTTTTCAAAAATTTTTAGAGAATTAAAAATATGCAATTGATACCAAAATTAAAATTTGACTCAAGACTCAAACAAGGAACACAAAAATATTTTTGATTTTATGATTTTATAAATTTTTTTGGATTTTTCGAAAATTATTTTGGAAAAACAAAAAAGAAGAAAAAATTTGAAAGATTTTTGAAAACTTTTTGAGAATAAAATAAAACAAGAAGAAAATTACCTAATCTGAGCAACAAGATGAACCGTCAGTTGTCCAAACTCGAACAATCCCCGGTAACGGTACCAAAAACTTAGTGCAAGAAATTGTGATCTCAATGGCGCCAATAACTTGGTACGCACAATTGTAATCTCAACTCTTTTTTACAACTTCGCACAACTAACCAGCAAGTGCACTGGGTCGTCCAAGTAATAAATCTTACGTGAGTAAGGGTCGATCCCACGGAGATTGTCGGCTTGAAGCAAGCTATGGTCATCTTGTAAATCTCTGTCAGGCGGATTCAAATGGTTATGGAGTTTTAATAATTTAAAAGATAAATAAGCATAAAATAAAGATAGAGATACATATGTAATTCATTGGTGGGAATTTCAGATAAGCGTATAGAGGTGCGTTATTCCTTCTGAATCTCTACTTTCCTACTGCCTTCGTCCAATCCTTCATACTCCTTTCCATGGTAAGCTGTATGTTGGGTGTCACCATTGTCAATGGCTACTTCCCATCCTCTCAGTGAAAATGGTCCTCTACGGTTTCTGTACGGCTAATCAACTGTCGGATTTCTCGTCACGGATGAAAAATACCATGCACAGATATCGTATGGCTAATCAGCTGTTGGTTTTCGATCATGTAGGAATAGGATTTACTATCCTTTTGCGTCTGTCACCACATCCTACTGTCGCGAGTTTAAAGCTCTTCACAATCATCCCATCCCAGATCCTACTCAGAATACCACAGACAAGGTTTAAACTTTCCGGATCTCAAGAATGCTGCCAATGGATTCTAGCTTATACCACAAAGATTCTAATCTTGGATTCAGTGCCCCATTGTCAGAGGGGAGTCGATGTGACTCATTGATTAGAAATCCAAGAGATATACATTCAAGCTTGTTTTCATGTAGAACGGAAGTGATTGTCAATCACGTATTCATAAGTGAGAATGGTGATGAGTGTCACATAATCATCACATTCATCATGTTCTTGTGTGCGAATGGATATCTTAGAATAAGAATAAGCATGAATTGAATAGAAGAACAACAGTACTTTGCATTAATACTCAAGGAACAGCAGAGCTCCACACCTTAATCTGTGGTGTGTAGAAACTCTACCGTTTAAAATACATAAGTGATAATGGTGTTCATTGGCTTCGGGCCCAGAAGGGAAACCATAATAACCAAGACGTCGGTCTAAGGACTAACGTCCAAAGATGTCTAATACAATAGTAAAAAGTTCTATTTATACTAAATTAGTTACTAGGGTTACAGAAACAAGTAATAATGCAGTAATCCACTTTCGGGGCCCACTTGGTGTGTGCTTGGGCTGAGTATTGAAGCTTTCACGTGTAGAGGCCTTCCTTGGAGTTGAACGCCAGTTTGTAACTTGTTTCTGGCGTTTGACTCTAGCTTGCAGCCTGTTTCTGGCATTTAACACCAGAATAGGGTAGAAAGATGGCATTGAACACCAGTTTGCGTCATCTAAACTTCAGAGCACGTCATTCGGGTTTCTGTACCTCCAAAAATTCCATTTCGAGTGCAGGGAGGTCAGAATCCAACAGCATCTGCAGTCCTTTGTCAGTCTTTGAATCAGATTTTTGCTAAGGTCCCTCAATTTCAGCCAGAAAATACCTGAAATCACAAAAAAAAACACAAAAACTCATAATAGAGTCCAGAAATGTGAATTTTGCTTAAAAACTAATAAAAATATACTAAAAAGTGACTAAATCATACTAAAAAATATGTAAAAATAATGCCAAAAAGCGTATAAATTATCCACTCATGAGTGATGGTCCCTATAGTGTAGGGAATCAAGAAGCTTCTAGGATCCGGCAGCTTCTGAGGGAGCTTCTTTTGGACTAAGGCACTGCACTCCTTGGTCAGCACCATAGTATCATCTACCTTTGAGGCCATCAAAAACACCATGGAAAGGGGGTCCTTCTCCAATTCCTCTGATTGGGAGGAATTGGCCTTCAGCTTCCTGAGGATTGCCAAGAACCAAGCAATTTGCTCCTCCTTAGGCTCCTCTTGCTCGTCTGAAGAGGGATATTCTTTAGGGTTCTCTCTCTGCAAAGGAACATGCCAGGTGACATTCCTAGGCTCCTCATGAGCCCGGATCTCCTTCAGTTCCTTAGTAGCAAGCTCCTCCTTGGGTTCGGCCTCAGCTTTCACAGTGAGGGTGGTGCCAAAATTGTGATCTCTATCAATGGCATTCAACTTGGTATGCGCGTTTATAACTCAGCACTTTCTTCACAACTTCGCACAACTAACCAGCAAGTGCACTGGGTCGTCCAAGTAATAAACCTTACGTGAGTAAGGGTCGATCCCACGGAGATTGTTGGTATGAAGCAAGCTATGGTCATCTTGCACATCTCAGTTATGCGGATAATAAATGGTTATGGAGTTTTCGAATAATAATAATAAATAAACAGAAAATAAAGATAGAAATACTTATGTAAATCATTGGTAAGAATTTCAGATAAGTATATGGAGATGCTGTGTTCCTTTTGAATCTCTGTAACATACTGCTTTCATACTTTCAATCCTTCTTACTCCTTTCCATGGAAAGCTGTATGTAGGGCATCACTGTTGTCAATGGCTATATCCCATCCTCTCAATGAAAAAGATCCAAATGCTCTTGTCACACAACGGCTAATCATCTGTCGGTTCTCGATCATGCCAGAATAGAATCCATTGATTCTTTTGCGTTTGTCATCACACCCAACAATCGCGAGTTTGAAGCTCGTCACAGTCATTCAATCCCCGAATCCTACTCGGAATACCACAGACAAGGTTTAGACTTTCCGAATTCTCATGAATGCCGCCATCAATTCTAGCTTCTACCACGAAGACTCTAATTAAGGAATCCAAGAGATATGCGCTCAGTCTAAGGTAGAACGAAGGTGGTTGTCAGTCACGTGTTCATAGGTGAGAATGATGATGAGTGTCACGGATCATCACATTCATCATAGTGAAGTGCAGCGAATATCTTAGAACAGGAATAAACTGAATTGAATAGAAAATAGTAGTAATTGCATTAAAACTCGAGGTACAGTAGAGCTCCACACCCTTAATCTATGGTGTGTAGAAACTCCACCATTGAAAATACATAAGTGATGGTGGTCCAGGCATGGCTGAATGGCCAGCCCCAAAATGTGATATGAATTCGAAAATAGGGAGAAAGACCCCTAATACAATAGTAAAATGTTCTATTTATACTAAAACTAGATACTAGGGTTACAGAGATAAGTAATTGATGCAGAAATCCACTTCTGGAGCACACTTGGTGTGTGCTTGGGCTAAGCTTGAGCTTTACACGTGTAGAGGCTTATTTTGGAGTTGAACACCAAATTGAAACGTGTTTTTGGCGTTCAACTCTGGTTCATGACGTGTTTCTGGCGTTTGACTCCAGAATGCAGCATAGAACTGTCGTTGAGCGCCAGTTTGCATCATCTAATCTCGAATAAAGTTTGGACTATTATATATTGCTGGAAAGCTCGAGATGTCTACGTTCCAACGCCGTTGAGAGCGCGCCATTCGGAGTTCTGAAGCTCCAGAAAATCCATTTCGAGTGCAGGGAGGTCAGAATCCAATAACATCAGCAGTTTTTTTTCAGCCTTTTATCAGAGTTTTGCTCAGGTCCCTCAATTTCAGCCAAAAAATACCTGAAATCACAGAAAAACACACAAACTCATAGTAATGTCCAGAAATGTAAATTTAGCATAAAAACAAATGAAAACATCCCTAAAAGTAGCCAGATCCTACTAAAAATTACCTAAAAATAATGCCAAAAAGCGTATAAATTATCCGCTCATCACAACAACAAACTTAAATTGTTGCTTGTTGGTGGACGAAATTGTGATAAACAATAATGGCTCTTTAGCATGTGCATAAAAACATTAACTCAGCACTTTCTTTCCATAATCTCGTTCAACTAACCAGCAACTGTACTGGGTCGTCCAAGTAATAAACCTTACGTGAGTAAGGGGTCGATCCCACAGAGATTGTTGATATGAAGCAAGCTATGGTCACCTTGTAAATCTCAGTTAAGCAGATTAAATGGTTATGGGTTTCAAAAATTAATAATAAATAGAAAATAAAAAGGGATAGAAATACTTATGTAGATCAATAGTGGGAATTTCAGATAGGCATGTGGAGGTGCTGTGCTCCTCTTGAATCTCTATTTTTTATTACATTCATCCAATCCTTCTTACTCCTTTCCATGGCAAGCTGTATGTAGGGCATCACCATCATCAATGGCTACTTTTAATCCTCTCGGGAAAATGGTCCTATGCGCTGTCACTACACGGTTAATCGTCTGGAGGCATCACCCTTGTTGATAGCTACATCCCATCCTCTCAGTGAAAATGGTCCAAATGCTCTGTCACAGCACGGCTAATCATCTGTCGGTTCTCAATCAGGTTGGAGTAGAATCCATTGATTCTTTTGCGTTTGTCATCACGCCCAGCCTTCAAGAGTTTGAAGCTCGTCACAGTCATTCAATACCGGAATCCTACTCGGAATACCACAGACAAGGTTAGACCTTCCGGATTCCCAGGATCCTACTCGGAATACCACAGACAAGGTTAGACTTTTCCGGATCCCCATGAATGCCGCCATCTATCTAGCTTATACCACGAAGATTCTGTTAGGAAATCTAAGAGATATGCGCCCGGCCTAGAGTAGAACGGAAGTGGTTGTCAGTCACGCACGTTCATAGGTGAGAATGATGATGAGTGTCACGGATCATCACATTCATCAAAGTGTTGTGCAACGTATATCTTGGAATAAGAATAAAAGAGAATTGAATAGAAAGTAATAGTAATTGTATTGAAACTTGAGGTACAGCAGAGCTCCACACCCTTAATCTATGGTGTGTAGAAACTCCACTGTTGAAAGTACATAAGTGAAAGGTTCAGGCATGGCCGAATGGCCAGTTCCCATGAAGGTGAACAAAAGACCGAATGGTCAAAAGATGACTAATACACTAGTAAAAAGTCTTATTTATACTAAACTAGCTACTAGGGTTTACATGAGTAAGTAATTGATGCATAAATCCACTTCCGGGGCCCACTTGGTGTATGTTTGGGCTGAGCTTTGTCAGCCTTTTTCAGAGTTTTGCTCAAGTCCCTCAATTTCAGCCAGAAATTACCAAAAATCACAGAAAAACACATAAACTCATAGTAAAGTCCAGAAATGTGAATTTAACATAAAAACTAATGAAAACATCCCTAAAAGTAGCTTGAACTTACTAAAAACTACCTAAAAACAATGCCAAAAAGCGTATAAATTATCTGCTCATCACAACACCAAACTTAAATTGTTGCTTGTCCCCAAGCAACTGAAAATCAATTAGGATAAAAAGAAGAGAATATACTATAAAGTCTAGAATATCAATGAATATTAATTATAATTAGATGAGTGGGACTTGTAGCTTTTTGCTTCTGAACAGTTTTGGCATCTCACTTTTTCCTTTGAAGTTTAGAATGATTGGCTTCTATAGGAACTTAGAATTTCAGATAGTGTTATTGATTCTCCTAGTTAAGTATGTTGATTCTTGAACACAGCTACTTTTGAGTCTTGGCCGTGGCCCTAAGCACTTTGTTTTCCGGTATTACCACCGGATACATAAATGCCACAGACACATGACTGGGTGAACATTTTCAGATTGTGACCCAGCTTTGCTAGAGTCCCCAGTTAGAGGTGTCCAGAGCTCTTAAGCACACTCTTTTTGCTTTGGATCTTGACTTTAACCACTCAGTCTCAAGCTTTTCACTTGGACCTTCATGACACAAGCACATGGTTAGGGACAGCTTGATTTAACCGCTTAGGCCTGGATTTTATTTCCTTGGGCCCTCCTATCCATTGATGCTCAAAGCCTTGGATCCTTTTTACCCTTGCCTTTTGGTTTTAAGGGCTATTGGCTTTTTCTGCTTGCTTTTTCTTTTTCTATTATTTTTTTCGCAAGCTTTTGCTTTTTTCACTGCTTTTTCTTGCTTCAAGAATCAATTTCATGATTTTTCAGATTATCAATAACATTTCTCTTTGTTCATCATTCTTTCAAGAGCCAACAGTTTTAACATTCATAAACAACAAGATCAAAAAATATGCACTGTTCAAGCATTCATTCAGAAAACAAAAAGTATTGTCACCACATCAATATAATTAAATTAAATTCAAGGATAAATTCGAAATTCATGTACTTCTTGTTCTTTTGAATTAAAACATTTTTCATTTAAGAGAGGTGAAGGATTAATGGAATTTATTCATAGCTTTAAGACATGGTTACTACATACTAATGATCATGAAGTAGAGACACAAAATATAGATAAACATAACATAGAAACCGAAAAACAGAAAGAAATAAGAATAAGGAATGAATCCACCTTAGTGGCGTCTTCTTCTTGAAGGTCCAACAATGTCCTTAAGCTCTTCTATGTCCCTTCCTTGCCTTTGTTGCTCCTCCCTCATTGCTCTTTGATCTTCTCTTATTTCATGGAGAATGATGGAGTGCTCATGATGTTCCACCCTTAATTGTTCCACGTTGTGGTTCAAATCTTCTAAGGAAGTGTTGAGTTGTTCCCAATAGTTATTGGAAGGAAAGTGCATCCCTTGAGGCATCTCAGGGATTTCTTGATGATGAGCTTCCTTATGCATCTCTTGAGATCCGTGGGGGGTCTCTCTTGCTTGCTCCATCCTCTTCTTGGTGATGGGCTTATCCTCTTCAATGGGGATGTCTCCTTCTATGATAACTCCAGCTGAGTAACATAGATGGCAAATAAGGTGAGGAAAAGCTAGCCTTGCCATGGTGGAGGGCTTGTCAGCTATTTTGTAGAATTCATTGGAGATGACTTCATGAACTTCTACTTCCTCTCCAATCATGATGCTATGAATCATGATGTCCCGATCCACAGTAACTTTAGATCGGTTGCTAGAGGGAATGATGGAGCGTTGAATGAACTCCAACCATCCTCTAGCCACAGGCTTGAGGTCCAGTCTTCTTAGTTGAACTGGCTTGCCTTTGGAGTCTCTTTTCCATTGAGCTCCTTCCACACATATGTCCATTAGGACTTGGTCCAACCTTTGATTAAAGTTGACCCTTCTAGTGTAGGGGCGTACATCTCCTTGCATCATGGGAAAGTGGAATGCCAACCTCACATTCTCCGGACTAAAATCTAAGTATTTCCCCCGAACCATTGTGAGATAATTCTTTGGACTCGGGTTCATACTTTGATCATGGTTCCTAGTGATCCATGCATTGGCATAGAACTCTTGAACCATTAATATTCTGACTTGTTGCATGGGGTTGGTTAGGACTTCCCAACCTCTCCTTCGGATCTCATGTCGGATCTCCGGATACTCATTTTTCTAGAGCTTGAAAGGGACCTCAGGGATCACCTTCTTCTTTGCCACAACATCATAGAAGTGGTCTTGATGCCTTTTGGAGATGAATCTTTCCATCTCCCATGACTTGGAGGTGGAAGCTTTTGTCTTCCCTTTTCCTTTTCTAGAGGATTCTCCGGCCTTAGGTGCCATTGATGGTAATGGAAAACAAAAAAGATTATGCTTTGACCACACCAAACTTAAGAAATTGCTGGCCCTCGAGCAATAGAAGAAAGAAGAGAAGAAGAAGAAGAAGAAAATATGGAGGAGAAGGGGAAGTGTAGGTTCGGCCAAGGTGAAGAAGAGGGGGTTGTGTTGTGTGAAAATGAAGTAGAAAGGAAGGGTATATATAGGGAGAGGGGAGAGTGAAGTTTCGGCCATATAGGGTGGGATTGGGTGGGAAAGAGAATTTGAATTTGGAAGGTAGGTGGGGTTTATGGGGAAGAGTGGGTGGATGTGAGTGGTGAATAGGTGATTGGGAAGAGAGATTGAGGTGATTGGTGAAGGGTTTTGGGAAGTGTGACATGGGGAAGAGTAAAATAAGATTAGGAGGTAAGGTGGGAATATGTTAGGTGGGGATCCTGTGGGGTCCACAGATCCTGAGGTGATCCTGTGGGGTCCACAGATCCTGAGGTGTCAAGGAATTCCATCCCTGCACCAAATAGGCATGTAAAATGCCTTTGCACACCATTATGGCGTTTAAACGCCGAGTGGTGCACATTCTGGGCGTTCAATGCCCACATGTAACATGTTTCTGGCGTTGAACACTAGTTTCATGCTTCTTACTGGCGTTCAGCGCCAGCTTTTCCTCTAGGCACATTCCTGGCGTTCAGTGCCAGAATGTTACTTGTTTCTGGCATTCAGCACCAGTTTCATACTCTGTTCTGGCGTTGAACGCCAGACAGATGCTCCTTACTGGCGTTGAACGCCAGCCTGTGCTTCCTCCTGGGTGCGAATTTTTTCTGCTTGTTTTTTATTCTGTTTTTAATTTTTATATTTTTTTCGTGACTCCACATGATCATGTACCTAATAAAACACAAAATAACAATAGAAATAAAATAAAATAAAAATTAGATAAATAAAATTGGGTTGCCTCCCAACAAGCGCTTCTTTAATGTCAATAGCTTGACAGTGGCTCTCATGGAGCCACAAAAGTGATCAGGTCAATGTTGTATAGTCCCAACACCAAACTTAGAGTTTGGATATGGGGTCTTAACACCAAACTTAGAGTTTGGTTGTGGCCTCCCAACACCAAACTTAGAGTTTGACTGTGAGGCCTCTTCATGACTCTGAACCGAGAGAAGCTCTTCATGCTTACTCTCTTTTGTCACAGAGGGATGGCCATGTGCCTTAAACACAAGATAGTCCCCATTCAATTGAAGGACTAATTCACCTCTGTTGACATCTATCACAGCTCCTGCTGTGGCTAGGAAAGGTCTTCCAAGGATAATGCATTCATCCTCTTCCTTCCTAGTGTCTAAGATTATGAAATCAGCAGGGATGTAAAGGCCTTCAACCTTTACTAACACGTCCTCCACTATTCCATAAGCTTGTCTCAATGACTTGTCTGCCAATTGTAATGAGAACAAGGCAGGTTGTACCTCAATGATCCCCAGCTTCTCCATTACAGAGAGTGGCATAAGATTTATCCCTGACCCCAGATCACACAGAGCTTTTTCAAAGGTCATAGTGCCTATGGTGCAAGGTATCAAAAACTTGCCAGGATCTTGTTTCTTTTGAGGTAGAGTTTGCTGAATCTAGGTATCTAGTTCATTAATGAGCAAGGGAGGTTCACTTTCCCAAGTCTCATTACCAAACAACTTGGCATTCAACTTCATGATAGCTCCTAAATATTGAGCAACTTGCTCTCCAGTCACATCTTCATCATCTTCAGAGGAAGAATAGTCTTCAGAGCTCATGAATGGCAGAAGGAGATTTAATGGAATCTCTATGGTCTCTATATGAGCCTAAGATTCCTTTGGATCCTTAATAGGAAATTCCTTCTTGATTGAGGGATGTCCCAGGAGGTCTTCCTCAGTAGGATTTCCGTCCTCCTCCTCCCTTGTGCATTCGGCCATATTGATTACATCAATGGCCATGCACTCTCCTTTTGGATTCTCTTCTGTATTGCTTGGGAGAATACTAGGAGGAGTTTCACTGACTTTCTTACTCAGCTAGCCCACTTGTGCCTCCAGATTTCTGATGGAGGATCTTGTTTCACTCATGAAACTGAAAGTGGCTTTTGATAGATCAGAGACTAGATTGGCTAAATTAGAAGTGTTTTGTTCAGAATTCTCTATCTGTTGCTGAGAAGATGATGGAAAAGGCTTGCTATTGCTCAGCCTATTGTGTCCACCATTGTTAAAGCCTTGTTGAGGCTTTTGTTGATCCTTCCATGAGAAATTTGGATGATTTCTCCATGATGAGTTATAGGTGTTTCCATAAGGTTCACCCATGTAATTAACCTCTGCCATGGTAGGGTTTTCAGGATCATAAGCTTCTTCAGAAGTTGCCTCTTTAGTACTGTTGGATGCATGTTGCCATCCATTCAGATTTTGAGAGATTATGTTGACCTATTGAGTCAACACTTTGTTCTGAGCCAATATGGCATTCAGAGCATCAATTTCAAGAACTCCTTTCTTCTGAGGTATCCCATTATTCACGGAATTCCTCTCAGAAGTGTACATGAATTGGTTGTTTGCAACCATGTCAATGAGTTCTTGAGCCTCTTCAGGCGTTTTCTTTAGGTGAATAGATCCACCTGCAGAATGGTCCAATGACATTTTCAAAAATTCAGATAGACCATAATAGAATATATCTAATATGGTCCATTCTGAAAACAAGTCAGATGGACATCTTTTGGTCAGTTGCTTGTATCTTGCCCAAGCTTCACAGAGGGATTCACTATCTTTTTGTTTGAAGGTTTGAACATCCACTCTCAGCTTGCTCAGCTTTTGAGGAGGAAAGAATTTATCCAAGAAGGCAGTGACCAGCTTATCCCAGGAGTCCAGGCTATCCTTGGGTTTTGAATCCAACCATATTCTAGCTCTGTCTCTTACAGCAAAGGGGAAAAGCATGAGTCTGTAGACTTCAAGATCAACTCCATTCATCTTTACAGTCTCACAGATCTGCAAGAACTCAGTTAAAAACTGGTAAGGATCTTCAGATGGAAGTCCATAAAACTTGCAGTTTTGTTGCATTAAGGCAATTAGCTGAGGTTTCAGCTCAAAGTTGTTGGCTCCAATGGCAGGAATGGAGATGCTTTTTCCATCAAATTTGGATGTTGGCTTTGTGAAGTCACCAAGCATTCTCCTTGCATTATTATTATTTTCGGCTGCCATCTCCTTCTCTTGTTCTAATTTTCTGAAAGGTTACCTTTAGATTGTTGTAACTTAGCTTCTCTTAATTTTCTCTTCAGAGTCCTTTCAGGTTCTGGATCAATTTCAACAAGAGTGCCTTTATCCTTGTTCCTGCTCATATGAAAGAGAAGAAAATAAGAAAAGAAAGAGAAATCCTCTATGTCACAGTATAGAGATTCCTTTATGTTAGTAGAAAAAGAAAGGGGAGAAGAATGAAAAAGAGTGAATAGTCTGTATAAAGAGTAAGGATAGGGGAGGTGATAATAGATGAAGAGAAGTGTTAGTAAATAAATAATTAAATAGAATAAGAAAAGAGAGCAGAAATTTCGAAAATAATTTTGAAAAAGGGATTAGTAATTTTTGAAAATTAAAGATAAGATAAGATTAAAATTAAAATTTAAAACAAAAAGAATTTTTGAAAAAGAGATGAGATATTTTCGAAAATTAGAGAGGGAAAAGTAATTAGGTGGTTTTGAAAAAGATAAGAAACAAACAAAAAGTCAAAGAGTTAGTTGAAAAAGATATTAAAATCAAATTTGAAAAGATAAGAAGATAAGAGGTTAGATAAGATATTTTGAAATCAAATTTTGAGAAAGATAAAATTTTTAAAAAAGATAAGATAAAAGATAAAAAGATTTGTTTGAAAAAGATTTAATTTTTAAAATTACTTAACTAACAAGAAACTAAGAGATAAGATTCTAAAACTTAAAGATTGAACCTTTCTTAACAAGCAAGTAACAAACTTCAAATTTTTGAATCAATCACATTAATTGTTAGCTAATTTTTGAAAATTTGGTATAAAGGTAAGAAAAAGATTTTGAAAATAATTTGAAAAAGATTTTTGAAATTTTCGAAAAATAGAAAAAAAATGAAAAGGATATAATTTTTGAAAAAGATTTTTGAAAAGATAAGATTTTTAAAATTGAAAATTTGACTTGACTTGTAAGAAACAACTAATTTTAAAAATTTTTGACCAAGTCAACCAAAATTTCGAAAATTTGGAGGAAAATAAGGAAAAGATATTTTTGATTTTTTTGAATTTTTAATTATGAGAGAGAAAAACACAAACATGACCCAAAATATGAAAATTTTGGATCAAACACATAATGCATGCAAGAACACTATGAATGTCAAGATGAACACCAAGAACACTTTGAAGATCATGATGAACATCAAGAACATATTTTTGAAAAATTTTTGATGCAAAGAAAACATGCAAGACACCAAACTTAGAAATCTTTAATGCATGGACTCTAACAAACAAAAAATGCATATGGAAAACAACAACCAACACAAAACAAGAAAACATCAAGATCAAACAAGAAGACTTGTCAAGAACAACTTGAAGATCATGAAGAACACTATGAATGGATGGAATTTTCGAAAAATGCAAGAAAAATTTTTAAAGCATGCAACTGACACCAAACTTAAAAATTGACTAAAGACTCAAACAAGAAACACAAAATATTTTTAGTTTTTTATGATTTTATTAATTTTTTTGGATTTTTATTATTTTTTTTTCGAAAATAAAGTTTGGAAAAACGAAAAAGAAAAGAAAAATTTTGAAAAAGATTTTTGAAAAGAAAATTACCTAATCTGAGCAACAAGATGAACCGTCAGTTGTCCATACTCGAACAATCCCCGGCAACGGCGCCAAAAACTTGGTGGACGAAATTGTGATCAACAATAATGGCTCTTTAGCATGTGCATAAAAATATTAACTCAGCACTTTCTTTCCACAATCTCGTTCAACTAACCAGCAAGTGTACTGGGTCATCCAAGTAATAAACCTTATGTGAGTAAGGGTCGATCCCACAGAGATTGTTGATATGAAGCAAGCTATGGTCACCTTGTAAATCTCAGTTATGCAGATTAAATGGTTATGGGTTTCGAAAATTAATAATAAATAGAAAATAAAAAGGGATAGAAATACTTATGTAGATCAATAGTGGGAATTTCAGATAGGCATGTGGAGGTGCTGTGCTCCTCTTGAATCTCTATTTTTTTTATTACATTCATCCAATCCTTCTTACTCCTTTCCATGGCAAGCTGTATGTAGGGCATCACCATCATCAATGGCTACTTTTAATCCTCTCGGGAAAATGGTCCTATGCGCTGTCACTGCACGGCTAATCGTCTGGAGGCATCACCCTTGTTGATAGCTACATCCCATCCTCTCAGTGAAAATGGTCCAAATGCTCTGTCACAGCACGGCTAATCATCTGTCGGTTCTCAATCAGGTTGGAGTAGAATCCATTGATTCTTTTGCATTTGTCATCACGCCCAGCCTTCAGGAGTTTGAAGCTCGTCACAATCATTCAATTCCGGAATCCTACTCGGAATACCACAGACAAGGTTAGACTTTCCGGATTCTTGGGATCCTACTCGGAATACCACATACAAGGTTAGACTTTCCGGATCCCCATGAATGCCGCCATCTATCTAGCTTATACCACGAAGATTCTGTTAGGGAATCTAAGAGATATGCGCCCGGCCTAGAGTAGAATGGAAGTGGTTGTCAGTCACGTACGTTCATAGGTGAGAATGATGATGAGTGTCATGGATCATCACATTCATCAAAGTGTTGTGCAACGTATATCTTGGAATAAGAATAAAAGAGAATTGAATAGAAAGTAATAGTAATTGCATTGAAACTTGAGGTACAGCAGAGCTCCACACCCTTAATCTATGGTGTGTAGAAACTCCACTGTTGAAAGTACATAAGTGAAAGGTTCAGGCATGGCCGAATGGCCAGCCCCTATGAAGGTGATCAAAAGACTGAATGGTCAAAAGATAACTAATACACTAGTAAAAAGTCTTATTTATACTAAACTAGCTACTAGGGTTTACATGAGTAAGTAATTGATGCATAAATCCACTTCTGGGGCCCACTTGGTGTATGTTTCGGCTGAGCTTGATCTATCCACGAGCTGAGGCTTTTCTTGGAGTTGAATGCCAAGTTATAGCGTATTTTGGGCGTTCAACTCCGGATCATGACGTGTTTTTGGCGTTTAACTCCAGACAGCAGCATGTACTTGGCGTTCAACGCCAAGTTACGTCGTCAATTTCCGAATAAAGTATGAACTATTATATTTTGCTGGAAAGCTCTGGATGTCTACGTTCCAACGCCATTGACAGCGCGCCAATTAGAGTTCTGTAGCTCTAGAAAATCGATTTCGAGTGCAGGGAGGTCAGGTTCCAACAGCATCAGCAGTCCTTTTGTCATCCTTTTTCAGAGTTTTGCTCAAGTCCCTCAATTTCAGCCAGAAATTACCTAAAATCACAGAAAAACACACAAACTCATAGTAAAGTCCAGAAATGTGAATTTAACATAAAAACTAATGAAAACATCCCTAAAAGTAGCTTGAACTTACTAAAAACTACCTAAAAACAATGCCAAAAAGCATATAAATTATCCGCTCATCACTTGTCCCCAAGCAACTGAAAATAAAATAGGATAAAAAGAAGAGAACATACTATAAATATCAGAATATTAATGAATATTAATTCTAATTTGATGAGCAGGACTTGTAGCTTTTTGCTTCTGAACAGTTTTGGCATCTCACTTTTTCCTTTGAAGTTTAGAATGATTGGCATCTCTAGAAACTTAAAATTTCAGATAGTGTTATTGATTCTCCTAGTTAAGTTTATTGATTCTTGAACACAGCTACTTTTATGAGTCTTGGCCGTGGCCCTAAGCACTTTGTTTTCCATTATTACCACCGGATACATAAATGCCACAGACACATGATTGGGTGAACCTTTTCAGATTGTGACTCAGCCTTGCTAGAGCTCCCCATTAGAGGTGTCCAGAGCTCTTAAGCACACTCTTTTTGCTTTGGATCACGACTTTAACCACTCAGTCTCAAGCTTTTCACTTGGACCTGCATGCCACAAGCACATGGTTAGGGACAGCTTAATTTAGCCGCTTAGGCTTGGATTTTATTTCCTTGGGCCCTCCTATCCACTGATGCTCAAAGCCTTGGATCGTTTTTACCCTTGCCTTTTGGTTTTAAGGGCTATTGGGTTTTTCTGCTTGCTTTTTATTCATTTTTTTCTTTTATTATATTTTTTCGCTAAAATAATTTTTTTTTTCAAGCTTTTGTTATTCACTGCTTTTTCTTGCTTCAAGAATCAAATTTATGATTTTTCAGATTATCAGTAACATTTCTCTTTGTTCATCATTCTTTAAGAGCCAACAATTTTAACATTCACAAACAGCAAGATCAAAAATATGCACTGTTCAAGCATTCATTCAGAAAACAAAAAGTATTGTCACCACATCAATATAATTAAACTAATTTCAAGGATGAATTCGAAACTCATGTATTTCTTGTTCTTTTGTATTAAAATCATTTTTCAATTGAGAGAGGTGAAGGATTCATGGAATTATTCATAGCCTTAAGACATAGTTACTAAATACTAATGATCATGTAGTAAAGACACAAACATAGACAAACATATAGCATAAAATCGAAAAACAGAGAATTAAGAACAAGAAAGTTAAGGAATGAGTCCACCTTAGTGAGGGTGGCGCCTTCTTGAAGGACCAATGGTGCTTTTTGGGCTCCTTTATGTTTCTTTCTTGCCTCTATTGCTTGATCCCTAGTGATTTTGGTGCTCCTATCCTTAGTTGCTCCCAATAATTGTGTGGGGGAAAATGTATCCCCTGAGGTATCTCAGGGATTTCTTGATGTGCAGTCAAATGCTCTTCTACTGAGCTATGGACCCTTGAGATGAATCTCTCCATCTCCCATGACTCAGAGGTGGAAGCTTTTGTCTTCCCTTTTCTTTTTTTTTTTGAGGTTCTATGGCCTTAAGTGCCATCAATGGTTATCGAAAAACAAAAAAGCTATGCCTTTACCACACCAAACTTAGAATGTTGCCCGTCCTCGAGCAAGAGAAGAAAGAATAGAAGAAGAAGAAGATATGGAGGAGAGGGAGAGAGGTGTGTATACGGTCATTTACGGTGGGTTTAGGTGGGAAAGAATGGATGGATGTGAGTGGTGAAAAGGTGATTAGGAAGAGAAATTGAGGTGATTGGTGAAGAAGAGAGAAGGTAAGTTGAGGTAGGTGGGGATTCTGTGGGGTCCACAGATCCTGAGGTGTCAAGGATTTACATCCCTGCACCAATGAGGCGTGTAAAATGCCCTCTGCATGCAATCCTGGTGTTCAATGCCAGATTGATGCTTGTTTCTAGCGTTAAACGCCAGCTCTATGCTTGTTTTTGGCATTCAACGCCAATCTGCAGCATGTTTATGGCATTGAACGCCAGCTTTCCTCAGTGTGCAATCCTGGTGTTTAAACGCCAGATTACTGCATGTTTCTGGCGTTTAATGCTAGATCCATGCTCTGTTCTGGCGTTGAACGCCAGCCAGATGCTCCTTACTGGCGTTTAAACGCCAGTGAGCCCTTCCTCAAGAGTGTGCTGTTTCTTCTACTGTTTTTTATTTTGTTTTTAATTTTTGTATTTGTTTTGTGACTCCACATGATCATGAACCTAAGAAAACATAAAAGAACAATAAAATAAAAATAAAATTAGTTAAATAAAAAATTGGGTTGCCTCTCAATAAGCGCTTCTTTAATGTCAATAGCTTGACAGTGGGCTCTCATGGAGCCTCACAGGTGATCAGGTTAATGTTGTAGACTCCCAACACCAAACTTAGAGTTTGGATGTGAGGTTTTAACACCAAACTTAGAGTTTGGTTGTAGCCTCCTAACACCAAACTTAGAGTTTGATTGTGGGGGCTTTGTTTGACTCTGTCTTGAGAGAAGCTTTTCATGCTTCCTCTCCATTATTAAAGAAGAATACCCTTGGGTTTTAAACACAAGGTAATCCCCATTCAATTGAAGGACTAATTCTCCTCTGATAACATCTATTATAGCTCCTGTTGTGGCTGGGAAATGTCTTCCATGGATGATGCATTCATCCTCCTCCTTCCTAGTGTCTAAGATTATTAAATCAGCAGGGATGTAAAGGCCTTCAACCTTCACTAACACGTCCTCTACCAATCCATAAGCTTGTCTTATTGACTAGTCTGCCATTTGCAATGCGAATTTGGCAGGCTGTACCTCAATGATTCCCAGCTTCTCCATTACAGAGAGTGGCATAAGATTTATGTCTGACCTTAGGTCACATAGAGCCCTCTCAAAGGTCATGGTGCCTATGGTACAGTGTATTAAGAAATTTGCCAGGATCTTGTCTCTTTTGACATAAAGTTTGCTGAACCCATGTATCTAGTTTACTAATGAGCAAGGGAGGTTCACCTTCCCAAGTCTCATTACCAAACAATTTGGCATTCAGCTTCATGATGGCTCTTAAATATTGAGCAACTTGCTCTCCAGTTACATCTTCATCCTCTTTATAGGAAGAATAGTCTTCAGAGCTCATGAATGGCAGAAAAAGATTTAATGGAATCTCTATGGTCTCTACATGACCTTCAGATTCCCTTGGGTCCTCAATAGGGAACTCATTCTTGCTTGAAAGACGTCCCATGAGGTCTTCCTCATTGGGATTCATGTCCTCTCCTTCCTCTCTAGGTTCGGCCATGTTGATTATGTCAATGGCCTTGCACTCTCTTTTTGGATTCTCTTCAGTATTGCTTGGGAGAGTACTAGGAGGAGTTTCAATAATTTTCTTACTTAGCTGGCCCACTTGTGCCTCTAGATTTCTGATGGAGGACCTTGTTCTCAGAATTTTCTGTCTATTGCTGAAAAGATGATGGAAAAGGCTTGCTATTATTGAGCCTATTTCTTCCACCATTATTAAAGCCTTGTTGAGGCTTTTGTTGATCCATCCATGAGAAATTTGGATGATTTCTCCATGATGAATTATAGGTGTTTCCATAAGGTTCACCTATGTAATTTACCTCTGCTATTGTAGGATTCTCAGGATCATAAGCTTCTTCTTCAGAAGATGCCTCTTTAGTGCTGTTGGATGCATTTTGCCATCCATTCAGACTTTAAGAAATCATGTTGACTTGCTGAGTCAACATTTTGTTCTGAGCCAATATGGCATTCAGAGCATCAATTTCAAGAACTCCTTCTTCTGAGGCGTCCCATTATTCACGGAATTCCTCTCAGAAGTGTACATGAATTGGTTATTTGTAACCATGTCAATAAGTTCTTGAGCTTCTACAGGCGTTTTCTTTAGGTGAATGGATCCACCTGCAGAATGGTCTAGTGACATCTTAGAGAACTGAGATAGACCATAATAGGATATATTCAGAATGGTCCACTCTGAAAGAATGTCAGAAGGACACCTTTTGGTCATCTGCTTGTATCTTTCCCAAGCTTCATAGAGAGATTCACCATCTTTTTGTTTGAAGGTTTGAACATCCATTCTAAGCTTGCTCAGCTTTTGAGGAGGAAAGAACTTAGCCAAGAAGGCTACGACCAGCTTATCCCAGGAGTCCAGGCTATCTTTAGGTTATGAGTCCAACCATGTTCTAGCCCTGTCTCTCACAGCAAAAGGGAAAAGCATGAGCATGTAGACTTCAGGATCTACTCCATTAGTCTTAACAATCTTATAGATCTGCAAGAACTCAGTTAAAAACTGGTAAGGATCTTCTGATGGAAGTCCATGGAACTTGCAGTTTTATTGCAGTAAAGCAACTAGTTGAGGTTTCAGCTCAAAATTGTTTGCTCTAATGGCAGGGATTGAGATGCTTCTTCCATCAAATTTGGAAGTAGGTGTAGTATAGTCACCAAGCATCCTCCTTGTATTATTATTTTTGGCTGCCATCTCCTCTTCTTTTTCGAAAATTTCTGTAAGGTTGTCTCTGGATTGTTGTAATTTAGCTTCTCTTTAGTTTCCTCTTCAGAGTCCTTTCAGGTTCAGGATCTGCCTTAACAAGAATATTCTTGTCCTTGCTCCTGCTCATATGAAAAAGAAGGGAACAGAAAATAATAATAGGGATCCTCTTTACCACAGTAGAGAGATTCCTTTATGTTAGTAGAAGAAGAAAGGAATAGAAGAAGGAAAAGGTAAGAATCCAAACACAAGGGTGAAGATAGGTTTAGATTCTTGAGATGAAGAGAAGTGTTAGTAAATAAATAAATAGAAGAAGATGAGAAGGAGAGAATTCGAAAATTAATTTTGTAAAAGGGTTAGTGATTCTCGAAAATTAAAAGAAGAATTAAAATTAAAAATTAAAATTTAAACAATTAATTAATTAAAAGAATTTTTGAAAAAGAGGGAGGTAATTTTCGAAAATTAGAGAGAGGAAAGTAGTTAGGTGGTTTTGAAAAAAAGATAAGATATAGTTAAAACAAACAAAAAGTCAACTAGTTAGTTGAAAAAGATTTGAAATTTAATTTTGAAAAGATAAGAAGTTGGAAGATATTTTGAAACCAAATTTTTGAAAAAGATAAAATTTTGAAAAAGATATGATAGAAAAGATATTTTGAAAAAGAATTGATTTTTTAAAATTAAAAGTTGATTACTTGACTAACAAGAAACTAAAAGATATGATTCTAGAATTTAACGATTAAACCTTTCTTAACAAGAAAGTAACAAACTTCAAATTTTTGAATCAATCACATTAATTGTTAGTAAAGTTTTTGAAATTTTGAAATAAAGATAAGAAAAAGATTTTGAAAAAATATTTTTAAATATTTTCGAAAATAATAGAAAAATGAAAAAGATTTGATTTTTGAAAAAGATTTTGAAAAGATAAGAATTTTAAAATTGAAAATTTGACTTGACTTATAAGAAATAGCAAAGTTTTAAAAAAAAATTTGACTAAGTCAACTCAAATTTTCAAAATTTTGTGAAAAATAAGGAAAAGATATTTTTTATTTTTTTTTGAATTTTTAATGATGGGAGAGAAAAAAATTAAAACGTCATTTTTATGTTTTTCACTTTTCTATTTGGATCAGAACAAAGAATGCATACAAGAACACTATTAATGTCAAGATGAACACCAAGAACACTTTGAAGATCGTGATGAACATTAAGAAAATATTTTTGAAAAATTTTTTATGCAAAGAAAACATGCAAGACACCAAACTTAGAAATCTTTAATGCTTAGACACTATGAATACAAAAATGCATATGAAAAACAACAAAAGACACAAAACAAGAAAACATCAAGATCAAACAAGAAGACTTATCAAGAACAACTTGAAGATCATGAAAAACACATGCATGAATTTTCGAAAAATGCAACAATTTTAAAAACATGCAATTGACACCAAACATAAAATTTGACTCAAGACTCAAACAAGAAAAATAAAATATTTTTGGTTTTTATTATTTTATGCTTTTTTTGTATTTTCTTTTATTTTTTTTTTGGAAAACATATAGGAAACAAAAAAATAAGAAATTCAAAATTTTTAAGAAGAATTCCAGGAATCTTTCAATGTTAGTCTAAAGCTCTGGTCCAGGAATTAGACATGGCTTAATAGCCAGCCAAGCTTTTGAGGAAGCTCCAGTCCAAAACACTAGACATGTCCAATGGCCAGCCAAGCTTCAGCAGGGCATTACATGCATTGTGGTGATTAGTTGAAGCCTCAGTCCAAAAGAATTTAGACATGGCTTTACAGCTAGTCAGGCTTCAACATGCTTCATGAAACTCTAGAATCCATTCTTAAGAATTTTGAAAAATTTTCGAAAACAGGTGAGAACATTTTTTGAAAGATTTTTGAAAAATGTTTGAAAATAAAGCAAAAAGAAAATTACCTAATCTGAGCAACAAGATGAACCGTCAGTTGTCCATACTGGAACAATCCCCGGCAACGGCACCAAAAACTTGGTGCCCAAAATTGTGATCTCTATCAATGGCATTCAACTTGGAATGCGCGTTTATAACTTAGCACTTTCTTCACAACTTCGCACAACTAACCAGCAAGTGCACTGGGTCGTCCAAGTAATAAACCTTACGTGAGTAAGGGTCGATCCCACGGAGATTGTTGGTATGAAGCAAGCTATGGTCATCTTGCAGATCTCAATTAGGTGGATAATAAATGGTTATGGAGTTTTCGAATAATAATAATAAATAAACAAAAAATAAGATAGAAATACTTATGTAAATCATTGGTAAGAATTTTAGATAAGTATATGGAGATGCTGTGTTCCTTTTGAATCTCTGCAACATACTGCTTTCATACTTTCAATCCTTCTTACTCCTTTCCATGGAAAGCTGTATGTAGGGCATTACTGTTGTCAATGGCTACATCCCATCCTCTCAGTGAAAAAGATCCAAATGCTCTTGTCACAACACAGCTAATCATCTGTCGGTTCTCGATCATGCCAGAATAAAATCCATTGATTCTTTTGCGTTTGTCATCACGCCCAACAATCGCGAGTTTGAAGCTCATCACAATCATTCAATCCCTAAATCCTACTCGGAATACCACAGACAAGGTTTAGACTTTCCGGATTCTCATGAATGTCGCCATCAATTCTAGCTTCTATCACGAAGATTCTGATTAAGGAATCTAAGAGATATGCGCTCGGTCTAAGTTAAAATGGAGGTGGTTGTCAGTCATGCATTCATAGGTGAGAATGATGATGAGTGTCACGGATCATCACATTCATCATAGTGAAGTGCAACGAATATCTTAGAACAGGAATAAACTGAATTGAATAGAAAATAATAGTAATTGCATTAAAACTCGAGGTACAGCAGAGCTCCACACCCTTAATTTATGGTGTGTAGAAACTCCACCATTGAAAATACATAAGTGATGGTGGTCCAGGCATGGCCGAATGGCCAGCCCCCAAAATGTGATATGAATTCGAAAATAGGGAGAAATTAAAGACCCCTAATACAATAGTAAAATGTTCTACTTATACTAAAACTAGCTACTAGGGTTACAGAGACAATTAATTGATGTAGAAATCCACTTCTGGGGCCCACTTGGTGTGTGCTTGGGCTGAGCTTGAGCTTTACACGTGCAGAGGCCTCTTTTGGAGTTGAACACTGATGAGCGGATAATTTATACGCTTTTTGGCATTGTTTTTAGGTAGTTTTTAGTAAGTTCAAGCTACTTTTAGGGATGTTTTCATTAGTTTTTATGTTAAATTCACATTTCTGGACTTTACTATGAGTTTGTGTGTTTTTCTGTGATTTCAGGTAAATTCTGGCTGAAATTGAGGGACTTGAGCAAAACTCTGAAAAAGGTTGACAAAAGGACTGCTGATGCTGTTGGAATCTGACCTCCCTGCACTCGAAATAGATTTTCTGGAGCTACAGAACTCCAAATGGCGCTCTCTCAACGGCGTTGGAAAGTAGACATCCAGGGCTTTCCAGCAATATATAATAGTTCATACTTTATTCGGAAATTAACAACGTAACTTGGCGTTGAACGCCAAGTACATGCTGCTGTCTGGAGTTAAACGCCAGAAAAACGTCATGATCCGGAGTTGAACGCCCAAAACACGTCATAACTCGGAGTTCAACTCCAAGAAAAGCCTCAGCTCGTGGATAGATCAAGTTCAGCCCAAACATACACCAAGTGGGCCCCGGAAGTGGATTTAAGCATCAATTACTTACTCATGTAAACCCTAGGAGCTAGTTTATTATAAATAGAACATTTAACTATTGTATTAGATGTCTTTTTGACCATTCGGTCTTTTTGACCACGTTTCATCTTTGGTCTCAGTTTTGTTTTATTCTTCATCTTAGGAGGCCATTGAGCACGTTTTGGGGGGCTGGCCATTCGGCCATGCCTGAACCTTTCACTTATGTATTTTCAACGGTGGAGTTTCTGCACACCATAGATTAAGGGTGTGGAGCTCTGCTGTACCTCAAGTTTCAATACAATTACTATTACTTTTCATTCAATTCTCTCTTATTCTTATTCCAAGATATACGTTGCACAACAATTGATGAATGTGATGATCCGTGACACTCATCATCATTCTCACCTATGAATGCGCGTGATTGACAACCACTTCCGTTCTACCTTAGGCCGGGCGCATATCTCTTAGATTCCCCAACAGAATCTTCGTGGTATAAGCTAGATAGATGTCGGCATTCATGGGGATCCGGAAAGTCTAACCTTGTTTGTGGTATTCCGAGTAGGATCCCGGGAATCTGGAAAGTCTAACCTTGTCTGTGGTATTCCGAGTAGGATTCCGGTATTGAATGACTGTGACGAGCTTCAAACTCCTGAAGGCTGGGCGTGATGACAAATGCAAAAGAATCAAGGGATTCTATTCCAACCTGATTGAGAACCGACAGATGATTAGCCGTGCTGTGACTGAGCATTTGGACCATTTTCACTGAGAGGATGGGATGTAGCCATCAACCAAGGGTGATGCCTCCAGACGATTAGCCGTGCAGTGACAGCGCATAGGACCATTTTCCCGAGAGAATTAAAAGTAGCCATTGATGATGGTGATGCCCTACATACAGCTTGCCATGGAAAGGAGTAAGAAGGATTGAAGAAAGAGTGAGTAGTGAAGTAGAGTTTCAAGAGGAGCACAGCACCTCCATACGCCTATCTGAAATTTCCACTATTGATTTACATAAGTATTTCTATCCCTTTTTATTTTCTATTTACTATTAATTTTTGAAACCATAAACCAATTTAATCTACCTAACTGAGATTTACAAGGTGACCATAGCTTGCTTCATACCAACAATCTCTGTGGAATCGACCCTTACTCACGTAAGGTATTACTTGGATGACCCAGTACACTTGCTGGTTAAGTTGAACGTAGTTGTGATCACATATGCCAAAGAGCCATTAAATAAATCTCATGCAAATACAAAGAGGGCAATCACAATTTCGTCCACCAAACACCAAGTTGTAATGTGTTTTTGGCGTTCAACTCTGGTTCGTGACGTGTTTCTGGCATTTGACTCTAGAATGCAGCATGGAACTGGCGTTGAGTGCCAGTTTGCATCATCTAATCTCGAATAAAGTATGAACTATTATATATTGTTGGAAAGCTCTGGATGTCTACTTTCCAACGCCATTGAGAGCATGCCATTTGGAGTTCTACAGCTCTAGAAAATCTAGTTTGAGTGCAGGGAGGTCAGAATCCAACATCATCAGCAGTCCTTTTGTCAGCCTTTTATCAGAGTTTTGCTCAGATCCCTCAATTTCAGCCAGAAAATACCTGAAATCACAGAAAAATACACATACTCATAGTAAAGTCCAGAAATGTGAATTTAGCATAAAAACTAAAGAAAACATCCCTAAAAGTAGCCAGATCCTACTAAAAATTACCTAAAAACAATGCCAAAAAGCGTATAAAATATCCGCTCATCAGAGGGCCTTGCACTCTTCCCCTAGATTTACTTCCATGTAACTAGAAAGAGTGTTGGAGGGGATTTCTGGGATCCTTTTGCTCAGCTGTCCCAGCTGTATCTCCAAGTTCCTGATGGATGACCTAGTTTCTGCCATGAAACATAAAGTGTTCTTGGAGAGGTTAGAGACTATAGTAGCCAGGTCAGAGAGGCTCTGTGTGGGAGTCTCTGTCTACTTTTGAGAGGGTTGGAATGGTCAGTTATTGAACCGGTTCTGGTTCATTCCACCCTGATTGTTATTGAAGCCTTGTTGAGGCTTCTACTCATCTCTCGACCCAAAATTGGGGTGGTTCCTCCATCCCTGATTGAAAGTATTCGAATTGGAATTGTTGCTAAAATTTCTGGAGTGGTTTTGATGAAGCAAAAATTGCTGTACTGGTAAAAAATTTCTCAATGAAATCTTGTTGCAAGTATAGTTCTAAACCAACAAACAATCCTCCTAATCAAAATTTGGTTGTCACAAGTACAAACCCCAATGAAAATTAACTGAAGTATTTAAACCTCGGGTCATCTCACAAGGAATTACAATGAAGTGTTCAATTATTGGCTATGAAGGAATAAGGGGGTTTGATTTATAATTCGCAAGAAAAATAAATGACAAGAAAGTAAAATGATAAAAACTAATAAAATAAAGAAAAAGAACTATTGGCTAGACATAGGTAATTGAGATCACCATCTGTTCATACCCTGGGTCGAGCTGTCCGACCCGGGATGTTCTACAGACAAAGCGACTAACCTATTTAGGTCAAGATGACCCGACCTCTTCTCAAAGAGCTCGGCTAAAGTCAAAGGAAAGCCCAACAAAGGGCCCAAATAGAGGAACACGTCCCATATCCAAGGGCAGCCCTAGCCCGTAGAGATAAAAGCGGTTCCCTTGAAAGATACAAAGACCCCAGTCAAAGATAAGATAAAGATAAGATAAGATAACTAACTTATCTCATCTAAAGAGGTCACTCTACGCCATTATAAATACGCTGGAGCACCCAGGTATCACTCATACTCTGATTCTACTCAATACCTGCTTAATACCCTTGCTAACTTAAGCATCGGAGTCCCTTGCAGGTACCCCCCACCCTCCGGGGTCGAAGGATCAGCACCACTACCAAGTCCAGCAAGTCAGACACAACAGCTCCGACCCACATAGAAGATCTCGTCCGAGATCGACCTACAGTTTCAGGTAACCCCCGGAACATTGGCGCCGTTGCCGGGGACCCGGAAGTCATCCTATTACCATGGCAGACGATCATGACAACGATCACACCTCAGATCTAGAAGAAAGAATGCCGTATAAGAACACAGACTCCGCACCAAAAGATACTCCCCAAATCAACAATAAGAACTCCCTAAACGAGGGATCCTTGGATGCATTTTAAGATCGGTTAAAACAACTTGAGAAAAATGCTCTACGACAATGAGAGGCCGAGAAGGATCTACAAAGAGAAATAAGGCGACACCGAGAACTGGAAACCAAACTCCTAAAACTTGAAGCCGATGTCAAAACTAAAGCCAGCCGATCCACTCCCGAAGATAATGCACGAAAGGAGCAAGACCCATTCACCAAAGAAATCATGAAGACGAAAATCCCAAAGGACTTTAAACTCCCGGACATGACCTTATACGACAGCACTACAGATCCTAACCATCATCTCAGCAACTTCAGAAGCAGAATGTACCTCACCGATGCCTCAGATGCAATTCGTTGCAAAGCCTTTCCAACTACTTTAACAAAAATAGCAATTAGATGGTTCGACAATCTCCCTCCTAGGTCCATCTCAAATTTTGATGACATGGCTAAAAAATTCCTGTCCAGATTTTCCATCCAAAAAGACAAAGCTAAACATGCTCCGAGCTTACTGAGAATCAGACAAGGAGAGCGGGAAACCCTGCGTAACTACATGGAAAGATTCAACAAGATATGCATGGACATACAAAACTTGCCAACAGAAGTCGCTATTATGGGCCTCATTAATGGCTTGCGAGAAGGACCCTTTAGTCAATCTATATCAAAGAAATACCCCACATCTCTGAACGAGGTACAGGAACGAGCGGAAAAGTTCATCAACATGGAGGAAAACTCCCGATTAGCAGAGACCTCGAAGGCCGGGTTCACCCCCCGGGATAAAGACAAAGATTCTAGAAAAAAGGAAGATCGACATGGAGAGAAAATAAAAAAATACAACAATTATACCCTTCTTCGGGTATCTCTTGTGGATGTATACAGAGAGGTCTGCAACACGGAAAAAATACCACCAGCTCAACCTCTCAAAGGCAAAAAAGGAGGAGGAAACCGGTCGGAATTTTGTGAATACCATCGGATCTGCGGGCACTCCACCAATGAGTGTTTCCACTTAAAAAATGTCATAGAAAAGCTTGTACGAAAAGGAAAGCTAGATCGATACCTGGCCACCCATTACGATGAACAAAGGAAAAGAAGAAGAGCAAAAGATGTCGGACCAACCGCGCGATCATTCTGGACGCCAGAAAGACATGTCCACATGATACACGGCAGATTCGCCGGGGGAGGAATCTCCAAATCATCCCGCAAAAGGCATCTCAAAGACATATATCACGTCGCAGAAAAGGAGGAAGCACCCGACATCCCGGCGATCACCTTTACCAAGGAAGAAGCATCCAGCGTCGCATCAAGGCATGACGATCCCATGGTCATCACTATTATACTGGCAAATGCAAATCTTCACCGCACGTTGATAGATCAGGGGAGCTCTGCCGATATCTTATTCAAAACCGCTTTCAATAAACTCGGCATGGAAGAAAAAGAACTCAGAGCATATCCGAACAGCCTGTTCGGGCTAGGAGATACCCCAGTTCAACCGATGGGATACATCTCGCTCCATACAACTTTTGGAAAAGGAACTCAGTCAAGAACACTCAAAATAGATTACATCGTCGTCGACGTAAGCTCAGCCTACAATGCCATAATAGGATGAGCAACGTTAAATCAGCTCAGCGCAATAGTCTCGACTCCGCATCTATCCATGAAGTTCCCAACTGCAGCTGGAATAGCCACAATAAAGGCAGATCAGAAAATAGCGCGCTGCTGTTACAACGAAAGTCTAAACCTCAGAGGCAGAGGAGAAGAATTCCACACAATCAAGCTCGGTGGAGTTCGGAGGCGGAAAGAGCTCCACCCACAACCGGAAGGAGAAATAGAGAAAATCCAGATCGGGAACACCCCGGACCAAACAACCAACATCAGCACACTCCTAAATGGGGATATAAAAGAATCACTCATACAGTTTCTACGCGATAATGCCAACCTCTTTGCGTGGAAGGCCGCAGACATGCCAGGCATAGATCCCAAACTAATGTGCCACAAGCTAGCAGTCTACCCAGGATCTCGGCCGGTACAACAAAGGCGCAGAAAACTAGGACCAGAACGCTCTCAAGCGATGGAAGAACAGGTACAAGCTCTACTGAAGGCAAGCTTCATAAGAGAAGTCAAATACCCGATATGGCTCGCTAATGTCGTTTTGGTAAAAAAGTCAAATGGGAAGTGGAGAATGTGCACTGACTATACCGATCTCAACAAAGCTTGCCCAAAAGATCCTTATCCGCTCCCAAACATCGACGCACTGGTAGATGCCTCCTTCGGATACAAATACCTTTCCTTTATGGACGCATACTCGGGATATAACCAAATCCCAATGTACCCACCCGACCAACAAAAAACCTCTTTCTTAACCCCAAAGGCAAATTACTGATACATTGTTATGCCCTTCGGTCTCAAAAACGCAGGAGCCACTTACCAAAGACTAATGAACAAAGTTTTTTCGGATCACATCAGAAAGATCATGGAGGTCTACAGAGACGACATGCTAGTGAAGACGCAAAACAAAGAGATGTTATTATCCGACCTGACACAAGTATTTAATACCATAAGACGACATGGCATGCGACTCAATCCCACGAAATGTACATTCGCAGTAGAAGCTGGTAAATTCTTGGGTTTTATGATCACATAGAGAGGAATCGAGGCAAACCCGGACAAGTGCAGGGCCGTACTCGACATGAAAAGTCCGACTTGTATCAAAGAGGTACAGCAACTCAGCGGGCGATTGGCAGCCTTGTCCAGATTCTTGGCTGGATCAGCAATAAGATCTCTCCCCTTCTACGCCATTCTAAGGAAGGGAAATGAGTTTGAATGGACAGCTGAATGCGAGCAAGTCTTCCAAGACTTTAAAAAATTTCTGGGATGGCCACATATATTAAGTCAACCACGGGAAAGAGAACCACTCATCTTGTACCTCACAGTGGGAAATCAGGCAATAGCCTCAGCACTGGTCCGAGAAGACAACAGTGCGTAATAACTCATATACTTTATCAGTAAAGCGTTACAAGGATCCGAACAGATCTACCAGAAAATAGAAAAGTTCGCTTACGCTCTCATAATAACATCACGATGACTTCGCCCATATTTCTAGTCTCGCACCGTTAAAGTTCGGACCAACCAACCCATTAAAGGAATCTTACAGAAAACAGACTTGGCAGATAGAATCTTGCAATGGGCAGTCGAGTTGTCCGAATTCGACCTCCAATACGAAGCTCGGACAGCCATCAAGTCTCAATATCTGGCCGACTTCCTTGCAGAATTTACGGACACACCGGAAATCCCCGCAGAATAGAATCTATATGTGGATGGCTCCTCAAATGAAACGGGAAGTGGCACAGGCATAATAATTTAAAGCGACTAGGGGACCTAACTCGAACTCTAGCTCAAATTCGGGTTCCCTGCCTCAAACAATCAAGCGGAATATAAGGCACTACTAGCTGGTTTAAAGCTGGCTAGGGAGGTGGGAGCTCAAAAACTTATCATCTTCAGTGACTCACAAGTAGTCACTACACAATAGCAGGAAGCTACCAAGCCAAAGATCCCACTATGAAAAGGTACCTGGACAAAACCAGGGAACAGCTCGGACAACTTGGAGAGTATGAGATTTGACACATACCCCGAGAACAGAATGCCCGGGCCGATGCACTCTCAAAACTAGCTAGCACCAAACCAGGAGGCAACAATAGAAGCCTTATCCAAAAAATTCTACAGAATCCATCAATCTCAGAAGAAGAAAAGGTCCTAACATAATAGGTCGCGACCAGGGATGGATGACCCCCATAATTAATTACCTCACAATAGAAGTCCCCCTATTGATGAGAAAGAGGCAAAGAGGTTAAAACGGGAAGCACAATACTACACCATCATAAATAATACTTTATACAAAAGAGGGATTTCAACACCATTGCTAAAATGCGTGCCGACTTCCAACACTAAGGATATCCTAGAAGAGGTACACAGTGTCATTTGTGGCAATCACCTCGGGCGCAAGCACTCGCCAAAAAAGTACTTCGGTCAGGATTCTATTGGCCAACTCTACAAAAAGAAGCCACAGAATTTGTAAGGACATGTTCGCCATGTCAAAAGCATGCCAACTTCCACACCGCTCTGCCAGAGGAACTCATCAGCATTACCTCACCTTGGCCATTCGCAAAATGGGGACTCGATCTCCTTGGAACTTTTCCTCAAGGATCAGGACAAGTTAAATTCCTCATAGTAGGAATAGACTACTTCACAAAATGGATCGAGGCAGAACCCCTAGCCAATGCCACAGCTCAAAGAAGTCAAAAATTCCTATATAGAAATATCGTCACAAGGTTCGGAGTTCCATACTCCATCATTACAGACAATGGTACCCAATTCACAGACGCAGGCTTCAGAAAACTTTCGATCGACCTGAATATAAAACAACAATTCACCTCTGTCGAGCACCCCAAGTCAATGGGCAAGCTGAAGCTGCTAACAAAGTTATATTAGTAGGGTTAAAACAGAGATTACAGGATGCAAAGGGAGCCTGGACTGAGGAGCTCCCGCAAGTCCTATGGGCCTACCGAACAACTCCACATTCCACGACAAAGGAGTCACCCTTCCGATTAGCTTACGGAATGGAGGCAATGATCCCAGTAGAGGTCGAAGAAGGATCACCCAGAGTAATCCATTTTAGCGAAAAAGCCAATTCCCAACTTCAAAGGGAAGAGCTCGACTTACTTCTAGAAATCCGAGAAAGGGCTCGGATAAGAGAGGAGGCGTTGAAAATATAGATGGCCTCCAAATACAACTGAAAGGTAATACAGCGGACCTTTGCTGAGGATGACCTCATCCTAATCCAAAATGACATTGGAACAACTCGACCTGGAGAAGGAAAGCTGGCAGCAAACTGGAAAGGACCCTACCGAGTCACAGAAGTGCTTAGAAAGGGCTACTACAGGCTTTCCGAACTCGACGGGTGAGAGCTTCCTAAGACATGGCACGCCTACAACCTAAGAAGGTACTATAGCTAGGGATGATAAAGGAGCTTGGACAAGGCACACTCTTTTTCCTTAAAAAAAAGGTTTTTTAACGAGGCGCCAAGCCAAGACCTACAAATCACCCATCTTAGGAAGTTAATCCTCTATGTATATTTGCATCTTTTTTTTAATAAAATTTTCAGATTCTCTACAAACTTTCAAGTCGTATTATTCTAAAACATTCATCTCCCGATTATAAAGCTACAGATCGACAGAAAGTGAAAACTAAATTCACTGTGCGATCACGATAAAAACGAGGGTTGAAACCCAAAATTCTACAAAATCGGCAAAGATGAAAATAGAATAATGCAAGAAGCTATAGAAAGTGATCCACAGAAAGGACCTGACGAGGTCCTAATAAAATGGATTGCTATAAAATAGCTTAAAGGCTGGCCGACAGATAAAGTCGGACCAGCCCCAACAACCCAAGTTATAAGTAAAGCCCTGGAAAGAGGTCTGGCCAACCCTATAAAAAAAGGATTACTATAACTTTGAAGTTCCCGACATGACGAAGTCGGACTCCTACAAAAAGTTACAAAAGATAATCCTTGAAAGAGACCTGAACAAGGTCCAAGAAAGAGGATTATCAAGTAACTCGACAGGGCCCGACGTAACAAAGTCAGCCTAGAAAGATAAAGTTACAAAAGGAAATCCCCAAAAGAGACCTGAACAAGGTCCAAGAAAGAGGATTATCAAGTAACTCGACAAACCCCGACATGATGAAGTCGGCCCGGAAAGATAAAGCTACAAAAGGTAAT